>NC_058097.1:58160378-58463409 GCF_020171115.1 Neogale vison | reverse complement strand
AGCCCGATGCAAGGCTCGATCCCAGGACCCTGGGACCATGATACGAGCTGAAAGCAGAGGCTTTAATCCACTGAGACACCCAGGTGCCCCTGTATTGTAGTTTTAAGTGGCATTGCCAGAATGACTAATGATATTGAGCATCTTTTCATATGTTCATTGATCATTCATAGATCTTTGGTTATTTGATCGAGTCCTTTGCCCATTTAAAATTTTTCCCCTAACATGACTTGTAAGAATTGGTTTAGTTAATTCTGAATGCTAGTCCTCTTATCAGATGTGTGTTTTGCAAATAGTTTCTCTCAATCAATGGCTTATATCTTCATTATTTTCATAGTGTCTTTTGAAGAAGAGATGTTTTTAATCTTGATGTAATCCAAAATTCATTTTCTTTTATGTGTTCTTTCTGTCTACTCTCTATTGGAGTTTCTCTCCAACCCAAGGTTGCAAAGATTTGAATTATGCTTTCTTCTAGATATTTTATGGTCTAGACCCATTTTTGAGTTAATACTTTTATGTGGTCTGAGGTAAAGATTTTATATTACTTCTACTAAACATTTTATAACCAACCTAATCACTTTGGGGGCATGTGCATTAGGAATGAGTGCTTTTTACACCAACATAAATATATACAAAAGTTTATAATAATTTCATGATAACCAAGAAATGGAAATAATTCAGATGACAGTCATCTATAAGGTGCTTAATTTCTGGGGCGCCTGGGTGGCTCAGTGGGTTAAAGCCTCTGCCTTCGACTCAGGTCATGGTCTCAGGGTCCTGGGATCGAGCCCTGCATTGGTCTGTCTACTCAGCGGGGAGCCTGCTTCCCCCACCTCTCTCTCTCTGCCTTCCTCTCTGCCTGCTTGTGATCTCCGTCTGTCAAATAAATAAATAAAATCTTTTTTTTAAAGATTTTATTTATTTATTTGACAGAGAGAGATGACAAGCAGGCAGAGAGGCAGGCAGAGAGAGAGGAGGAACCAGACTCCCTGCTGAGCAGAGAGCCCAATGCAGGGCTCGATCCCAGGACCCTGAGATCATGACCCGAGCCGAAGGCAGCGGTTTAACCCACTGAGCCACCCAGGTGCCCCTAAATAAATAAAATCTTAAAAAAAGAAAAGGTGCCTAATTTCTACCTTTCATGCAGTGGAAGAAAACGGTTTCAGACTGCTGCCTTCATCCTGCAGTGCTCTGAGGGGCAATGTACATTGAACACAAAGTAGTAAATTCTTCAGAATTTTATAGAAAGTTTCATAACCAAGAAAACCTAATACATGGTGATTGAGAACATAATAATGGTCATGTTCGCATAGTATTAACTGAGAGGAGGCAGATACGTGTCTGAGAAGTTCCTGGGAATATTCTCTATGTACAGCTAGGGGTTGCATGGGAAACACATAAAGAGTGTCCAAGCTATACTTCTATGATTTGTCCATTTAATCTCATTGAATTAGACATGTATGAAAAAGGAGGAAAAAGATAAATATCATAAGTAGAAATGCATCCCCCACCCCAGTAAAAAATGGAGCCAAGTGACATTAGCATGCCATGGATGAGCCTGTGAGATTGCAGATTCTATCCTTCACTTCGAAGAACACCGTCCAGAATTTTGCTTTACTTATTTTCTTACTTTTCTTCATAGTTTGATACCTTAAATATGTATTACTAATAGTGGTTATTGTACTTTTGTTGGATTTTGAAATTTATATGAATGGTATAATGCTTTACAGATGCCTTTTTTGTATTGCCTGTTGTTGTTATTATTGTGATTTTTAAAGGTTTTTGAGATGAATGTATGTCTGTCTCATTATCACCCTTATATACATTAAAGGGTATTCCTTTTAATGGAATTCATTAATGGCATCTCATGAGAATATGTAGGGGTATCATCATTTTTGGCACCTTGTAAAGCAAAGCTTCACGTTGAATATTGTATAAGAATTTTAAAACAAAAGTATGATTCAAATAATAGAGATTGAGCACTTTAAAGAACCATGGAAACCCCTTCAATGTAATATGAAAACTGAAGTGCAGAGAACTCCTATGATGAACCCAAGCCCATACTCAAGCACAGACCATGTCTATTTCTCTGAGCTTGTCTGAATACCGTCCATTATGGTATTTATAAAAGGCCCGCCAAGTTGGCATTGGGGATGTCATTTTCAAAACACATAGTTCAATACTGATTATCTTCACTTTCTTTAGGCATGGGTTATTTAGTATTTTGGAACTCAATTTTCCAAGCATATCTTTAGTTTTTTTCAGTTATTTTCTGTTGCTAATCTCTATCCTGATTGCATTCTTTTTTTCATTCTATGCAGTTAAAGAGGGCCTTTTAATTTTTTTTTAAAGAGTCCATTCATCTGTTCGACACAGATCACAAGTAGGCAGAGAGGCAGGCAGAGAAGGGGGTAAGCAGGCTCCCCACTGAGCAGAGAGCCCAAAGCGGGGCTCCATCCCAGGACCCCTGGATCATGACCTGAGCCAAAGGCAGAGGCCCTAACCCACTGAGCCACCCAGGTGCCCCAAAGAGGGATCAAAAAAATATATTTTATTTATTTAAGAAAGAGAGCATGAGCGAGGAGAGGGGCAGAGGGAGACAGAATCTCAAGTCAGACACTCAACTGACTGAGCCACCCAGGAACCCCCCCTTTTTTTTTATGGTTCTGTGTATAGTCAGCTTCATACATATTAAATTTGTGCTAAAAAGCAAACCTCCTATAGTCAGTGTCTACATTTCTATATGTATCCTTCAGGTCAGATTTGTCCATCTTGATGTGTGACTCTAATGGAAACTTACCAGTATTATGCCTGCCTTTCAAAAATCATAGTAAAATATCCCACATTTAACCCTTTATTCTTAGAGTAAAAAAAATTTTTTTACATAGTTTGAATTGATGCTAAGAATTACATACAAATTTTAGGGGCACCTGTGTAGCTCAGTCAGTTAAGCATCCGACTCCGGGTCAGGTCATGATCTCACAGTCCTGGGACTGAGCCCCATGCCCAGCTCTATGCTCAGCATGGAGTCCTTTGTCGGTCTTCCTTTCCTACCCCCCTCCCCCTGCTGTGCTCTCTCTCTCTCAAATAAACAAAATCTTAAAAAAAAAAAAAAAGAATTGTATACAAGTTTTAAAGTATGTCTTCCAGCTTTTTTCGTCCTTATATCTATTTTTCAATACAAATACAAATCTTTGTGTTATTGTCTAATAATTATTAGCTATAGGGGTGCCTGGGTGACTTAGTCGGTTAAATGTCCAACTCTTGATTTTGGCTTCATTATCTCAGGGTGGGGAGATTGAACTGAGGGCTGAGTCTGCTTGGAACTCTCTGCTTCTCCCTCTGCCCCACCCCCTCACCCCACTTCCATCCCCACCCCCATCCCTGCTGGCTCTCTCTCTCTCAAATATATAAATAAAATCTTTAAAAATAGTTATATATTTCTCTAACTTTTATTTCATCAATTTCTGTAACATCATATCTTAGAAGTGTGGCTTATAAACTGATTATTGTGGGATGTTTTTCAACCCACCAAAAATAACTGACTACTAATTCAAGCATTTATTCCTCATGTCCTGTGTGGCTGGGATATTTGGATTCAAATGCATCTTCCTATTTTGTTCTTATTTTTGCTTCAGTTCTGTTTCTTACACTTTCCTTTAAAAATTTGTATAGACTATTTGCTTTCTAAACATTGCTTTTAGTTGGGAATGTATGTGGCCCTATTTTATTAATGTTTAAGGTAAAAATTATAAGACACGTCTAACACAACAGAATATAGTGTTAATACCTTTACCCTTTTTTTGCACAATGTAAGGGGAATTATTGAGAATTGCATGGCAATTCTATCATTCAGTTCAACAAGGAGATACCGTTCATATGCTTTATAGATAGCGAATAATTTTATTAATCCATAGATGCATCTCTCTTGGATCTTCATTCCTTCTGTCAGTGCAGACCTTTTACCAGGGATCACTTTCCTTTGACTTTAAACTTCAGGATTCATTTTGTATGGCTTAGGTTTCTATTATATTTTTCATTTTTGGCCTCATATTGTCTTATTTCCTGCTCTTTCTTCATTTTTTTTAAAGATTTTTTTTTATTTTATTTATTTGACAGAGAGAGATCACAAGTAGGCAGAGAGGCAGGCAGAGAGAGAGAGGAGGAAGCAGGCTCCCTGCTGAGCAGAGAGCCAGATGCGGGACTCGATCCCAGGACCCCGAGATCATGACCCGAGACGAAGGCAGCGGCCCAACCCACTGAGCCACCCAGGCGCCCCTCCTGCTCTTTCTTCAAAAATACTGTTTTGTCGAGTATCGAAATCTTTGTGGACGATTGTTTTTTGGCACCTTCACTGTGTTGTTCAATGTGTTCTTGACCCACTGTAAACCGGAAATGAGTGGAAGCAACTTACTTTGTGTTGATAGTTTCCTGTTGTTAAAGACTAGTATTTGAACGACACACTAGAGATTGTAACTGTGAGATGGGCTCAGGAATTAGATGGGGTTTGAGTTGTTAGAACAATAAAAAAGTGACAGTGTAGAATCCATAGGAGAAATAATAGAATACATATCTGATGACCAAATTGACGGATTGTGACCTACGGTGGCTGGATGCTTACCAATCGCATTTTCCCTGCCTGGACTCTCGGGAGGACAGCATGTCTCAGCTCTTCTTACACTTATTTTGAGACCATGTGAATGAGCCGTGGCCAGTTGGATATAGGCAGAAGTGATGGTGAAATTGTGTCTTAACTGTTCTCACGTTTGTGCACAATTCTGGGGATATCCTCAGTGGTTCTAGATTTCACACCACCCAGGATTTAGTACTCCTTTGGGGGCTTGCAAGTTCAGAGGCGTGGGCTGACGGTGACAGTGTTTTTTTGTTTTTGTTTTTTAAGATTTTTATTTACTAATTTGAGAAAGCGCATGAGAGGAGAGAATGTAAGAGGGAGAAGCAGACTCCCTGTGGAGCTGGGAGCTCGATGCAGGACTCCATCACCAGGCTCCCGGGTCATGACCTGAGCCACCCAGGCGCCCAGTGACAGTGTTTTGATAAAGACAGGGCATCATGACCGAAGGCCTCCGAGCTTCATGATCATATATTTGCCCTAAGCAATCAGAAGGGCAGGACGAAGGTCAGATGGGAGACGCAGGGCCGGGCTACTGTGAACTAGACAACAGGTCCCTTCAGCTCCACCGTCAGCTCGCCCTGACAGCCGCTGGTCCTGACGAGCCGAGATCTGAGTCCTGGGGCCTGTCGTAACGCCTGTGTCGGGCAGCTTGTCTCTCTGTAGTTGAAGACGCTCTCCTGCCACGCTGTTTAAGAAACCACTAAATAAATCAACTAGTTCAAATCTGTGCTTGTATGTGAAAATTTTAACCAATACCTGTGAGGCTCCTTTCCGGTCAAGAAGTTATAGTATTTTGTTAGATAAACAATGCCCAGGATCCCGCAAAGAGCCAGCGCGACTTGGCCTCCCACAGCCGGGCATGGTACAGCTAACAGCGAGTGACCTAACGGGAACTAACCGCGTGAGGGGCACGTTAAATCCCGCGAGGGACTTCGTCCGCGAGGGACTTCCCGTCCGAGTCACGCAGAGATCGGGTTCCCAACCTGGGACCAGCAGCGTGGCCCTGCGACCGGCTGCGCCCGCCCCGCAGTCTCCCGCGCACCGGGGCGGGCTGGCCGCAGACGTCCTCCGCTCCCGCGCCGCCTGGCTTCGGGGGGGCCTTCGCCCCTCGCCCGCGGGACTGCGGACGCTTCTTTGCACCGGGGAGCCTGGGTTCTGTTCCCCCGGTAGGCCTGTCGTAGTCCCGAGGACTGCACCCACCCCTAAGCCACAGTGCCCAGAAGCATGGGCTATGGGCTTCCGCCCCGAGCGCCCCACCGCAGACCGCCCGGGGACGCTTCCTGCGCGAGGGGCGGAACTTCCTGCCGCGCCGCAGGGGCGCATCCCTAACTGAGCCGCTGCTGGTGGCGCCACGACCGCGTGGACGGGAGCGCGCGCCGGGGCACTCCGGGCCGCGCCGGGCGGAGGAGTGACGTGGTGGGGACCGCCTCCGCGCCCTGGGCCAGCCGTGACGCCCGGCGTCCGTCCCCTCTCCCCGAGACTGTGGCCGGCCTGTGGGACGGGCGCCGCCGGCGCCGCTCCTCTTCCGAGGTCCCCGCTCTCCGTCGCCCAGGCCCCGGGAGGCGGCGGCCCGGCCCCTGTGAGCCTCTCAAGCATCTGAGAGCGCGGTTTGGGCCGCCACACGCCACACGGGCTTTGGCCGACCCCGCCCAAGCTGAGCCCTTGGGACCCACCTGGTCTCCCGCCTCTCGGGCCCTGCTCAGCCCACCCGGACCCCTGGCGTGGCAGGGGCGGCAGCACGGATGAATCCCGCGCAGGTGAGCGGAGAGTCGTCCCGGGCCGCCCCCCACGCGCCCCTCCGTCTCTCACGTCACGGGCGCCGCTCCTCCTCATGGCCGGTGGGAGGGCGGGGTTCGATTTAATTTCGCCTTTTCTCGGCGGTGGAGGCCCTGGGGGAGGTCGCTTCTGGCGCAGGTGAGATAACGTGGGGATGTTCCCGTTGCTGGCGGCCGGTGGAGTAACACTCGGAAGGGGGACCGAGGCACGGGCGCGGGCATGGGCCAGTACTGGGAGCAAGATTGAGCTGGGAGAGAGCAGGGTCTGCAGTGGGTCCGACGGGAACAGGGAAAGGGCAGCCCCGCACGCTGGGCCTTTCTTCTGAAAGTCTGGAGCTGAGGACCAAGGTGGTTTGACACAGATTTCCCTCAGCAGCTTCCCCTGGCCACAGAGTGGAGGCTCGGGAGGATGCGAACTGAGAGCATTAAGGCCCTAGTGCTGAGAGCTTCCGGGAGAAGGCGAAGCCCAGTGTGGTTGTGTCTGGGAGGCATGGCAGAGAGTTGGTGCCCTTCCCGCAGATCCACAGGTTACATGGTATCTGTCTGACCACCTGCCTGGCTCTGGGCCGCTCGCAGTGATCAAAGAGACAGGAGGGCAGAGCAGGCACTGGTGGCGCCAAAGCCTGCTATCTCCTGTGAGGTGGGAGGCCAAGAGGAGAGGCACCATGGGTGGTTGTGTGAGTGGATCAACTGGGGGCCCCTGCTGCCTGTGGGCTCAACTGTCCCCCCTTGTGACAGGGCTGTGTGACCTTCGAGGATGTGTTCGTGTACTTCTCCCGGGAGGAGTGGGAGCTCCTTGAGGAAGCCCAGAGACTCCTGTATCGTGATGTGATGCTGGAGAACTTCGCACTTGTGTCCTCACTGGGTAAGGCCCTGCTTTAGTTACCTGTTGCTACGTGACAAATTATCCCAAAGCTTAGTGGAGTGAAGACAAACACTTACTGTCTCACGGTTTCTGTGGGTCAAGAATCAGGCATATCTTATTCAGGTACCTTTAGCTCAAGGTCTTTCATAACCTTGAGTCAAGCTGTCCACGTTTGCTCTCTCATGGGAAGGCTCAGCTGGAGGTCAGTCTCTTTTCAAGGTCACACACCTGTGCAGGAGGCTATTGGACTAACTAGTCATTTGCTTGCTGGCTTTTGGCCAGAGCCTTCCCTCAGGCTCTTGCCATGTGTCTTCTCCATAAGCAGATCACAACAAGGCAGCTGATTTCCACGAGCACGAGCAAGAGACAGCACCCAACGTAGAGGCTGGTGTTTTCGTAATCTGTTCTCAGAAGTGACATCCTGTCATTTGGGCCATATTCTTTTCATTAAAAAGGAGTTTTCAGTTCAGCCCACATTCAAGAACATGGACAGGAGGGAATAGTATGATTGCCAGTTTCCTGGGCTGAATTTTGTTCTTCCCTTTCTTCCTCAAAGGGTAGCTCTCAGTCTTACAGTACTGTCATGGCACGACCGACCATTTTCCTTGGCTCCCTGGGGTAGGTGGTGTGGGTCCAGGGGCTGGGCAGTGGGCACTGGCTCCTGTTCTGCTGCAGCCCCAATCTCTCCTGTCCCAAAGCTTTCAAATGAAGAGTTTGGGGGTCAGACATCTTGCGGTCTGCCCAGCGGATCCCAGATAGCCTGGCCACACCTCGACTGGGTGTCCAAACACCTCTTCTCTGCCTACATTTTTACCCCTTCTTCTAATTGACTTTTCCTGGGGCCTGACTGTGCCAGGAATTGCAGGCACTGACATGGTCATTCCTCGTGAAGAACAGTGAGCTGTTCCTACAAGACGCTTTTCCAAGATTCTTTTTTAAATATTTATTTTTCTTTTTGGAGAACGTTGCCCTGGGGTGCTGCCAGCCACTCAGCGGCTCTTCTTTCCTTTTAGGACTTGCCGTTTCCAGGTCCCACGTAGTTACCCAGATGGAGCCGGAGGGGAGCCCAGGGTGCCTGAGAAGGTAAACACAGCTCCGGCTACAGCAAAGAAGACTTGGAGGAGCCTGGGCCTGGTGAGTGGAAGCTGAGGGAATGGTCGCATTGGGGCTGGCTTCACGTTATACCAGCAGCCCGTGCTGTGTCTCCTGGTGTTCAGACGCTGGTACCTGTGTCTGACCTCTCTCCTTTTCCTTTTCCATCTGGATGCTCTGCCCACTGTCTTTGTACTCTGATCTCAGGTACCTCTTAGTCCCTTCCCTCTGCCCTGTATCTTCTCTTGGTACTCTGCAGCATTGGGTTTCATTTAACACTGTCATGAGTTGTGCTTACATCCTTCAATTTTCCTTGAAAATGAAGTATTCCATTCCAGCCAGATTTTTCTGACAGACAGACCCTTTTGCACAGCACTTATCTACCACAAGGCCTTGTTGGGAGATCATTGGGCAGAGGAGTGATTTGGAGACCCTGCCCCTCCTCGTACTGTACTCCCTCCTTGTACCCTCTTCCTGTGAGGTCTCTGTCATTCCCTGACCTGTAGAGGCCTGCAGCCTTCCCTTCCTGATCCTGACGCTAGCTCCCATGTTCTGTTGTCCCATGGACTCGTTCCTGGTTGTATCAGACACGCATGTGTCGTGGCCTGCCACTTGCCACCCATTAAACATGCACTTCCCCACCTTTATCTTTCTTCAGGTTGATGGCATGGTGTGAGGGATGAGGCTGCACTTTCTGAGCAGGGTGTTTCTGTGAGTGTCACAGATGGGAACTCCCAAGGCAGGTCCTTCCACCCAAAAGGCTCATCCCTGTGACATGTGTGACCCGGTCTTGAAAGACATCTTTGCACCCGGCTGAGCCACAGGAAACACCATCTGAGCAGTACCCAAACACCGCCATGTGCATCACTGTGGGAGAGACTCCTGGGGTAGTATAAACCTTGACCAGATGCAGAGGCCGCAGAGTGGAGAGAATTTCTTCAGAAAGGAAAGGAGCCAGGCCTGATTTGTGAAGATCTACAGATCCCAGGTGTTGGAGAAGGCCTTTACTTGCAGGGAGGGTTGGAAAAACTTTGTGGTCAGTTCTGGACTTACCAGCTGCAGTCCCCTAGCAGTGGGGAGAAACCACACAGGGGCCCTGAGTCTGGGGAGGCCTTTTGCATATCAGATTTCCTTTAGGTAAGAGACCATAATCTGAGATCATAAAGCCTTCCGCTTGTTAGGAGGCAACCTCGCTCCTGGGTTGGTTGACTCAGAGCATCCCAAGGGACTCTTGGCTGTGGTAAACCTGGGAACAACAGGGGTCATTGGAGATTCAGGAAAGGCTCCTGAGCCTGGGACACTTTCCCACAAGGATAGTCCTCCCAGGAAGGTGAGCTCTGAGCACATGGGTGTGGGAACTGCTAATCTGCCTACAACACTTTCATGGGAGTGAGTCTCTTGGGGAGGGTGCTTTCTGTGAACCACTCACCCCACAGAAAGCTTCCATGGTCTATGGGCAGAACTCATACAAGTGGAAGTTTAACAAATATTGGTGTGGTTGTTCGACATCAGCAGATCATGCTGAAGGGAAGCCTGTGACCACGGAGAAAGCCTTTCTTGAGAGGGCAGGCCTAGGTCAGCATGGGAGGATTTGCACTGAGTGAAGCCAGGGGAGTACTTCCAAGTGTGGGAAGGCCTCCAGCTGCAGGTCAGACCTCCTGCAGCACAGCGGACTCACACTGGGAAAGGCCTTGTGAATGCAAGGAATGCAGGAAAGTGGGGGATGGCTCTGCTTTTGTCCAAAATAACTTTCCCCGACCGAGAGAGTCTCTTCAAGTACAGAATATGTGGGCTAAGCCTTTTGTGTCAGCTGTTTTCTCACTCATCATGTAAGGGCTCCCCCAGGAGAGAAGGCTTGAGGGCAGTGAGGTGGGAAGGCCTTCATTCACCATTTTTATTCCTGGCATTAAGAGCATCTGTGCTGGGGGAGAATCTTTTGAGTATAAAGATCAGAGAGCCTTTTATGACCGCTCTTGCCTAGCTTGGCACGAGGAGTCACAGTGGGGAAAACCTCGTGGATACAGCGACTGTGGACACACTCTCCACCTTCATTCATCCCTCACCTGCCCCTGAAGTATTCTTACTGGGGAGAAACCCTGTGAGTGGAAGAGATGTGGGAAGGCCTTTCGCAGGTGGACTTAGCTCAGTCAACACCTGAGAACTCATACTGGGAAGAATGTAACTCCTGAGGAAAATGTTTGCCGGAGGAAACATCTCACTTGGCAGCTGAGAAGTTATACCAAAGAGAAATCCTGTAAGTGTCATCGTTGTGAGAAAATCTTCCGAAACAGATCGTCGCTTACTGTCTTCGAAAGGGTCCTGTTGGAAGTTGACTCTGCAAGGACCTTACTCTCCAAATGAGAAAGGAGAAAGCTAGTGGGAAAAGGAGAGGAAACTTGTGGTTATGGTGCAGTTAACAAAACCTTGAGCTAGCACTCAGTCTTAGTATGTGCTGAGAAGCAATCATGGAAGATTATTTAAAAAAGAGAAAAGGCATAGGAGGAGGAAGGAAAGAAGTAGACGTGACAGAAGAAGGACTACTTTCTTGGTTTATTTCCAGTGTCCCAGGCAAACTCATGACAGTTTGTTTTCAGTTATTTCTGTTTGGGGTGGCAGTAGGTGCGAGGGGGCCTCATCCCTGTCAACCAGCCTACGCACAGTCACTTCCTTTCTGTGTCAGGAGAGCTGGGCACTTGACAGCCTCTGCGGGTATTTACCCAAATCCTTCTTTGTTAAAAAAACACTGACTTAGCCAGTCAGGGTCATAAGTCTTTGTGATAAATGTGAAGTTGATTGATGAAGCACTCAAAATTTAAAAGAAGTTAGAACACTAAAAATATTGTCACCTAAAGTCATTTCATATCTAAGGAGCTAAGTTCATAGATATGAATGGGTACCTTTTCTGCACCATTTTAAGACCATTTAAGGCTTCAGTTATTCATTCACTAATTTTTTCTTCATTGAGATATGATTGACATATAGCCCTGTGCGAGTTTAAGGTGTAGAGCATTGAGCTGATGAATTTACACTCTAGTATGATTGCCATTGTAGCACTAGCACCTGTATCCTCGTGGTATCCAGTGTTCCTCATGGTAGGAACAGTTAAGATCTAGTCTCTTGTCCAGTTCAATGTTTGTAATACAGTTTTGTTTCTTTTCTTCCCCATGCTGTGTATTAGATCTTCAGGATTTATTTATCTACCAGTTGCAAGTAGAAATCCTTAAACAACATCCCCCCACCCAAGCCTTTGGTAACCATCATTCCACTCTCGAATTTGAGTTTGGTTTTTTGTTTTGCTCTTAAGGTTCCACATATAAAAATATATAGTATTTGTCTTTCTGCGTTTGACTTACCTCACTTAGCATAATTTCCTTAAGGGCCATCCATATTGTCGCAAATGACAGCATTTCCTTTTTTCTCGTGACTGAATAATAGTCCATTGTGTATAGACCGCGTCTTCTCCCTTGATAGACACTTCAGTTGTTACCACATCGTGTCTCTTGTGTACGTTGCTTTAATAAACCTGGAGTGCGCATACCTCTGAGATCCTGTTTTCATTTCCTTTAGCCATCTATATACCCAGAAGCGGGATTATTGGACCATATGGTGGTTCTGTTTTCAATTTTTTTAAAGAATATTTATTTATGTGAGAGAGAGCGCAAGCACAAGCAGGGGGAGCAGCAGGGAGATGGAGAAGCAAGCTCCCCACTGAGCAGGGAGCCTGACTGGGGGCTCGATCTAGGACCCTGGGATCATGACCTGAGCTGGAGGCAGATGCTTACCTCACTGAGCCACCAGGCGCCCTTTTTTTTATTTAAAAATTTTTTGGTGGGCAGCAAAGCAAGGCTTATTGAGCAATAGCAAAGTGATAGTACAAATCTCCCAAGGAGGGAGGGGACCCGAGAGGGTTGCCCCTATTTTAAGTTTTCAAAGAACCTCCATACTGTTCTCGAAAATGACTGGACCAGTTAACAGTCCCACCAACTGTGCACAAATGTTCCTTTTTCTCCACATCTTTGGTGACTTTTCTCTCATCTTCTTGATACTAGCCATTCTGACAAGTGTGAGGTGAGCTCTCACTGTGGTTTTGGTTTGCATTGCCCTGATGGTTAGTGGTACTGAGGACCTCTTCGTGTACCTGTTGGCCATTTGGATGTCTTTAAGATGTCTGGGTAGTTTGTCTGCCCCTGGTTTAACCAGATTTTTATTGTTGTTATTGATGTGTATGAGTTCTTTATAAAATTTTGAGTATTAACCCCTTATCTGGTAACATGGTTTGCAAATATTCTCTCCTACTCCATAGGTTGTCTTCTCATTTTTCTTAATTATTTCTTTTGCAATGCAGACACTTAAGTTTGATGTAGTCCCACTTGTTGATTTTTTCTTTTGTTTGTACCTTTGATGTCCTGTCCTAAAAGCCATTGTCCTGGAGCTTCCCTTGTTTTTTTCTAGGAGTTTAATAGCATAGTTTAATAGGCCTGTGTTTAAGTCCTCAATCCGTTTTGAGTTAATGTTTGTGAGTGCTATAAGGAGGTGATCCGATTTCGTTTCTCTGCATGGGTTATGCAGTTTTCCAACACCTTTCACTGGAGAGACTTTCCCCCATTTGATGTCCTTGGCTCTCATCAAATACTGAATGACTGTGTATATGAGGTTTTAATTCTGTCTCTTTATTCTGTTCCATTGGTCTGTGTCTATTTTTAGCCAGTACTATACTGTTTTGGTTACTGTAACTTTGTAGTATAGTCGAAATCAGGAAATGTGATGCTACCTGTTCTTTCTCCTGGTTGTTTTGGCTGTTAGGGGCCTTGCAGTTCTGTTTCTTCTCTTCCTGTGAAAAGTGCCATTGGCATTTTGATAGGGATTGTGTTTAATCTGCGGACAGCTGTGCATGGCATGGGTATTTTGACATTATTACTTTCAGCCTGTGAACGTAACGTATCCTTCCATTTGTTTGTGTCTTACATCTTCCACCAGAATTTCATATTTTTCATTATATAGATCTTTCACTTCCTTGGTTAAATTCATTCCTAGGTATTTTGCTGTTTCTTTTTTTTTTTTTTTAAAGATTTTATTTATTTATTTGACAGAGAGAAATCACAAGTAGTCGGAGAGGCAGGCAGAGAGAGAGAGGGAAGCAGGCTCCCTGCTGAGCAGAGAGCCCGATGCGGGACTCGATCCCAGGACCCCAAGATCATGACCTGAGCCAAAGGCAGCGGCTTAACCCACTGAGCCACCCAGGCGCCCCTGCAGTTTTTAATATAAATAGAATTGCTCACTTTGAGCGCTGCTCAACACCGGGTCAGCGAGCGCAGGCGTGGTGTTGCTGCCGGCCGCGCGGCCGACCCACTCTATGGTCTCTACCGCACTTCCTCGTTCTCTGCCGTCACAACACTTCCAGTCATGAACGACCCCGTGTATCGCTTCCTGTCACTTAGGAGAGAGAGCTGTCCCTCGAGGCTCCTCCTCCACCCGCGGCACAGACCCGAGGCTGTGGCCGTGCAGGCCGCGAAGCGCCTGGGTCTGCGAGGGCTGGAGACACTCTGTGCAGAGAGCGCGTCCCTCGCTGCCTGGGAGCTCCCGGAGCCCTGGCCTCAAGCTCACACGGGGTTGCATTAAACAGGTGGAAAAGGGGACACTCGCTTTGACACCGCGTGTCTGTAACCCCGGGAGTGGGAGGGAAGGGTGGAACGTCGGCCCCGAGGACCGGGAGGGGGACGGGGAGGCCTAGCAGCCGAGAGCTTGGAGGCGTCGGGATTCCAGCCTGTCTGCCCCGCGCCTGTCCGCGGCCACAGGACTCGTCCTGTCCCTCGCCGCTGGAGTTCCCTGTTCTTGCATAAAATGGGAAGCTGGACATTGAACTGAAACCCAGAAAGCAGAGCTGCCCCTGGAAGCTCGCGACGCGCAGGCGGGGCTGGAGTTGGGAGCGTCTGCCAAGTGTCAGTGTTCCGGGGCAGCGAGCGGGGCCTGCGGTGGAAACCAGGGTGCAGTCCCTGTGGCTAAGGTGGGCACCACAGAGCGGGGCAGGGCGGGATGAGGAACTGGCGTTTGCGCTCACTAGTTTTGAGGTTTCTACCAGCCGTCTGGCAGGAGGTGCTGGTGAGCAGCTGGGCAAGCAAGGCTAGAATCCAGAGCCGTGTTTGGGTCTCGGGGTGGTTGGCGCCAGTGCCCTCTGGCACTGAAAGTGCACCTGACGCCCGTCGCGGACCAGAGTGATGTGTTGCTGCACTGCAGGGGATATTGCGCTTCCGGAGATGGGCAACACTCAGGGTGTTAGGGTGTCTTCCAGGCTCTGCCCTTGTGCTCAGTGACTTGTAGGAGGGTTTTAGAGTGTAGAGATTTGGGGGGCACCTGGATGGCTCAGTCGATTGGGCGCCTACCTTCGGTTCTGCTCGTGATCTCAGGGTCCTGGAATTGAGTCCCACCTTGGGCTCCCCACTCAGCAGGGAGTCTGCCTCTCCCTCTGCCTGCTGCTCCCCACTGTGTGCTCGCTCTCTCCCGCGCGCGCACTCGCTAAAAAAAAAGAGAGAGAGAGAGAAAGGAAGGAAGGAAGGGAGGAAGGAAGAGATTTGGTCGGAACTGGACATTACCAGGAGGCAGGGCTGATCCTATGATGGGATATCCTGAAATGTTTATTCTACAAAGCAGGGATGGAAGTGTCACTCCAGCAGCAGCTGGGAGATGACATAGCTGTCACTTAGGTCACCAAGGAGAGGGTTGATACCTGGTCATTTCCATTGTTCACACAGAATTCTTGGTTTTGTCCGTGCTCTGACATGATGATGGGATGGTTTTGTCTTTGTCTCAGTCTGTCATGGTCACTGAGTGGCCTTGACTGAGTTTGGTGTTCTGTGAACTTGTTTATGTCTGACAGAGGAATCCCAGAGTTTAACCAAGTACCAGGCCAGCTACTTATGCCATGACCTGGCCTCCAGGACGCCCCTGAGCTCTACTTTTCCTTTCCAATCATGGCAAATTTCCACCCATCCTACAGACAGAAATTAGCCCCACATAGCTGTAGGAAGAGGGAGCATCACACACAAAACTCTGCACATATGAGGATTCTGTGCATTAGAGAGAGTGGAAGTTTAAAGTGGGGAGAGCTGTGCCCAGGGCCTGGGAACCAGCCCACCCAAGAGGCTGGTCGGGGAGGCCTCCTGGAGGAGGTGACTTCTGAGTTGGGACAAGCCGAGCTCCCAGAGATGCCAGTGGGGACGTTGTTCCAGAGTGCCCCATTGCTGGTGAAGCCCTAGTGGCACCCAGAGAGTCCCTTTAGAGGTGATTGGGCTGTGGCAGAGCAAGGGACCTGGGTCCCGTTTGAGCAGCTGGTAAGGAGCACCCAGAGGGAGATGCAGGCAGAGTACCCTCGGACCTGCCGTGGAGAACACACAGTCTGGGAACAGACCCTACAACACCGTCACAGAGAACTAGCACAAATGTGTTGGCAGACATGCACACCCAGAGACATACACACAAGATACAAAGTCCTATGCAGGTGCACACATGGATACCCACCAGGACACAGACCTGGGAGTTGGGCACTGGTGTATTTCTATTAACTGAAGACGTGTGCACCCACAAGACAGACACAGACATATAAGGACACCCGGGTACAAGTCCCACATGCGTCACAACCAGTCCTTCCAGAACAGTGCTCCCTATGGGTAGCAGGCAGATGGACCCATTGGCACAAATGCATATCTGCAGATACGCAGGTTCACGCTGGGACACACACATGCAGAAGGACTGTGCATGCATCCACAGAAAGGAAGTCCCGGACACGAGAACACAAGGACAACAGAGACAGGTATGTAGCCAAGAGTAGACTAATGGATACAGTCGCAGTGACAGACACACGTGTACAAATGATTGTATATGGATAGATAGAGCCATCCAGAGAGAGGCGCACACCCAGGATCTCATGCACTCCCACAGACACACATTCACAATGAAATCCCCTAATGCAGATGAGCGGATCTGTATCCACAAGAGTGTGCAGGTAAATGTGGAACATCTGCTCCAGAGAAGAAGAATGCACGGGATTATAGAAATTCATTACACACTTCACCGACACAAAGGATGTACAGCATGCAACTTACAGATGGTAACACAGACAGTGATCTCTTCTGTCAGCTTCACATAGCCAGCTGATTCTCGAAGAATGCTCTCATTCGTTTTGGCTTAAACTCTGATGTGTCAAGATTTGTATAAAATTTCAACATATTTGTATACTGCAACCAAGCAAATCCAGTTCTGTGTGTATGCCCAATAGAAATGAGGGCATTTTTCCTTCAAAATATACACAGTTGATCCTTGAACAACCCACATTTGAACTGCATGGGTCCATTAAATGTGCATTTTTAAAAAAAATACAGTACTGTGAATATATTTTCTCTTCTTTATAGTTTTCTCTTTTTTAATATTTTATTTTATTTGGGAGAGAGAGAGAACAAGCAGGGAGCAGAGGGGCAGAGACAGAGGGAGAAGCAGACT
The DNA here is from genome assembly GCF_020171115.1 of Neogale vison. NCBI lineage: Eukaryota > Metazoa > Chordata > Mammalia > Carnivora > Mustelidae > Neogale > Neogale vison. The sequence continues at coordinate 58,446,554 of NC_058097.1, read as the reverse complement.
CCCCACTGAGCAGGGTGCCCCACCCAGGACCCCAAAATCATGCCCTAAGCCACCCAGGCACCTCCCTCATGATTTTCTGTGTAGCATTTTCTTTTCTCTAGCTTACTTTATTGTAAGGATACGGGAGGTCACCAAATATGTTAATCAACTGTTTATTTTCTCAGTTTGCTTAATAGTAGACTATTACTAGTTAGGTTTTGGAAGAATCAGAGGTTATACATGGATTTTTAACTTTAGGTCGGCACACCCAGCCCTCGTGTTGTTCGAGGGTCAACTGTAGGATTATCGGTTTACAAGCAACTTTACTGATGATAACCAAGACCCTGACACCACGCACATAGCTCTCGATAGGGACATGCCTGAACAAATTACATGCCACAAACTGAAGGAAAACACAGCAACAAAAACTACTGCTTCACTCTACAGTGTGGGTGAATCTCCTAGAAAAAGACAGTGAGTGGCAGTAATACCCGTCAGAGATAAAGTAGTATGTGCCGTGACCTTGTAGAAAGGTCAAAAAACAGATGAACCTAATATGTGGTGAGAAAGGACAGTCATGGTCATCTTTGTGCGGGGCTGCCGAGAGCGCCCTGTGGTTTTGTGTGGGTGTGGTTTATACATGTGTTGACAGGCAAATACTTGTCAAGCCACACACTTAAGCTGTGTCCATTTTATCTTCTCGAAATTACATATGTAGAAAAAAAGATAGATAAATACCGGTGCACAGCCCACAGCATAAAAAAGAGCATAAGCAAGACTGGAATTTCGTTATGAACCTCACAGATTACACATCCCATTCTATACCTCAGAGGAATCCTTTGTCCAGGAAGTTTGCTTTACTAATTCTTTTAAATTCATAGTTGGACCTTGCATATGTATCACTAATAATAAATACATTTTATGCTTGATTTTGAAATCTGTATGAATGGAATCAGTGTGCTTTTCTTTGCTGTGGATTTCTTTTAAAGATTTTATTTATTTATTTGACAGACAGAGATCACAAGTAGCCTGAGAGGCAGGCAGAGAGAGAGGGGGAAGCAAGCCCCCTGCCAAGCAAAGAGCCTGATGTGGGGCTCAATCCCAGGACCCTGAGATGACCTGAGCCGAAGGTGGAGGCTTAACCCACTGAGCCACCCTGGTGCCCCTGCTGTGGATTTTTAAAAAGCATTTGTGAGATGAATGTATTACTTGTTATTTATCATCCTTTAAAATATATGTGTTTTAAACTATTAATTTTATTAAACACATCTCTAAAGAATATATAGGAATGTCAGGGTGGGTGCCTGCGTGGCTCAAGTCATTAAGCATCTGCCTTCAGCAGATCTTTTAAAAGATTTTATTGGTGGCGCCTGGGTGGCTCAGTGGGTTAAGCCGCTGCCTTCGGCTCAGGTCATGATCCCAGGGTCCTGGGATCGAGTCCCGCATCGGGCTCTCTGCTAGGCAGGGAGCCTGCTTCCCCCTCTCTCTCTCTGCCTGCCTCTCTGCCTGCTTGTGATCTCTCTCTCTGTCAAATAAATAAATAAAAATATTTTTTTAAAAAATAAAAAAAGATTTTATTTATTCATTTGACACAGAGAGAGAAAGAGAGATCACAAGTAGGCAGAGAGGCAGGCAGAGAGAGAGGGAGAAGCAGGCTCCCTGCCAAGCAGAGAGCCCAATGCAGGGCTCGATCCCAGGACCCTGAGATCATGACCTGAGCCGAAGGCAGAGGCTTTAACACACTGAGCCATCCAGGTGCCCCAAGTAAAGAAAATCTTAAAAAGAATATACAGGGATATAATTATTCATCAACAAAATAATTTCTAAGATGGCTGATATAAAAATGCTTGATATATTCATGGACTGTTATCTTTTTCCTTGTTATTCTGAAACTGTTGCTCTGTGTAATATGAGTCAGTATTACAAATTACACATTTTATCTTCTTGGTGATGCTTTCTCCCCTGAAATTATTTTTCTCTGATGTAATTACATGGTTCACATGTGCTCATGTGTTATTTTTTAATGAGATAACAGGTGAGTTTTTTAAGAGCTGTTTCAAATATCTCTGTAATGTTATATTTTATTTATTATTTTTTAAGATTTTATTTACTTATTTGACAGAGAGAGATCACAGGTAGGCAGAGAGACAGGCAGAGAGGGAGGAGGAAGCAGGCTCCCCACCAAGCAGAGAGCCTGATGTGGGACTCGATCCCAGGACCCTGAGATCATAACCCAAGCCGAAGGCAGAGGCCCAACCCACTGAGCCACCCAGGAGCCCTGTAATGTTATATTTTAGATGTGTCTCTTGTATCCATGCTATTGTTGGACACTTCTAAAAAAAGATTTTATTTATGGGGTGCCTGGGTGTCTCAGTGGGTTAAAGCCTCTGCCTTCACCTCAGGTCATGATCCCAGGGTCCTGGGATCAAGCCCCATATATAAATTAATAAATATATTTATTACATAAAATAAAATATTTTATTTTATTCATTTATTTGACACAGAAAGAAAGAGAGGGAGCACAATCAGGGGAAGCAGCAGGTAGAGGGAGAGGGAAAAGCAAGTTCCCCACGGAGCAGGGAGCCCAACGTGGGGGTTGATCCCAGAATCCTGGTTCATGACCTGAGCCGAAGGCAGAGCTTAACCAACTGAGCCACCCAGAAATCCCCAAAAAACTGACTCTTGATCAGCGATGCGTTCAGTGAAAGATCTTGATCAAAAGGGGGAAATGTGAAAATTGATAAAAAGAAAACCTCAGTAAAATGGAGTTGAGAGGCCAGACGGGGAAGCTCTCACTCAGTACCACTGGAAGTCAAGAATTGCCAACCACAGAGGCCAAGGGAAGAGTCATCAATTACAGGACCCAACAGGAAGAGATGTACATTGCATCTCCTATAAGAAATCGACCACCCCCACAGCTCTACCAAAGGAAACCATCATTACTCTGAACTCTTGCTTTTTTCCAATGGACTTCTGTTCAAAACAATTCTTTCCAACTTGCTCCTTCTTCTCCATGGAATGGTTCTTTTCCTTTGTTGAACTAGTCTGTGGTTTTTTTTTTTTCTTTTCAAAGATTTTATTTATTTATTTGACAGAGAGAGATCACAAGTAGGCAGAGAGGCAGGCAGAGAGAGAGGAGGAAGCAGGCTCCCTGCTGAGCAGAGAGCCCGATGTGGGACTCGATCCCAGAACCCTGAGATCATGACCTGAGCCGAAGGCAGCGGCTTAACCCACTGAGCCACCCAGGTGCCCTTGTCTGTGGTTTTTTTATTTTGTTTTGTTTTTAAGATTTTATTTATTCATTTGACAGAGAGAGAGAGAGATCACAAATAGGGAGAGAGGCAGGCAGAGAGGGGGAAGCAGGCTACCCGCCAAGCAGAGAGCCCGATGTGGGACTCGATCCCAGGACCCTGAGATCATGACCTGAGCTGAAGGCAGAGGCTTTAACCCACTGAGCCACCCAGGTGCCCTAGTCTGTGGTTTTTGTCATAGCTTACCTGTCCTGAATTTCAGTTCTCTGCTACTCTAGAATAAACCGATCTCTTTAGCGAAACAGCTGATTTGTTTTTAAGTCAATGATATGAAACCATGTTAATTCCATACCCACCTAAGGCCAAGAGCAATTAGTCTTGATAGTCCTATGTTTTGCATCATATGGCCTGTAAGAATGTGTTGAACAATAGGCCTACCTGTGCATTATGAAACCTTCTTGTACATAGTGTCCTTTTTTTAAAAAAAAAAAAAAGGTTTTTATTTTTCAGAGAGATAGAGGGAGAGTACAAGTAGGCAGAGCAGCAGGCAGAGGGAAAGGGAGGAGCAGGCCCTCCACTGAGCAGGGAACTGGACACAGGGCTCTATCCCACCACACAGGGATCATGACCTGAGTTGAAGGCAGTCGCTCAACTAATTGAGCTACCCAGGAGCCCCATGGTGCCTTTTTAAAAATTACATGCACCTAAAGGTATACACATATGTTTTATGTAAAAATTCTAACCATCACCTATGATGCTACTATGATGCTATACCCCTGCTAAGAGGGGTCCCTGACATCCACCTACAGCAGTGTATGTGAGAACTTTGTGATGAGGATGAATAACAACAATAACAGCTTGTACGTATTTAGCCCTAGGCCCTGTGTTAAGCACTTATCATCTCATTTCCCACGATATAGGTTGTACTATTTTCCCATTTTAGTCATTAAATTTGGGGGGGGTAGTCATGACTGTAAAGTTTTTCCAGCGAGATAAACACACCAGGCGAGGTAGGCACAAGGCAATTATTAAAAGCACTCTCTGGCGAAGTTTCAGGGCTCAGAAAGAGGGGAGCCAGGAAAGTTTCGCCGGGAGGAGGTGGGCACCCTCGGGCGAGGTTCCGCAACTCTGGAAAGCAGAGTGGGGAAAGTCGCAACGGAGGCAGGGAGAAGAGGGCTTTTAAGGGGTCTCGAGTTTGCCTTATTTGGATTTTTCGCCTGCTTGTCGGGGTCCCATTGGTCCACTGGAGCCCGGAGCAGGGCTCTCAGATTCCCGCTTGTCAGGGTCCCATTGGTCCAAGGCGGCCTGGAGCTGGGGGGGGGGGGGGGGGACCCTGCTTGGGTCTTTGTTCTCCTGTTGGAGCTCAGGTTTTGTGGCGGGAACTTTCACCATCTTAAGTAGCCCTTTCTTTCTGCCAGCCCAACAATGACTTTTTTTTTTTTTAAGATTTTTTATTTTATTTATTTGAGAGAGAGAGACAGTGAGAGAGAGAATGAGCGAGGAGAAGGTCAGAGAGCGAAGCAGACTCCCCATGGAGCTGGGAGCCCGATGTGGGACTCGATCCCGGGACTCCAGGATCACGCCCTGAGCCGGAGGCAGTCGTCCAACCAACTGCGCCACCCAAGCGTCCCCCAACAATGACTTTTTAAAAAGATCTTATTTATTTGACACAGAGAAAGAGCACAAGCAGGCGGAGCAGCAGGCAGAGGGAGAAGCAGGCTCTTCACGGAGCAGGGAGCCCAATGTGGGATGGATCCCAGAACCCTGGGATCATGATGTGAGCTGAAGATGGATGCTTAGCTTAACCGACTGAGCCACCCGGGTGCCGGGTCAAGACTTGTTTCAAGAGAGTTCGGGTTCTCAAGCTTAAACCAGAGCCCCGCCCCCAGTGTCTACTGTGTCGTAGGTTGGGTCAGAGAACTCTGATTCTCATTAAGTTCACAGGTGATGATGATACTGCCTGTCTGGGGCTTACATTTGGGGATCAACGAATTAGGGAACATTTAATGATCCTACACAAAGGCCCCACAAGCGAGGCAGTTTCATTATTCAATTTAAACCTCAGTCCCCAAAGCTCAGAGAGGTGAAGCAGGTCCCCCAGGATTAAAGACTGAACCGCGTGCAGGAGATCTCTGAGTAGGTGGCTTCGTCCCAGGTGACCACAGAAATATGGATGCGTCCCCTTTAAGAGGAGCTTGGGCACTTCCGGACAGTATTCCTCCCTTATCTTTCTTCTCCCGGGGTCTTTGCTGCTGCCTGGAAAAACCCGGAAAAGGACCCCTGCCTCGGTGGGTGCAGGGTACCAACTACATTACCCAGAAATCTGTGCTCGCCGCATCGACGCCGCGCCTATGACTGCCCGGAAAAGATGCGTTGCCCGTCGCCCGGCGCGGCTGAGGAGGGACTTCCGGCGCCGCCATCGTGACGTATTTTGCTTGTGCCGGCACTATCCGGCCCGGTGGTAAAGGCTCCGGGACCCCAGCGGGTCCGCTTCCCACGCGGCTCTTCGGAACCGAGGAAGGAAGGACGATAATACGTGCCTTTGTTGCCCTCCATGAGCGCCGTCGTGGGGCCCGCTGCCTTGCGCGCAAGTGTCCCCTGGAGCTGCGCCCTTCCCGAGGCCTTCGCGTCCGTGCTCTGTCCCCGTACGCCCCCGGCCGCGGCGCCCTAAGCCTGTGCGCACCTTCACTCAGGGGCGACGGGCTCGGAGGGCGGCCCGAGGTCTCCCTGCCTAGTGGACCTCCGGGGTTCTGGCTGAGCCCTCAGGGCCTGCTCGGTTTGCCCGCTTCTCACGACCCGGTTCTGTTAGCGGGATCCGGTGGCGGCCCTGGCGCTGATGGACGGGGCTCAGGTGAGCAGAGGGTTCCTCAGGCCCTCACCGACTCGGATGTAGGGGGTGGCGTGTTCAAGGACCCTCCTCGCTTTGCCCTCAGCGCTTCCTGCTGTCGAGCGTGAAGGCGGCGAAGGGCGGTCACTTCCGGCAGGTATGTGGCGGGGTCCCTGGTGCCCGCGTGGATGGGGTGAGTTGTGCAAGGGTTTCCAAGGTGCAGGAGCCAGCTGGCACAAATATTTGGGGTGGAGATGAATTCGGAGTGTCCCAGGAACCGGAGGTCCCTGTGACATCTGGTGAGGACACACAGCGGGTGGTCAGGCGTCGGGCCTGGAATGGCCGCCGGAGGAGCTCGGCTTGTGTTCTGATGGTAGTGGGAGCCATGGAAGATTCGGAACAAAGACGGAGGTGGCCTGGCTCAGGTGTTAACAGACTCCGTCTGGCTGCAGAGTGGAAAGTGGGGGGACATTGGTCTGGGCAGGAAGACCAGAGTGGAGCTTACCTCAGTAGACCGGGTGAGTTTTAAATGGTGGGTGGACCAGAGTGGGGGCAGTGGAGCTTAGGGAAGTGTAGGAGTTTAGTATCTACTTTTAAAGTAGGGCCCATTAGGCGTTCTGATGAGACATAGTGATACTCCCGGACTCTTTACTTTTGCCTCTGTCTGCATTGGCGTCTGGGCACCCGAAGCTGGGGGTGTGGGGGTGGGGGGTGGTCATTTCTAGCCCAGCGATCTGAATCCCGGCTGAGTGTTATGTAGAGAGGTTCCTACTTCTGGCAGCCAGTTGGATGAGGACCGAGGGGCGTATTGGGCCGGGAACAGCGTTGTGCAAATCCTGGGAGGTAAGATTGAGTTGGGTGTCCTCAAGGAACTGCAGATCTTGAGGGTCAGATCTTGAGTAGGGTCAGAAGGCAGGCAGGCAGGCATGGCAGGCTGAGGAGCTGGGCCTCATTCTGAGGGTGCTGAAAGGCATGGGAGATTTGGAGCAGTAGAGAGAGGTGACCTGACTCAGATTTTAATGGATCTCCTTCAGCTACTCTCTGGCTGAGAACAGAGCCGTGGGTGTGAGGGGGCACCTGCCGCAATAGTCTGTGAGTGTTGATGGTGACTGGCCCAGAGAGGTGGCTGAGGAGGGGAGACACGTTGGTGGATTTTGTATCGGTGTGAAGGGTGAATGAGAGAAAGGGATGAGTTGTGGGTGACCCTGGGGGGGGTTGTCTGTTTTGTTTTGTTTTGTTTTCCTTACTGGTTGAGTGATGGAAATGTCATCACCTGAGATAGGGAAGCTGGGAGCAGGAGTAATTGTCTGGGGTTCTGTTGGGAGGTGGGTTTTTCTCATGTTTAGTTTGAAAAGTCCCAGAAATTCCTTAGTTGACACATTGGGCTGGATGCAGGTTTTTCATACTGGCAGAGGTACTGGTTGCAGAAGCTGCAAAGGTGGTGGCCAGTATGTGGAAGGGGGTGGAGCTGTGAATTACATTTAGGAGGGAGTATCTCTAGGTCGTGGCAGCAGTGCAGTTAATAACAAGAAAGTTGAAACTTGGGACCAAGGACTGGGTCTCTTGCTTAGGCGCTGGGTGACAGTGGTGCCTGTAACAAAGATACAAGAGCACTCTCCCCGGGGTTGTGCCCTGTAGGTGCATATGTTGTGGGCCGGAAGACTGGTGGTTGTGATGGCGGTTCCAGCTGGGAAGAAGGAGTGGTTCAAAGAATGGTGTACGTGTTGGGAGAAGTGTGAACAGATGGCCTCAAGGTTGTGTCTGGGAGGCATGGTCTGGAGGACAGCAGGAGAACTGGCTAGCCAGAGAGTTGGTGCCCTTCCTGGCAGACCCACATCTTACACGGTGTCTGTCTGCCCACCTGCCTGGCTCTGGGTGGCTTGCAGTGATCAGACAGGAGGGGAGAGCAGGCACTGGTGGCACCAAAACCTGCTATCTCGTGTGAGGTGGGAGGCCAAGAGGAGAGGCACCGGGGGTGGTTGTGTGAGTAGATCCACTGGGGGCCCCTGCTGCCTGTGGGCTCAACTGTCCCCCCTTGTGACAGGGCTGTGTGACCTTCGAGGATGTGTTCGTGTACTTCTCCCGGGAGGAGTGGGAGCTCCTTGAGGAAGCCCAGAGACTCCTGTATCGTGATGTGATGCTGGAGAACTTCACACTTGTGGCCTCGCTGGGTAAGTCCCTGCTTTGTCTATTGGTATATGGCAAATTACCCCGAAATTTACTGGCTTAAAACAGTAAACATTCATTGTTTGAGTATCGGGAACCTGGTCACAACTTACCTGGGCACTTTTTGCTAGACTCATGCCATTTCAGTCAAGCTGTCAGCCAGGGCTCTGTTCTCATCTGAAGGCCAGTCAAGAAGAATCCACTTACAAATCCAGTCATGTGGTTGTTTGCAAGATTTAGTTTCTTGTGTTTTGTTGCACTGTGGGAATTAGTTCCTCTCTGGCTTGGCCAGTGGCCTAAGTTCCTTGTCATGTTGGCCTTTCTGTAGTATAGCTCCTAACAGGGAGGTTGCCTTCCCTCTGAACTAGTGAGTCAGAGCGAATGCCCAGAATGGAATCTCACCTTTTTCTTTTTCTCTTTTTTTTTTTTTTAAAGATTTTATTTATTCATTTGACAGAGATCACAAGTAGGCAGAGAGGCAGGCAGAGAGAGAGAGGAGGAAGCAGGCTCCCCGCTGAGCAGGGAGCCCGATGCGGGACTCGATCCCAGAACCCTGGGATCATGACCTGAGCCAAAAGCAGAGGCTTTAACCCACTGAGCCACCCAGGTGCCCCAGGAATCTGACCTTTTTCTAACCTGACCTTGAAAGTGACATCCCATTGTCCTAAGAGATGGGTCAGGCAGTCCTGCCTACAGGCAGAGGATGAGGCTTGCACAAGGGCAGCTGAGCGGGAAGTGGACATTCTCGGGGCCATCTTAGAGGCTGCCTTCCACGGGTCCTCTTGTTCCCCCCAGTGTCCCCCGGTTTGGTTATTCCCTGTTCCCTAGAGCCAACTCAGTGACTCTTCTCCCTCCCTTCTTTGGTTCCCAGAGTAGGGAGGGCTGTGGGTGCCAGGGCTGTGCATGCCAGGGCTGGGATGTGTGCAGTGTCCCCTCGCTTGCAGAGCAGATCCAGCACTTTCTGCCCAAAGTCTGGCAGGAGTGGGTTCGGGGCTCGCGGCATTTTCAGTCTGTTCAACAGGTTCGGCGTGGCTTATGCACTGCCTGGCCACGTAACTGTCTGGATCCATGGTGCCTCGGTGTCCCAGCTGCTGGCCCTTGTCACGTAGTCGACATTCCTGTGGCCTGAGCACTCCAGGAGTTACAGAAGCTGTCATGGTCATTGCTCATGAATGTCTCGGGCTGTTCTGCTTCGAGGTTCTGTTCTTTAACACTGAATTTTCTTCTCTGTGTGGGGGGTCTTCCTGGGCCATTCATCTGCCCTGTGTTTTCTTGACAACTTTACATCCTATGTAGTGGCCCAGTTGGAGAGGGGCAGAAAGCCCTCTGTGTCTGACATCACTCCAGCTGCAGGGAGAGAGACCCAGAGGGGCCTGGCCCAGCAGAATGGGAGCTGGAGGAGTGGCGCATTAGTACTGGGTTCAGATCATACGTTCAGCCTACTTTGTGTTCACTGATGGTTTTTTGTTGTTGTTTTGTTTTGTTTTGTTTTGCCAAGGCCTATAGCGGTATTCCATTTCTGCCTTTCCTTCCCCATTCTTGGCACTTTGTCCACTTGTAATTCTCTTCTGTCTTCCATCTCTTGACTCTTTCCTCCCTTCTCTGTCTTCTGTGTCTCATTCGTTCTTCTCTGCTCTGCAGCGCCAGCTACTTCAATGTGCAAGGAGTTGTACAGTGATCCTTACATAGTCCTTAAGAACCAGCTGCTTATTCACAGTCAGATTTTCCTGGCCTGGACATGTCTTTCTGCGCAGAGCTCAGCTGGCACTGGCAGCCAAGGCCCTACTCCCTGGAGGAGTGAGCCGGACTCCCCTCCTCTGTGTGCTGTGTGCAGTACTACCGTTGTCTCTACCCACCTATTCTCCTTACTGTGACCTTCAGAGGCCTGGTACTTCCAGTGGGCCTTTCCTCACCCTGATCCTGGCTCCCTGGTCCCACCAGAAAGCCAGTGCTCTCATTCTTTGGCATTTCACATACACGTAAGTGAGGGGGCTGCTGCTGTCCACTAAAGTCAGTGTGTACCTCACCAGCATCTTCTTGCTTTCAGGTTGTTGGCGTGAAACAGATAATGAGGAGACTCTTTCTGAGCGGAGCATTTCTGTGGGAGTGTCGCAGCTCGGGACTCCCGAGTCGGGTGCATTTATCCAGAAAGCCCACCCATGTGAGGTGGGTGACCCACTCTTAAAAGACATCTTGCACTTGGCTCAACACCAGGGATCACAGCCCTTGCAGAGACTGTACGCACGTGGCCCATGTGAGAGAGGATTCTCATTCAGTGCAGACTTTCACCAGCACCACAAGCGATACAGTGAAGAGGATCTCTTCAGAGCGGATGCTGGTGGGGCCTCACACGGGAAGAACTGTGCAGCCCACATGTTATGGAGACCCCTTACTTGCAAGGAGGAAGGGATGGACTTGCTGGACAGCTCTGATCTCTTCCATTGCCAGACCGCTGGCAGTGGGATGATTCCACACAACAGGACCAAGTTCATGGCAACTTTCCCACACAGCACCAGTCTTGGCCCACACCAGGGAGACCAGGATGGACTGGTGCTTTTCAGTTGCACTGACAGTGCGAAGAGCTTCCTGAATACCTTTACTCTCCGTGACAACCAGCTAATTCATACTGAAGTAAGACCCTGTAGATGCCAACCGTCTGGGAATCTCTCCAAGGAGAAATCAGCACTTATTAATCACAGGAAAGTTCACAGTGGAGAAATATCACATGTGTGTAAAGAGTGTGGGAAGGGTTTCGTTCACTCGTCTCACTTAAAAATGCACCAGAAATTTCACGCTGGAAAAAGACATTACACATGCAGTGAGTGCGGGAAAGCCTTCAGTCGGAAAGACACACTTGTTCAGCACCAGAGAGTTCACACTGGAGAAAGGTCTTACGACTGCAGTGAGTGTGGAAAGGCCTACAGCAGAAGTTCCCACCTTGTTCAACACCAGAGAATTCACACTGGCGAAAGGCCTTATAAGTGCAGTGAGTGTGGAAAAGCCTTCAGCCGCAAAGACACACTTGTGCAGCACCAGAGATTTCACACGGGAGAGAGACCTTATGAGTGCAGCGAATGTGGGAAATTCTTTAGCCAGAGCTCCCACCTTATTGAGCACTGGCGGATTCACACTGGAGCAAGGCCTTACGAGTGCATTGAATGTGGAAAGTTCTTTAGCCATAACTCGAGCCTCATTAAACATCGTAGGGTGCACACAGGAGCAAGGTCTTACGTGTGCAGCAAATGTGGGAAAGCTTTCAGCTGCAAAGACACTCTTGTTCAGCACCAGATAATTCACACCGGTGCAAGGCCTTATGAGTGCAGCGAGTGTGGGAAAGCCTTCAGCCGTAAAGACACTCTTGTGCAACACCAGAAAATCCACACTGGAGAAAGGCCTTATGAGTGTGGTGAATGTGGGAAATTTTTTAGCCATAGCTCCAACCTTATTGTACACCAGAGAATTCACACTGGAGCGAAGCCTTATGAGTGCAGTGAATGCGGAAAATGCTTTAGCCACAATTCCAGCCTCATTCTACACCAGAGAGTTCACACTGGCGCAAGGCCTTATGTGTGCAGTGAATGTGGGAAAGCCTACATTAGTAGCTCCCACCTTGTTCAGCACAAGAAGGTTCACACTGGAGCAAGACCTTATGAATGCAGCGAATGTGGGAAGTTCTTTAGCCGAAACTCTAGCCTCATTCTACATCAGCGGGTTCACACTGGGGAAAAGCCATACGTGTGCAGCGAATGTGGGAAAGCCTACAGTAGAAGTTCCCATCTTGTTCGGCACCAGAAAGTTCACACTGGAGAAAAGTCTTATGAGTGTGGCAGTTTTGGTGGTCCTTTAGCTACATCTCTTAAACTTGTTTAGTTCCAGAAAGCTCACAATAGAGAAAGGCCTTATGAATGTAGAAAATGTTCCATCTCCTTGTTCAACCTGACAGAATTCACACCAGAGAAAATATCTGCAAGTACCCTTTGTGAGGGAACCAGCAGCCAGCAGGTGAGCCTCGTCCATTCGTACAGGTATCATGGGGACAGTCCCAGTCAGGACTGCATAGATGGGAAGCTTTCATGAGGTGCTTTGCACTTTCTGAACCATCCAGGGCTCTTGACAGAGTTCTGTCACCACCAGTGCCTGTGGCAGAAGCCATCTAATTGCTCCCAGCTGTCCAAGGTCCCACAGTGTGTTGTCAGTCACTCCTGTTCTCTGGAGGGAATCATGAGTGTTCTGAGCCCAGTGAGGCCCTCACTTCCTCCTCCATAACTGGATTCTGAGTGGACATGATCCTGCTCTGGCCAGAAGGATCTGAACTGGAGTCTGCTGGGATTTCCAGACAAGATTTCTCTTCATGAACAAGGTTGACTGTAAATATAACCACCACAAACTCATTTGTCTTCTTCTAAGTCACTCAACTTTAGAACTGCTTGCCTCATGCTGGTCTGATCTGTGCAGTGACACAGGCCTGCTGTGGCAGTCTTTACCGTTGTGTGTGTGGTGGGGTCTGTTTGCTGTGTGTAGTGGATTAAGAAAAAGTTGGGTTCTTCCACCGTGAAGGGAAGAGCACCTCTTGTCTGCACCAACTTCATGTGCCTCAGAAGGGTTAGCAGGATGGCAGAGAACAGCTCTCAGTCTAGCTAGCCTAATTTGTATTGTGCTCAAGGCTTGCTAGAAAAAAGCAAAGCACTTTGTGTGCCTCAGTATATGGTCTGGAAGGCAAGATTTCCTGGGAGTCCAGAGTTCATTTCTGAGGAGGGCATAGTTGATGTGAAGATCTCCAGTGCTTCTGGAAACATGAATTGGGTCTCTTGTTCCTAGGGAATGTCCCATATTCCCCAGCACTTCTGAGGGATTTCTGTCTCCTAGATCTGCATAGGAGCCAGTCCCTGATGTTCAGAATCCCCTAGGCAAGTGTCACTGACTGGAAGGCCCACAGGGCAAGGCGGGGCTCATAATTGGTACAGAAACACTGAGATAGTGGAGTGGGGCTGAATGTGGCCAATGAGAGGCTAAGTGTCTCTTCTAGCAGAGGCATCTGCAGATGTCCCTGTGATTTTTGTGGGATGAGAATGTAGAAATTCTCTGGACCCTCAGACATCTGTATCTCCTGTGGCCAGGACCACTCTCAGTGTTTAAAGGTTTGTGGATTCCTGTATCTGCCTGGGCTGTTGGTGTTGTGGCCATCACTACACAGTCAGAAACCTCAGCATGGACAAAAGAGAGATCCAAGGGTAGGGCTTCTCTGACCCGGCTAGAATTGCTAGTGACCGGAGAGGACGTGGATTGCGTTGCTCTCTGGTTTTTGCTGACATTCAGGCGGGGTTCATCCTCCTAAATTGGGAGAGGGATGTGGGAGAACCAAGACAGCTGGCAGATGGGACTTTCTAAGAGCGATGGTAAATAGGGACTTGATGGGCAATACTTAGTTCTCAAAAACATCATTGCAGTGTGATTGACATGAAATGAACTGCACACATGAAAATGTGAAATGTGCCATGTTTCAGCATGTGTATATGCCTGTGAAACCATAACCACAGTGAATATAATGAATGTATTCGACACAACCAGAAGCTTCCTTGTGTCCCTTTATAATCCTTTTATCTCAGTCTTTCTAATACCCTTTCCCATAATTCATGAACAACAAGCATTTTCTAGAATTTTTGTGTGGACAGAATCATTCAGTATATACACTGGGGGGAGTGGGGGCTGTAGCCCTTCTCACCATCCATAGCAGTTTAGAGATTACTGCGTCTCATCGCCTGTCTCCGTAGGTCGTTCACTTGTGCTGTGGAGGGTTTCTCCGTTATATGCAAAGGCCACCCCTGTTTCTCGTCCATTCAGCTGTCAGTGGATGCTTGGGTTGTTCCCGGTGTGGGACTGTTCCAAAGAAAGCTGCTCTGAAGATCTCTGTGCAAGTTACCACTTGATAACATGTCGCTATATGAATGTGCCAGGTTGTCTCTCTTTTCACCCACTGAGGGACATCCTGGCTGCTTCCAAGTTTGGCACTTAGGAGTAAACCTGCAGTGTACATTGTGTGTAGGTTTTGTGTTGATTTAAGTTTTCATCTCTTGGGTTCTAGCCAAGGAGTGTGATTTACTGGATTATGTAATAAGAGTATGTTTAGATTTGTAAGAAACTTTTTTTTTTTAAAGATTTTATTTATTTGAGAGAGAGCGCACAGTGGGGGGAAGGGCAGAGGGAGAAGCAGACCCCCCACTGAGCAGGAAGCCTGATGTGGTCTTGACTCCAGGACCCTGGCTTCCTGACCTGAGCCGAAGGCAGATGCTTAACCAACTGAGCCACCCTGGTGCCCCTGTAAGAAACTGTCTTGCACAGTGGCGGTACATTTCGCATTCCCACCAGCAGTGAATGAGAGTTTCTGTTGCTCCCCATCCGCATCAGCATTTGGTTGGTGTCAGTGTTTTGGAATTCGGCCATTGTGATAGGTGTGTAATGGTAGGTCATTGTTGCTTTAATTTGAAATTCCCTAACGGCAAGTGAGTATCATTTTTGTATTCATATTTCATATCAAACTGTCTTTTGCAGAGCAGAATTTTAATTTTAGTCAAGTTCAAATCACCCAGTTTTTCTCAAGGATTGTATTTGGTGTTGTATATAAAGCATTGCCAAATCCAAGGTCACCTGCATTTTGTTCAATGTTACCATCTCGGTGTTCTGTAGTTTTGTGTTTTGCATTTAGGTCTGTTATCCATTTTGAGAAAATATTTGTGCAAGTATAAATTCTATATCTAGATCATAATTGGGGTGCCTGGGTGGCTCAGTGGGTTAAGCCGTTGCCTTCGGCTCAGGTCATGATCTCAGGGTCCTGGGATCGAGTCCCGCATCGGGCTCTCGGCTCAGCAGGGAGCCTGCTTCCCTTACTCTCTCTCCGCCTTCCTCTCTACCTACTTGTGATCTCTCTCTGTCAAATAAATAAAATCTTTTAAAAAAAATTCTATATCTTGGGGCGCCTGGGAGGCTCAGTGGGTTGAGCCGCTGCCTTCGGCTCAGGTCATGATCTCAGGGTCCTGGGATCGAGTCCCGCATCGGGCTCTCTGCTCAGCAGGGAGCCTGCTTCCTCCTCTCTCTCTCTCTGCCTGCCTCTCTGCCTACTTGTGATCTCTCTCTGTCAAATAAATAAATAAAATCTTAAAAAAAAATAAATTAATTAAAAAAAATTAAAAAAAAATTCTATATCTAGATCATAATTTTAAAAAGATTTGGGGCGCCAGGGTGGCTCAGTGGGGTAAAGCCTCTGCCTTCAGCTCAGGTTGTGATCCCAGGGTCCTGGGATCGAGCCTCGTGTTGGGCTCTCTGCTCACCAGGGAGCCTGCTTTCTCCTCTCTCTCCGCCTGCCTCTCTGACTACTTGTAATCTCTGTCTGTCAAATAAATAAATAAAAAATATTTAAAAAAAAAAAGATTTTATTTATCTGAGAGAGAATACACAAGCCAGGAGAGGAGTAGAGTAGAAGCGGACTCTCCGATGAGCAGGGCATCTGATGTCGGGCTCAATCCCAGGACCCTGAGATAATGACCTGTGACAAAGGCAGGTGCTTACTCCTTAATCTACTGAGCCTTCCAGGTGTTCCTAGATCAATTTTTTTTTTTTCTTAAACATGAAGATGTTCACTAGTTCAAGCACCATTTGGTGAAAAAACTGTCTCTACTGAATTGCCTTTGCTCCTTTGTCAACAGCCAGTTGCCTGTTTCTGCTGATCTGTTCTTAGACTCTGTTCCAGATTTTTCCATCAATTGAAATAATCCTGTGGATGTGGGGTGGGCTTTGGTTGGGGGGTAATTATATGGTATAACCCATTAGTTGATCTTCAGATGTAAAACTAATCTTGCATTTCCTGGGACAAATCCCACTTGGTCATGATTTATGCTCCTTTGTGTGTGTTGCCAAGTCAGTTTTCTGATACTTTGTTAGTGTATTTTGTATCTGTATTGATGAGAGAGAACAGTTTTGTAGATTTTTTTTTTAAGATTTTATTTATTTATTTGACACACACAGAGAGAGAACACAAGTAGAGAGGCAGGCAGAGAGAGTGGGGGAAGCAGGCTCCCCGCTGACCAGAGAGCCCGATGTAGGGCTCCGTCCCAGGACCCTGAGACCATGACCTGAGCAGAAGGCAGGGGCTTAACCCACTGAGCCCCCCTGGTTTTGTAGATTTCTTGTGCTGTCTTTGTGTGACTTTGCTATCAGAGGGATCCTGATCTCATAGAAAAAATTGGGAGTGTTTCCTCCTTTATTTTCTGGAAGGATGGAAGAGTCTTTGAAAGATTAGTGATGGATTTCCTTAAATATTTGCTAGATTTCCTTAGTGAAGGCTCTTGACCTTAGAATTTTCTTGTGGGAAGGCTTTCAATAAATTTTTAGTTAAAATTTGCTTAATGTAGTACTAAGTAGATTTTGTACTTGTGTCAGTTTTGGATAATTGGTGTCCTTTAAGGAATTTTTCCATTTCAACCAAATTGTCCAATTTGGGAAGACAAAGACTTTTTAATATTCCATTTTGATACTTTTATTTTTTTAGGGTGAGTAGTGTCTTTATTCCTGTTTTTGTTAACTTGTTTTCTTTGCCTACCTCACATTTTGTCAATTTTGTTGATCTTTTTGAAAGAACTAATTTTTAAGTTCATGGTTTTTTTAGTTGCAGCATGATTGGCATACAATATATAAGTCTCAGGTGTACAACCTGCTTCAGTATTCGTGTACATGACAGAATGGTCCCCACAGTGGTTAGCATACCAGAAATGGTGGTGTTACAGTATTACTGAGCTGCTCTGCCCATGACATCCCTGTGCCTTCTTTCACAATGGGAAGATCGTCCCTCTTGGTCCTCTTTGGCTTTTTCATCTACCCCCATCCCCCTTCCCTTGAGCAACCATCCTTCTCTGTATCTGTGAGGCTGTTTCTGTTTCATTTGTTCTTTTTTTTTTTTTTTTTTTTTTTTTTGCATTTTAGATTCCACATGTAAGTGAAGTCGTACGGTATTTGTCTTTGTGTGATTTATTTCACTTAGCATCATACTGTCTGGGTCCATCCACATCTCAAATGGCAGTATTTCATTCTTTTTTATAGCTGAGTCATAAACCACTGTATATATCGCTAGGTAGATAGATAGTTATATAGAGAGAGAACTAAATAGATATGTAACTCCACACACATACCACACCTTTATCCATCTGCTTATCATTGGACATCCCAGTTGCCTCCATGTCGTGGCTGTTGTAATGTTGTGATGACATAGGCGCACATACGGCTTTTTGGATATATGTTTTTGAATGTGTCCTTGGTGCTTCACTTTCTTCAGATAAATGCCTAGAAGTGGGATTTCCAGATCATTTCATATAGTTTCATATGTTTTCCATAGTGGCTGCACTGATTTACATTCCCACCCATGGTACATAACTGTTCCCTTTTCTCCACATCCTTGCTGATACCAACTTCTCATCTTTTTGATAAGGGCTATTCTGACAAGTGTGAGGTGACGCCTCATTATGGCTTGGATTTGGATTTCCCTGATGCTGGTGTTGAACAACTTTTTATGTGCCTGCTGTTCATCTGTGAGTCGTCTTTGGGAAAGATGTTCAGGTCCTCTGCCTATTTTTGAGTAGATTTTTATATTGAATTTCTGAGTTCTTCGTATATTTTTTTATGTTAGCCCCTTATCAGATGTGTAATTTTGTGAGTATCTTCTCCCATTCAGTGGTTCACCTTTTCGTTGTTGATCATTTGCTTGCTGTGCAGAAGCTTTTCCTTTGGTGTCCCATTTGTGTTTTTGCTTTTGTTGTCCTTACCTGAGGAGACATCCAAAAACATATACCCAAAAATATACTGCCTGTGTTTTCTGGGAATTTTATACTTCCAGGTCTTATATTTAAGTCTTTAGCTCATTCTGAGTTCAGTTTTGTATATGGTATAATAAAGTGACCCAATTTCATTGTTTTTCATGTAGCTGTCCAGTTTTCCCAACACTGTTTATTCAATATGGTATCTGCTCTTCATTCTGTATTCTTGTCTTTTTGTCATAGATTAATTGACCATGTAAATGTGGGTTTATTTGTGGGGTTTCTGTTCTGTCACGTTGTTCTGTGTCTGTTGCTGTGTCAGTACCAGACTATTTTGATTGCTATAGATAGGTAGTATAGTTTGAAATCTGGGAGCCTGGTATCCCAGCTTTGTTCTTCTTCCTTAGGATTCCTTTGACTGTTTGGGGTCCTTTGTGGTTTCATGCAAATTTTAGGATTATTCTGTGACAGATACCATTGGTATTTTGGTAGAGATTGCATTGAATTTGTAGATTGCCTTGGGTAGTATGGACATTTTAAATGTTAATTTTTCTAATCCATGAGTGTGGATTATCTTTCCATTTGTTTGTGTTGTCTTTAATTTCTTTCATCATAGTCTTGGTAGTTTTTAGAGGACAGACTTTTCACCTTGGTTAAATTTATTACTTGATATTTTATTCTTTTTGATGCAGTTGTAAATGGGATTATTTTCTTAATTTTTCTTTCAGATAGTTTGTTATTAGTGTATGCAAATGCAACAGATTTCTATATATTGATTATGTATCCTGCAAATTTACTGAATTCATTTATTAGTTCCAGTAGTTTTTGGGTGGAGGTTTTAAGGTTTTATATGTGCAGTCGTCATCTGTGACTAGTGACACTTTCACTTCTTTCCAATTTGCATGCCTCTTCTTTCTTTCTTCTTGTTCATTTGCTGTGGCCAGGACTTCCAATACTGATCTAATTAAAGTGGCAAGACTGGCTTCCTTGCCTTGTGCCTGATCTTAGAGCAAAAGCTTTCAGCTTTTCACTGTTAAGTATGATGTTAGCTGTGGGTTTGTCGTATATGGCCTTTATTCTATTGAAGTACATTTCTTCTATATTCACCTTTTTTTAGAGTTTTCGTCATAAATGGATATTGAATTTTGTCACATGCTTTTTCTGCACCTATTGAGATGATCATATAGTTTTTATACCTTATTTTGTTAATGTGGTGTATCATATTGATTGATTGGTTAATGTTGAACCCTCCTTGCATCCCTAGAATAAATCCCGCTTGATCATGGTCTATGATCCTTTTAATGTATTGTTGAATTCAGTTTGCTAATATTTTTTTTAAATATTTTATTTATTTATTTGACAGACAGAGATTACAAGTAGGCAGAGAGGCAGTCAGAGAGAGGAGGAAGCAGGCTCCCTGCTGAGCAGAGAGCCCGATTCGGGGCTCGATCCTAGGACCCTGGGATCATTACCTGAGCTGAAGGCAGAGGCTTTAACCCACTGAGCCACCCAGGCGCCCCCGGTTTGCTAATATCTTGTTGAAGTCTTTTCCATGCGTGATCGTCAGGGATACTGGCCTGTAATTGTCTTTCTGGTAGTGCTTTTGTGTGGTTTAGTTATCAAGTTTTGTGTGTGCATGTGTGTTTCTGTTTTCTAATTTCAGTAAGTTTTCTTTTCCTAATCTTTTTTTTTTTTTTAAAGATTTTATTTATTTATTTGACAGAGAGAGATCACAAGTAGGCAGAGAGGCAGGCAGAGAGAGAGGAGGAAGCAGGCTCCCCGCCGAGCAGAGAGCCCGACGCGGGACCCGATCCCAGGACCCCGAGATCATGACCCGAGCCGAAGGCAGCGGCCCAACCCACTGAGCCACCATCATTTTTCTTTCTTATCCTTGGTTTGGGATTAGTTTGGTCTCATTTTCTTTCTTTTTTTTTTAACATAGATGTTTAAGTTATTGACATCTGTCTTCATTTTAATAAGCTGTTTAAAGCTGTACATTTATCTCTAATCATTTTTTTTGCTGTGCCACATCGACTTTTTTTTTTTTTAAGATTTTATTTATTTATTTGACAGAGAGAAATCACAAGTAGATGGAGAGGCAGGCAGAGAGAGAGAGGGAAGCAGGCTCCCTGCTGAGCAGAGAGCCCGATGCGGGACTCGATCCCAGGACCCTGAGATCATGACCTGAGCCGAAGGCAGCGGCTTAACCCACTGAGCCACCCAGGCGCCCTGCCACATCGACTTTTATATTAACATTTTTACTTTTATCAAGCTCAACGTCTAAAAATTTTCTCCTGTTTCTCCATTTACACATAGAATCTTTGGTAGTATGTGGTTTAATAAAACCCTATTAAATTTTCAGGGCTGGTATCACAGAGCAGGAGGAATGCTCCTAATCATTCAGTCAGGGGCCCAGGTGTTAAAATTAAGGCTTGAAATAGAGAAAATGTATTTGTTATTTTAAATATATTACATTCTGAGAAAGAGACTGAGCAATGGTGTCAGGGTTTTTTTTGTGTGTGTGTGTGTGTTTTTAAAGATTTTATTTATTTGAGAGTCAGAGATCACAAGTAGGCAGAGAGGCAGGCAGAGAGAGAGAGGTGGAAGCAGGCTCCCTGCTGAGCGGAGGGCCCAATGCAGGGCTCGATCCCAGGACCCTGGGATCATGACCTGAGCCGAAGGCAGAGGCTTTAACCCACTGAGCTACCCAGGTACCCCATGGTGTCAGTTTTTAATGTAGAAAGAGTAACCCACTCTTATCAGGAATTGATTAGGATGACCATCGGTTAATTCATCTTGGTTATTAGGCACTTTTTCCTTCCTCAGAACACCCTCATTGACCTGCCTTAGGTGTTTTCTTTGTCTTGGTTTTTGTTTCATAAGATGGCACAATCCTTTTCCCAGTGTTCCTTCTATTTACAGTATCTAAGGGTATCTTTGTCAGTAAGTGGTTGGTTGGGAAGTGGGCCATTATCTGTTTGACCTGCAGGGACACAATTTAGAGTGGGTCCTGTCTTGTTTTTATTCTGGAGCCCTTTCAAAATGTGCTGCTATGTGCTAGAGTTCCTCTAAAGGGACTATTTATTATTCTAATTTCTGTAAGTGCTTATTGACCATTCACAGATCACTAAAGACACAACAGAACAACTTCCTTTTTTCCTTATCTTTCTGGCAACTCTGTAAGTATTGTGTGTTCCTCTCCCTACACAGGCCGTTACTGCATGATGTTTTCAGGTATTAAAAATAGTCACATTTTGGGACCAAACCAAGAATGAAGCCAAGGTTGTAGTCTCTGCCTCATTCTCTAACTCCCTAGACTCGGTGACTCTTGCTCAGACTTCACTGATCTTAACTCTCCCCCCACTTGTCACAGATATATTTCTCTAGAACGATTTTTGCTATTTTCCTGGAAAAACATTTTTAATAGCATTCAATAATACCAATTTCACAAGTGTTTTTCCAGAGATAATCTCCACTCTCTGTGCATTCACTGTTGCTGCAGTTACAGATGAAACAATAATCACTAATCAGCAAAGATATGAGACTATGGCTACTCAACTCTTATCTCAGGGATAGGATGTCCTCCTGTTGCACCTGGCCAAGTTGTCAGGAAGGCATACACTGTTAGGGTAGAAGATGGCATGTGAGAAGTCTTTTTTTCAGATAGGTTTCAGAGTTTTAAAGACATGGGACATATCTCAGATATTCAGTAATAAATATTATGTGAATTGAAATATTGTTCTCTAGGTTGGAACACCAACCTGACCACACAGTCAGGAGGAATGTTTTCAGTGGGAATCAGAGGCGCATCCTCACCCTTTCTAACTGCTTGAGGCCCTTCCTCCCTTCCACCCTCTTCTCCTCCCCTCCCCGTCTTCCCTCCCTCCCTATCTAGTTAGTTACTTAGCTGGTTGGTTAGGGCCAAAGGGAGAGAATCTCAAGCAGATTCTGTACGCTGAGCATGGATCTCCAGGCAAGGCTGGATCTCATAACCCTGAGATCAAGGCCGGAGTTGAAATCAAGAGCCCCACACTTAAAGGACTGAGCCACCCAGTCACCCATGGGAGTTTTTCTTTTCTTTCTTTTTTTTAGTTTTATTTATTTATTTGACAGAGAGAGAGAGATCTCAAGTAGAGAGGCAGGGGGAGAGGGGGTGGAAGCAGGCTCCCCGCTGAGCAGAGAGCCCAATATGGGGCTCGATCCTACGACCCTGGGATCATGACCTGAGCCCAAGGCAGAGGCGTAACCCACTGAGCCACCCAGGCGGCCCTTTGGAAGTTTTTCTTATGAAACTATTGGAGCCTGTAAAAAAGATTCTAAAGGGTCAGTATTCCGGTCTTTGGCAAGCAACAAGATAGCTGAGAGCTACTCGAGGCGGCGAGTAACGTCACGGTGTGCTGTGTCCCTTTCTGTGTGCAGGCTTTTGGAAATACGCTGCGATTCCCAGAACCTGGAACAAAAGGTGTCGGGAGGTTTCTGTGACGCCTGCCTATCGCCCCTTTAAGAACCAACAAAGCCCCGCCCCCTGCAGAACTCGGAACTCCATTTCTCAGAGCTCTCCGTACTTCGCCGAGCCTTTATCCTCTGGCAGGAACTACCTACGGCCTGCGTCTGCGCAGTAGCGGCGCGGAAACTACATTACCCAGAAGGCCGTGCGGCCACAGCGGCGGGGACAGCCCCCCCCACCAAGGTGTTCGTGCGTGCGCTTCGGGCGGGGGCGGGATTTCCGACGACGCCCTTGTAGTGTCCGGTTCTACTGTTGTTCTCGGGACCTTTCCTGGTTTAATGCGACCAGAGTCGTGACTGAAGTACACGGAAAGCGCGGGGAGAGGCGCTGTCCCCGCCGCGGAGGCCGCTGCGAGGCTCTCCTGTCTCCGCCCGGTCGCCCGCCGCTCCCCGCCTCACTTTTCCCGCCGGTCGTTGGCGGAGGCCGCGCCGATGAAGCCGGCTCGGTGGGTGCTGCGACCCCCGGCCCCCCAGCCGCCCGCCCCCCGCCCCGAGCGCTGCAGCCGGATGGAGGGGCGCCCGCGCAGCTCCCCGCAGCCGGGCCGGCGGGGTGGGAGCAGAGGGCGCCCCGGCGTACAGTCCCGGCTCCGTTGGTGCGGTGGGGCGTGGCGGGGGAGGGCCCGGCAGGTGCTCCTGAGTCGGGGCCGGGGGTGGGGGGAGGCGGGCCTCTCGCGGGTGTGGGGAGTGGAGGGCAAGGCGGAGTGCCGCCTGCAGTGGCGGCGTGGGCAGCCAGGTCCGCGGAAGGTCGGAAGGGGCGGGGATGGGAGAGGGCCCTGCACAGAGTCACAAGTTTAAGGCAGGGGAGCGCAGGATGGGGACCGGAGCGGAGACAGCGGAGGAGAGATGAGATCCTGCGTGGAGTCCACAACGGAACCCACGGGGTTTCAGGCCGCATTACACACACCTGTGAGTAGAGGTAGCGAGCGAAGGGCCATGTCCAGGCTTCTTGGCCTGAACATCTAAAGGGTGGAGGGTGGGGAGCGAGCCCAGGGAGCAGGAGGCGGGAGATCCTGTGTTTGGTTTTGGACTGGGCGATGCTGAGATACCGCGGATGGAGATACAGTACTCATACACATGAGTACTTGGAGGTAACAGGCTGGAGGACGAGAGGGGCTGAGCTGTCAGGCGAGCGGAGAGTGTGCACTGCGGCAGAGCAGGGCCTGAAGGCAAGATCAAGGAGCGAGTCCTGAGATGGTTATCGCTGATGGGCTCTGTGATGTCAGGAGGGCTGAGACAGAGCGTGTAGGGGATTCAGCATCCTTAATGCTCCGTGAAGGAGCGTACCTGACATATAAGGTGTTCTGGTCTGTGCCTAGAAAAGCATGCCTGGAGGCTGTAAGTTTGCTGGCCTGGGTGGGGATGGGTGTATGGACTCTCAGCCCTGCAGGTCAGCTGATCCCTGTGAGACCAAGGAATAGCCATATTTGGGGAGCAAATGGGTCCCAGACAGGGGCACTGTCTTCTCCTCCACCTCTGAGTGTCAGAGGAAGGAAGGAGAACTCCAGTAAAGGGGTCCTAGGAGCACCCTTCAGGGGATTACGTAGGAGGTGCGCTTGTTCGCAGAAGGGAAGGGAAGAGTAGCTGAGCTGCCTGCTCAGACTCTCCCTACAGCTGAGTGTGTGTTGTGCGTGAATGTATGAAACATTTATCGGTTAAGGCATCAGGTAACCAGTTGTCATCTCTATATGTACACATGAGGAGGCAACTAGAAGTTAATTCCTTCAATAAGGTAAACATGGCAATACTTAATAAAATTGCAAAATTAATTTATCTGTGGTATTTGCCAACCATAGAATGTTATATATCACATCTTCTGAAAAATTTAAACAGAAATAGTGCAGACCCATGATTTTAAAACCCTGTCCCTTTATTTGCACTGACAACATACAGAATTGCTAATCCCACGGATAACAGTGGCTGCCAAGTAGTGTATTAATCATGTTTAATACTGTTATCAGCTCTGTGAGGTGGGGACCACCGTTAACCCCATTTTTCAGGAAAGGAATTGAGGCTCAGGAGGCTCAGTCCCTCTGCAGTCACACAGCTGCAGGACGTGCATCGAAGGACACGACCCGGAAGTCAGAGGAGTTGAGAGCTTAGTGATCAGACCGAGATGACTGTGCTCCAGCGTGGGCAGGGGTGGTCCAGTTCAGTCTGTAGGATCCTATGATGGTTGCACCTTTCTCATGGCCTTCCTCTTCCCACAGGTTCCCATGGCGTTTGCAGAAATGCTTATGGACCCTGTACGGGTGAATGGAGGATGTGACGGACCTTCACGCACCCCAGTTGTCACCCTGATGGTTTTGCTACTCCCATAGAAAGAATGGTGGTATCCTGAGATTGTTCACCTGGACTTCTTCCTCCCTTGGGCCTAAAGTCTCTGTGGTTTCACCAAAGCTCAGGGTTTTGAACTGAGCCCTGGATCCTATGAAGTGTTGCCCATTTCTGGCAACTGACGGGGTGAGATGTGGAAGGGCGTCCTGAGCACAGGTTCCGGATTGCTCAGGTGATGGGGTGAGAGTTGCAATGCCCAGGGAACTTCAAGGCTCCTATGTATGGTGGGAATATGGGGTGGGAAGGGGAGTGCCTGGGTGGAGGCACAC
The DNA here is from genome assembly GCF_020171115.1 of Neogale vison. NCBI lineage: Eukaryota > Metazoa > Chordata > Mammalia > Carnivora > Mustelidae > Neogale > Neogale vison. Next base: position 58,421,422 of record NC_058097.1, on the reverse strand, counting down.
AGTTACCAGATCCGCAATCACAACACTGGGTCGTGGGCCTCTGATCTTAAGGAAGTAGGAGCTAGAGAAGGTTTGGAGCAGAAGAGCCTGGTGATACCATCCAGAGCTGAAAGGGCTCTGTCTAGCTGCAGTGTGGATGAGAGGCTAAGTGAAGGTGGGAATAGTGAACTGGTGACACTGCAGGCGAGTCCTGCTGTTGGCTGGACAGGGGTTGGTGGCTGGGGAGGTAGAGGACTGGTGCCTTCTGGACAGTTCTTCTGCACAGTTGCCCACGGTTAGTGATGCGGCAAGTGAGGTCATCTGGGTTGTGAAGGGGGGCTAGTCAGGGACAGCCCCAAGGCCTTTGGGTTTCCCTGGAAGTTTGGATGTTCTGTCAGTTGAGATGGGGAAGTGAGTAGTCACAGGGCTTTTCAGAGGGAATAGGAGGTCAGGTTTTGTCACCGATGTCACAGATGTTCCGGAGACTCCTGAGTAGGGGTACCCAGTTGGCAAGGGACACACAGGTCTGGAGTTTTGGGGAGGCATTCACATTGCAGACAGCCACAGCACAGTGGCTGGAATGTGGACGGAAGTGTCGCCGTGCCTCAGTTTTCAGAGGGGGGATCATGAGGTTGTGCACGTGAGAAGGGGCAGAAGGAGGCCGAGATCTGAATCCTTTTTAGGAGCCTGGGTGGTGGTAGTGGACGTCACAAAGGCAGGCGAGAAACCAGAGTGGGGGACGGGGGTTGTGGGGAGGTGTGCGTCTGAGGGGCGCAGGTGGAATCTGAAAGGCTCCCGGGGTCAAGGGTAGGAGGTAGGTGTTGAAGCATCTGCATGAAGGTGGTCAGATGTCGGTGAGCTCAGGACAGGGCTCATTATCTCTTCTTGGACTCATCAGCGTTGTGGTGGCTCTTGGTCAAACCCGATTATTTCATTCGGGCTGGTAGAGGAGTTGAGGTTAAAATGGAACGGCCAGCAGCGTTGCTAGGCCTGTGGTGGGGAGGTCAGTGTGCTGGGCTCCGGATGTGGGTCAGGTGAACACAGGCTGTTTGTGACTGCCTGCAGGACAGCGTGTGCGGCGGCAACGTAGCTTAGGACCAAGAGTCTGTGCGGTACTGACGTTAGGTTTGGGAGGGCGAGTGTGCCACAGGTGGCAGGGCCAGGTGGGGAGAACCACAAAGGGACCCTACTGGTCTCTGGTGCTAAGGAACTTGGGTTTCTGGGGCAGGATGGGGCCACATTGGCTGTTGATTCCATTTGCAAACTACTTCCCGGACCCCACCCACACAGCGGTGTGCTGGGCAGCTGTGATGTCGCCTGCAGGGCAGGCTGGAGGGCCTCAGCACTGAGTGGCCGAAGTGGAGGGTCCAGATCCGTAGCTGCAAGAGCGACACGCGGGCGAACAAGCACAGGAGTGTCTGACCCCAAGTCCTGGGCTGTGGTGCATATGGAGGAGAGATAAGTCTAGCTTTTGTTGTCTGGCAGGCAAGACCTGGGGGACCTGAGCCACATTTACTGATAGAGCAGAGCGCCTCCCCTTCCTGCAGCCCCAGAGCCTTGGTGCGGCTTTCTGTGCCCTTCGCCACTTGTTCTCCCGCATTCTGGATGTGGCGATCAGTGGCAGTGACAGAGAGAGGCCCGGTGCCACCAGACCTTGCATCTCTTCCACATTGGGAAGTTGGGGTGGGGGGCGGTGCTGAAGATCCTGGGGGAGAAGCTGCACGTTGGTTGAACCATCCCCATTTTGGCAGGGGCTTGTGGTTTTTACAGACGTGGCCATACGCTTCTCCCGGGAGGAGAGGGGGCTCCTTGAGGAGGCTCAGAGAAGCCTGTACCACAGTGTGATGCTGGAGACCTTGGCACTTTTGTCATCGCTAGGTAAGGCCCTTGCACCCACTGCAGTGTCCTGGGCTGGACGCTGGTTTTCCGTTTCCCAGGGGTAACTCTGTCATTCCCACCCACATCACAGCCACTGCTTCCCTCCTGGATTCCCAGCCACATTTATGGGAGCCGGGTCTGAGCCCAGTGCACTTCTCCGAGTTTGTCTGAGAAATCCCAGTGGTCTTGCTCATCATCGATCTGGTGATGATGCCGTCCTCCTCCTCACTGACATTCCTTGAGGCACACCTGTGCCGGCAGTTTCAGCCACCAGTGTGGTCTTTATTTGTACAGACCGCTGGTTCTGCAAGACCCTCCTTTGAAGTTGTTTTGCTTTTAGAATGTGGGATGTTGTGTGAAGGATCGCTGTGGGGGCATGCTTTCCACTCCCTTTTCCTGTGTTTCACCTGGGTTGGCCCATTCCAGGTCCCACAGAAGTGCTCATCTTGAAGAAGTGGGGGGGGGCCCTGGGTGCCTGACAGCGTGGCCATTACTCCATCAGTGGCAATTGGACATGGCCCTGGGGCTTGGGGGCTGGGGGCTGGGAATGGGCGTAGTGTCAGGGCTGGGTTCCCCACTGTATGCTTCCAGGGACAGTGGTCATACCTCATTTCTACCTGTTTCCCACGATCATTTACAATCCTGCATTTCCCTGTTCCCCTGCTTTTGTGGCTTCTGTCTGTCATCCTTTCCCTTTGGTCCCTTTGCAGTACACTTGACATATGGCCTATCCTGAGGTGTTGTGATGGCCGCACATATCTTTAAATACTCTATGAACACCAGCCACTGTGTTGCAGTCACTCATTTCTGCGTAGGACCCAGTCTTGTGTCAGTGCTCAGCGGTCCCCAGGAGCTCCGGCCTTGTTGAAAGTCACCTGCAGAGGAGGAGGTTGGGGAGCCTGCCTCTCCTCCCCGCACTTCCTCTCCCTCATGTCCTTCCCCAGAGTCAGGGCTCTCCCGTCACGGGGGCTTGCCAAGCTGAGCTCCGCACCGCAGGGCTTCCTCTCCCTGTCTTGAATCCTCCTAGCCTGTCAGTCCTGTGGCCTCAGTGGGGCCACCTCCTGCCACTGAAGTCAGCTGGCACTTTGCCAGCATTTCTCTGCTTACAGGTTGCTGGCACGGAGCCGAGGACAAGGCGGCCCCTTCAGAGCAAGGTGATTCTGTAGGAGGGTCACAGGTCAGGACTCCAAAGCCAGGCCCACCCACCCAGAAGTCCCAGCCTTGGGAGCAGTGTAGCTTGCTCTGGAAGGACTTTTTGCGCTGCGCTGAGCATGATGGAACACGCCCTGAGCGAGGCCCGCAAACTTGTGGGGGAAAGCATTTGCAGCACCAAAAGCAACAAATTAGAAACTTTCCAGAAGCGGTGAGAGGAGGCCTCCGTTTGTGAAGAACTGCAGAGGTCACGTGACAGGGACAAGCTTTATACGCAGGGATAGTGGGAACGCCATCCCAGCCAGCTCAGGCCTCCTCCAGCCACAGGTTTCTCATGTTATACGAAAGCCATACTGGGACACAGGAGGTGGAGAGGCCTTTCTGAATGAGCAGAATTATTGTAAGTGCACCCCGTGTGGGGAAACCTTTAGCCGTAAACATATATTTGTGGACCGTGAGAAAAGCCCCAGCAGAGGAAAGCTTTATGAGTACCGGGAATGTGGGAGGGCCTTCCTCCGGAAGTCCCACCCCCGTCAGCACCTGAAAGGCCATGACGAAGATTGGCTTTATGAGAACCCGGAATGTGGAAGATTCTTTACACAGATACCTGGCCTCGGTGACCACCAGAGTATTCGCAGCAGTCTGAGGCCTTCTGAGTGCAACCAATGTGGGAAGGGTTTCCTTAGACTTTCCCAACTTGTTGGTCACCAGAAAATCCACACAGGAGAAAGACCTTATGGTTGTAGTGAATGTGGAAAATTTTTTAGGAATTGCTCCACGCTCGTTAGACACCAGAGAGTTCACACTGGTGAAAGGCCACATGAGTGCAGCGAATGTGGGAAAGCTTTCACCCGCAAGCATAAACTTGCTGAGCACCAGAAAATCCACAGCGGCGAAAAGCCTTATGAGTGCAGTGAATGCGGGAAAGCCTTCAGCCGCAAAGACAAAGTCGTTGAACACCAGAAAATCCACACTGGAGAGAGGCCTTATAAGTGTGGTGAGTGTGGAAAAAAGCCTTTAGCCGCAAACATAAACTTGCTGAGCACCAGAAAATCCACACTGGAGTGAGGGCTTTTGAGTGCAGAGAATGTGGGAAATTCTTTATGGACAGCTCCTCACTCATTATTCATCAGAGAGTTCACAGTGGAGAAAGGCCTTATGAGTGCAACCAATGTGGGAAATTCTTTAGGTACTGCTTCACACTCATTCGACACCAGAGAATGCACACTGGAGAAAGGCCTGATAAGTGCAGCAACGGAGGAAGGCCTTCAGGTGCAGCTCCGTGCTCACTGGACGTCGGGCAGATCACAATGGAGAAAGGCCTTCTTACTGTAACAGGTGTGGGAAGTTTCTGTGCTACGACTCCAGTCTCACTGCACAACGGAGAGTTCACACGGATATGAGAGTCCTTACGAGAACTGCAAATGTGGGGACATCTTCACTCACAGCTCTGGCCTCGTTACACACTGTCAAGTTTGCAGCAGCGGAGAAATGCCTTATGAGTGCGGTGGATGTGGGAGAGTCTAGTGATTTATGTCATTTTACACTAATTTGCATTTCTTTAATTTTTCTATATACTTGGAATCCTACAGACTACTTTTGCACAGCTGCTTTTCATTCAATTTTTGTATAAATGGACTCCAAAATGTATCCTCTTACACTAATTTGAGATTTATCCCTGTTGTGTCCATTCCTTTTTATCGCTGAGTGGTCTTCCATTGGCTGTGTTACAACACAGTGTGTTTATCTTGCTGACCTACTACCAGAACGGAGGTTACACATAAATACCTGAGAAGGGGGTGTCGCTCACAGCTGAATGTTTAACTTTTAAGAATTGGCCAAATTGGTTTCCAGTGTGAATGTGCCATTTTATACTCCCACCAGCTCTTTATCAGTGTTCCATTTGGAACACCTCTTTGTCAACAATAGGTATAGCCTGTCTTTTTTTTTTCTTCTTCTTTTATTTTTTTTTTTAAGATTTTATTTATTTATTTGACAGAGATCACAAGTAGGCAGAGAGGCAGGCAGAGAGAGGAGGAAGCAGGCTCCCCGCCGAGCAGAGAGCCCGATGCGGGGCTTGATCTCAGGACCCCGAGATCATGACCTGAGCCGAAGGCAGAGGCTTTAACCCACTGAGCCACCCAGGCGCCCATAGCCTGTCTTTTTTTAAGTTAAAATAAGTGTATCATAGTCTTACTTAACCTGCAATTCTATAATAATTTGTGGTACTATTTTTTTAAGATTTTATTTATTTATTTGACAGAGGTCACAAGCTGGCAGAGGCAGGCAGAGAGAGAGGGGGAAGCAGGCTCCCTGCTGAGCAGAGAACCCGATGTGGGGCTCGATCCCAGGACCCTGAGATCATGACCTGAGCCAAAGGCAGAGGCTCAACCCACTGAGCCACCCAGGTGCCCCACGTTATACTATTTTTTATGTGCTTTATTGCTTTTTTGGCAAAGTGTCCAAATTTATTAACTTCTTTATTATCTAATTATTTCAGTAGACAGTTAATTTGAGACAATTTTAGATTTAAAGCAGAATTACTAAGATAGTACAGGAAGTTCTCATTTACCCCATACCCAGTTTTCCTGACCGTTAACATGTTATATTGATACAGTACATTTTATGCAATTGATAAATGAATATTCATACATTATTAGTAACAGGAGTCATGCTTGATTGAGATTTACTTAGTTTTTACCAAAATCCATTTTCCGGGGTTCCTTCTAGGATATCACATTGCATTTAGCCCCCATGTCTTCTTAGGTTCCTCATGGTTGTGACAGTTTCCTTGTTTTTAGTAACCTTGACAGTTTGGGGTTTTTTTAAGATTTATTTTATGGTGCCTGGGTGGCTCAGTTGGTTAAGTGACTGCCTTTAGCTCAGGTCATGATTCCAGAGTCCTCAGATCAAGTCCGGTATCAGGCTCCCTGCTCATTGGGAAACCTTTTTCTCACTCTGCCCCTCCCCTCTGTTCATGATCTCTCTCTTGTTCTCTTTCTGTCTCAAATAAATAAGCAAAATTAAAGAAAAAAAGAAGGGACGCCTGAGTGGCTCAGTTGGTTAAGTGACTGCCTTTAGCTCAGGTCATGATCCTAGAGTCCCGGGATTGAGTCCTGCATTGGGCTCCAGGGAGCCTGCTTCTCCCTCTGACCCTCTCCCCTCATGCTTTCTCTCTCTCTCAAGTAAATAAATAAAATCTTTAAAAAAAAAGATATATTTTAGAGAGAGAGTGGGGGGAGGGACAGCTAGAGAGGTAGAGAGAGCATCCCAAACAGACTCCCCACTGAGTGTGAAGCCCAGCGCGGGCTCAGTCCTACAACCCTGAGATGACCACCTGAGCGGAAATCAAGAATCACACGCTCAGCCTATTGCGCCACCCAGGTGCCCCTGACAGTTTTTTATTAATGTGATAAAATATATATATAACATAAAATTTATCCTTTTAGCCATTTTTCAGTGTACAATTTAAATGACCTTAATTACATTCACAATATTGTGTTACCATCTCTACTATTGCTAGAACTTTTCATCATTCCAAGGAGGAACTCTGCCCAGTAAACAATCCCCATTCCTCACCTCATCTCCAGCCTTTGTAATCTGTATTATACTTTCCACTTCTTTGATTTTCTTACTCTAGGTGCATCATGTCAGTGAAATCATACAATATTTGTCCTTTTGTGTCTGGCTCATTTAAGCACATTTGCAAGGTTCATTAATGTAATAATATACATGAGACGTCCTTTCTAAGACTGAACAATATTTCATTGCATATATCTGCAACTTCTGATTTTCCACTCATCTGTTGATAGATACATGACTCGTTCCCCTCTTTTGGCCTCTTTTGACATTTGCCAGAAATCCTCTGGCAGAAGTGCTCCAAGCATTGATGTGCAAATATCTCAGTCCCTACATTCACTTTGGGGGAGGGTGGGTATGTAAAGAGTTGGCATTGTTCTGGGAAATAAGGATCATATGGCGATTCAAAATTTTCAGGATCCATTGAAGTGTTAGCACCAAAATTTTAAGCTTAAATATTTTCTTATGTCCAGTGTCCTTATATTATTCTTGTTTTTCGTTTGCTCTGCTTCCCAAACTTTAGCTTCTATCAGAATCCCATGAACACAGACTGCTGGGTTCCACCCCCAAAGGTTCTCATTGAGTCAGAAGTAGGAGAATTCACATTTCTTTTCTTTTTTCTTTTTTTAGATTTGATGTATTTATTTGCCAAAGAGAGGGAGCACAAGCATGGGGAGCAGCAGGCAGAGGGAGAAGCAGGCTCCACCACCCAAGCAAGGACTCCATCATGACCTGAGCTAAAGCAGACACTTAAATGACTGAGCCACCCAGGCGTCCCCGAGAATTCACTTTTCTTTTTTTTAAATATTTTATTTATTTATTTGACAGGGAGATCACAAGTAGGCAGAGAGGCAGGCACAGAGAGGGGGAGGGGGGATGCAGGCTCCCCGCCAGGCAGAGAGCCTGATGTAGGGCTCGATCCCAGGACCCTGAGATCGTGACCTGAGTCAAAGGCAGAGGCTTAACCCACCAAGCTACCCAGGCGCCCCAAGAATTCACATTTCTAACAAGTTCCCGGTTGGTGGTGGTACTGTGCACCGTGTGAGGACTGCCATCTCACTCTGTTTTGAAAATAGTGCACGTATTCTATATATTTTCCCTATTTCCATATATACTCTTCCATAGTCTTTTCATGGCATTGTTTGATTCCTTCAGGATTTACAACTAGGAAAGAAGTTGGTATCTTTCTTAAATATAAATCTTCACAAAATAGCAAAGCAAAATTGCAACTGCCCCTCAGAACAATGTGTTACTTAAACTATAACCCCTGGAGGATTTAACTAGTTACCAAGCACATTTAGATATGTCCTTAAGAAAAACATATACTGGCAACAGGTCTTTGGGGAGAAGGATGATATACGACCGTGAAGCTGGGCAGCTGGGGATGCCTGGCCCGCACAGGGCTGAACGCTGCCTGTTTCAGGGAAACCTAGAGAGCTCAGGGTGGAACGAAATACCGCCTGCTTCCCTTTTCCGCTGTGGCTCCTTTCTCTTCCCAGAAGCGCCGTTAGTTAGATGAGTCCTTTGAATGTGCTTGGTTAACTATAAACTTTATCCTTCTCACTTTTCCACAAGACATGTGACTAATGTGTGACCTTCATTGGTTCTTCTGTTGGCTATTGTTTCTATCTAATAAAAGTGAGACTGTGGAGTTGCTCGGGACAGCAGTCTTTTCGACTGTTGTCCCTTGTTCCCAATCTCTTGCAGATGACTTGTTTGTGCGTAATTCTTCTCCCGTTCGCCGACTGGAAGCGGCGCAAAATCACCATGAAGCAGTTGCAATGACTCCCTTGGGTTATTTTCCAGTCCAGTCTAGATATTTCCTAGCATGTAATCTTGTATAAGAATATGTTTTATAGTGAGGCGCCTGGGTGGCTCAGTGGGTTAAGCCGCTGCCTTCAGCTCAGGTCCTGATATCAGGGTCCTGGGATCGAGTCCCGCATTGGGCTCTCTGCTGAGCAGGGAGCCTGCTTCCCTCTCTCTCTCTCTACCTGCCTCTCCGTCTACTTGTGATTTCTCTCTGTCAAATAAAGAAAGAAAGAAAATATTTTATAGTAAGGCTAAACTACATTTTTAGGGATTCATGTTAAAGTTCAAAAATAGAGCAATTGATTTACTTTTGGACTTGCCCCCCTCCCAGGCAGTCAGATCCTTCTCAGTGGTGTGGTGAGATGTCACTGACTTTGCTGCTTTTTTGACACTTCTTATATTCATGTGTAATTTCCTGATCTCACCTGTTAATGGGTTCTACTGCAGCAAGTAACTTATCTTCTGGACATAAAATAATACATCAAAATTTGGCTGCTGTGAATAATTACACAAAACTATAAATTGTCTCATGGGATTTGAGGGATTTGATTGAGACTCTCCATTTGGCTATAATGTTATAATAAAAAACACCAACAAAAAAGTTTTAGTACTCCCAAAATGAGCAAGACTGCATCATGTGTTAGAGCTGTATGAATGTATAAACAACAAAAGTACTTTTAAGTGTAGGCAATAACTGAGCAAAGAATAAGAAAGTGAAATTTAGGGTGCCTGGGTGGCTCAGTGGGTTAAGCCACTGCCTTCGGCTCGGGTCATGGTCTCAGGGTGCTGGGATCGAGTCCCGCATCGGGCTCTCTGCTCGGCAGGGAGCCTGCTTCCCTCTCTCTCTCTCTGCCTGCCTCTCCATCTACTTGTGATTTCTCTCTGTCAAATAAATAAATAAAAATCTTTAAAAAAAAAAGTGAAATTTAAAGTAAGTCACTCAAATTTAAGTTCAGCTGCATATGAAGTGATTGCCAATAAAACTTTATGAACCATCTGCCTTTAAACAAATGTCCACCAAGGCATTGTTTTAGAATTTTCTCTTTTTACTCGAATACTTTTTTATAGTGTTTTCAAGGTATACTTTTGCATCATAAAATTTCTTAGAAATGTTTTAAATAATCATTTTTATAGTGATAAAAATAATAAAAATGTATTATTTTAATCACTTTTAAGTATTTGGTTCTGTTGCATATTAGAATTATCCAGAAAAACAGCACTAAACTGGTGTATGTCTATACATATACATCTGTATATAGAGAGATTTATTTTAAAAAGATTGGGTGACACTATTATGTCGGCTAAGCAAGTCCAGAATCTTCAGGGTAACCTGGCAGACTGGAGACTCAGGGAAGAATTTCAGTGCAAACCCAAAGCAGTCATAGACAAAATTCCTTCTAACTTATGCAAGTTACTGTTTGTCTATTAATGCCTTTCAGTGGATGAAGCCTACCCTCATTATAGGAGGGTAATCTGCTGATTGAAATGTTAATTCAAAAAGCACTTGAAAGAAACATCCAGAATAATATCTGACCAAATATGTGGTTGCCATGGTCTAGCCTAGTAGACCCACAAAATCAACCATCACATGTGGTATTAAGTACGTCACAGTCTGTCTTCAGAACTTTTTTAGTTTCCCCAACTGAAATGTTTTTGTATCATTAAACACAATCTTCCCAGCCTCACTCACCCCAGCCCCACGAAAACCACCATTCTACTTTGTATCTCTATTGTCTATGAATTTGACTACTCTAAGAACCTCATATAGGAGAAATCGTACGTTTGTCCTTTTGTCACTTATTTCATTTAGCATAATAGCTTCATTTTGGACATTTTGACTATGAATATATTGTACAGAAAAATCTTGAATTAAAGCTTATCACTTCTTCATTTTTTATGAGCTATTTTTCTAGACTTGTATTAGGTGCGGGTTTGATCAAAATTTATAGCTTGGTCCCATTGTTGTTCTAAAGTGGTCTGTTTTTTTCTTGTCAGTTTGCAAGATTTTCTTTATTCTGTGATAAAGTGCTTTATTTTAATGTGACTAGTTAATGGATTATTCTTTTTTTTTTTAAAGATTTTTTATTTATTTATTTGAGAGAGAGAGACAGTGAGAGAGAGCATGAGCGAGGAGAAGGTCAGAGAGCGAAGCAGACTTCCCATGGAGCTGGGAGCCCGATGTGGGACTCGATCCCCGGACTCCAGGATCACGCCCTGAGCCGAAGGCAGTCGTCCAACCAACTGAGCCACCCAGGCGTCCCGTTAATGGATTATTCTAAGTATTAGTCTCACTAAATTTTCCTCATTCATAGGTTCTATGCTCATGTCCCTTATTTTAAAAAAAAGTTTTAGATTTTTTTAAAGCATCCTCTGAAATGAATTTACAGCATTTTAATTCATAGCTAGTTGTATCCATTATGTTATTCATCCCAATCCCATGTACTCTTTCACATGTTTTGTATTTTATAGTTATTTTGAGTTGAAATCCTCATTACTTATGTGACTCTACTGTTGTTCTTTCTAGTTTTTAATAAAACATATGCATGCTTTATAACTATTTTACTCAAACTATTTTTAAAATATTATTTATTTATTTATTTGATAGAGAGAGAGATTACAAGTAGGCAGAGAGGCAGGCAGAGGGAGAGAGGGAAGCAGGCTCCCCACTGAGCCAGGAGCCTGATGGTGGGGCTCCATCCCAGGACCCCGAGATCATGACCTGAGCCGAAGGCAGAGGCCTTAACCCACTAAGCCACCCAGGCGCCCCTACTCACACTATTTTAAATTTTTACAATAAACTTATAATGCTTTTACTCTTCAGGTACCTAAAATACATCCTATGAGGTCATGGTCCACTAGGGGGTATCTGTCCAGCCATACGCTGAGGATGGGATTGACTGTTGCCGTGCACTGAAAATAAAACACTCAGACTCAATACTGAGCAGATGTGCGGGACTGCCTCCAGAGGAGAACAGCAGCTGCACAGGCATAAACATGGTTTTTATTGAAAATCTTATCAGACAGGGGTGCCTGGGTGGCTCAGTGGGTTAAAGCCTCTGTCTTCGGCTCAGGTCATGATCCTGGAGTCCCAGGATTGAGTCCTGTGTCAGGTTCCCTGCTCAGTGGGGAGTCTGCGACTCCCTCCTCCCCTCCCCTCCCACCCATGCTTGCATTCTCTCTCTCTCTCTCAAATAATAAAATCTTTTTTTTAAAGTTTACTTTTTAAAAATAAACATTAACTACTAACTCACCTATAGGATATGTGCAGTTATTCAGAAAGTACGTATAGAAAAAAGATTTGCTATAATTACCCCTACCCTCTAGAGCCTCGAAAGGGTCATGAGAGTTTTGTCTCAAATAACATTGCGTATGGCAAGTTGAGGCAAACCTCATGCCGAGGTTTCAGCAAATGCCTTGGACTCATGCCCAGAGGTTCAAAGCATATTTTCTAAAATTAACTCCACAGTTGAGTTCAGGCCTTAGTTTTTGCCCCTTGTGTATGGTTGAACCTGGCAAGAATAAAACCCTCCCACACCAGTCCTGCTGATAACACTCACTTCCATCTTCCACTTCCAGACAGAACTTCTTTTTTTTATTTTCAGTTTTTAAAAATCTTAATTCCAGTGTCGTTAACATACAGTGTTGTACTAGTTTTGGGTGTACAATATAGCATTTCAACAGTGCAGGCAGAACTTTCTCTGAATTTTAAATATTTGGAAACTGGTGAACATAAATGCAAAAGTCCTCGAAGAAATGCTAGCAAACCACATTCAGCGGCACCTTAAAAGTTTTACACTATGATGAAATCGGCTTTTTCCCTGGGCTGCAAGAATGATTCAGCTTATGCAAAAGAATAAATGTAATACTCCACATTAACAGGATAAAAATCATGTGATCATCTCAAATAAATGCAGAAAGAGCATTTGACAAATTTCCACATCCTTTTATGATAAGATGTTGGTAACAAGTAGAGGGGTATATGTTAGCATAATAAAAGGCATATCAAAAAGCACATAGCTGGGGCGCCTGGGTGGCTCAGTTGGTTGGACGACTGCCTTTGGCTCGGGTCGTGATCCTGGAGTCCCGGGATCGAGTCCCATATCGGGCTCCCAGCTCCATGGGGAGTCTGCTTCTCCCTCTGACCTTCTCCTCGCTCATGTTCTCTCTCGCTGTCTCTCTCTGAAATAAATAAATAAAATCTTTAAAAAAAAAAAAAAAGCACATAGCTAACATCATACTCAACGTTGAAAAGCCAAAATCTTTTCCTCTAAGATTATGAATAAGGGTGCCCATTCTCTCCACTTTCATTCAACATAGTACTGGAAGTCCAGTTGCCAGAGCAACTGGGTGAGAAAAAGAATTGAAAGGCCTCCAAAATAGAAAGGGAGAAGTAATGTTTGTCTGCAGAGGAACTGATCTTACATGTTGAAAACATGAAAGGCTGTACCAAAAGAAACTGTAAAAATTAGTAAATCGATTCAGTGAAATTTCAGAATATAAAATCAATACACAAAAATCAGTTTTGCATTTCTACACACTAACTTTCTGGAAAAGACATTAATAAAACAATCTGCTTGACAATAGTGACAAAAAGAATAGTTCAGAATACATGTAAGGAAAGAAGTGAAAGATCTGAACACTTAAAGCTATAGAACATTGATGAAAAAATCAAAGATACAAATAAATGTGAAGATATTCCATTGTTCATTGATTAGAATAATTAATAATGTTAAAATGTCTGTTCTACCCAAAATAATCTACAGATATTTGAATGCAATCCCTGTCAAAATTCCAATGACACTTTTAACAGAAATAGAAAAAAATCTAAAATTTATATGGAACCACAAAAGACACTGAATAGCTCAATCTTGAACAAGGGAAACAAAGCTGGAGGTATCAAACTTTCTGTCTTCAAGCTACACTACAAAGTTGTACTAATGAAACTAGTACAGTACTGGCGTCAAAACAGACACAAAGACCAATGGGAAAAAAGAGAGAGCTTGGAAATAAACCCACACATATAAAGGCAGCTAATTTTTGACAAAGGAATCAAGAATATACAATGGGGGAAAGGATAGTCTCTTTAATACATAGTGTTGGAAAAGAATTAAATTGGACCTGTATTTTACACCATAGACAAAATCAACTAAAGATGAATTAAAGGGGGCACCTGGGTGGCTCAGTTGGTTCAGCGATGGCCTTCAGTTCAGGTCATGATTCTGGAGTCCTGGGATCAAGTCCCACATCGGGCTCCCTGCTTGGGGAGTCTACTTCTCCCTCTGATCTCTTGCCTCTCATGCTCTCTTTCTCTCTCATTCATTCTCTCCCCCGACTCAAGTAAATAAATAAAATCTTAAAAAAAAGATGAATTAAAGACTTAGACATTAGACCTGAAACAGTAAAGCTAGAAGAAAACATAAAGGGAAAGCTCCCTGACATTGGTATTGAAAAGAATTTTTAATTAACACCAAAGCACAGGAAATGGGTGGGACTACATCAAACTAAAAAGTTTCTGCACAGCAAAGGAAACAACAAAATGAGAAGGCAAGGAGTTTATGCTGTTTTCATGTGTACTGAATAGCAAATGCCAAAATGCATGTGTCAGTTTGTGGTGAGTGTTCTGAAGAGTTGGCTTTACCCTTCCAAAGGTATTTGGGTGGTATGCAATTGTTCACTCAATATTGAAAATGATGAGTAGTCAAGTTCACATTTCTCTCAGGAGTTTTCCCAAGTGTAGTCTAAAACCAGCTCGTGGGGGCACCTGGGTGGCTCAGTGGGTTAAAGCCTCTGCCTTTGGCTCAGGTCATGATCCCAGGGTTCTGGGATCGAGCCCCATCGAGCTCTCTACTTAGCAGCCAGCCTGCTTCCTCCTCTCTCTTTCTATGCCTGCCCCTCTACCTACTTGTGATCTCTCTTTGTCAAATAAATAAATAAAAATCCTTTTAAAAAAATAAAAAATAAAACCAACTCCTGTATGCAGAGGGTAGGGAGAGACCAAAGAAAGAGGCCAGTCCAGATTGGTAGGTGGCTGTTTTAATAAGCAAAGGGAACGTAGTATGAGGCTTGTCTGGGGCAGCAGCAAGACGAATGGATCCCTGCACCGTGTGTCAAATCTGAGAAGTTTATGAAGAGGCCTTAACTGGGTTCAGTCCCATACATTGTGCGGGTGTTCTCAACACCACATCATGATCTCAAGGCTGTGTCCTTGGAGCAATCTCTGGGAGGGAAAAAGACAAGCAGGACCCACATTCCAAGGACAGCGAGGAGGTGAGGAGCCTTGGAGTGCCTGGGGTCTAACTCACAGGTCAACTGGTGGTCATATCTTTTTGGTGACGTTTTCCAACAGGTAAAAATCAGTGTACACTAACAGTTAAACATGAGAAATGTCGGATTTCCTTTAACAGCAAAGAAAATGATTAAAATAACATTTTGTATTACCTAACTGAAACTTTATGCCTGTTGGTTAGTAACTTCTCATTCCCCCCCCCCAGCTCCTGTCACCATCATTCCACTCTTTATGAATTTGACTAGATTCCTCCTCACCTAAGTGGAGTCATGCAATACTCGTCTTTATACTGTGTCTGGCTTATTTCACTTGGCATCATCTCTTCAGGGTCTATCATGTTGTCACGTATTGCAAAACTTCCTTTTTAAAAGCTGAGTAATATTTTTGTTATTTGTGTATATTGTGTTTTCATCCATTCACCTGTTGATGGGCATTCAGTTTGTCTCCACATCTTAGCTATCGTGAATCGTGTCGCAGTGGACATGGACTTGCTAGTATCTCTTCCAGATCCTTTTGTGTGTGTGCTTGGAAATGGAATTACTGCATCGTGTGGCAGTTCTATTTCCAGTTTTTTTGAGGAACGTCCATGTTGTGCTCCAGAGCCCTCTACGATTTTGCATTCCCACCGACAGTGTGAAAGGGGTCCAGTTTCTCACATCATTGGCAAGACTCGTGTTCTGCTTTTTGGATAATAGTTGTCCTGTTGGGTGTGAGGTGATGTCTCATTGTGGTCTTGATTTGCACTTCCCTGATGATTAGGGACCATGAGCATTTTCTCATACACCTGTTGGCCATTTGTGTGTCTTTTTTTTTTTTTTAAAGATTTTATTTATTTATCCGACAGACAGAGATCACAAGAAGGCAGAGAGGCAGGCAGAGAGAGAGGAGGAAGCAGGCTCCCCGCGGGGAAGAGAGCCCGAGGCGGGGCTCGATCCCAGGACTCCGGGATCATGACCCGAGCCTAAGGCAGAGGCTTTAACCCACTGAGCCACCCAGGCGCCCCGGCCATTTGTGTGTCTTTGGAGAGACGTCTGTTCTCTGGGTGTTGAGTTTGATAACTTCTTCTTCTTCTTCTTCTTCTTCTTTTTTTTTTTTTTTAAGATTTTGTCAGAGAGAGAGAGCGCGCGCGCGCTCTCAGAAGCAGGGGAAGGAGCAGGCAGAGAGAGAGGGAGAAGCAGGCTCCCCGCTTAGCCTGGGAGGACCCAGGACCCCGGGATTATGTCCTGAGCCGAAGACAGCCGCTTAATGACTGAGCCTCCCAGGCGCCCTAGATTTCCAGTCCTTGGAGGAATTGACAGCTCGGCTATGGAGTCGTGGCATTTGAGGAAACAGTACTCTCGGGGTTCAGTCACTGAGTGGTTCTGCGCGCAGGAAGGACGTTTTCCGGGAATCAGAAGCACAGCGTCACCCTTTCCACCTCCTTCGGGCCGGTCGTCCCGCCCCCGTCTCCCTTCCACAGCTCCGTCGGAAGCCTTTTCTTCCCGTCCTGGTCCAAATGGACCGCTGGTTAAAAAGGACTCCAGAGATTGTATTTGAAAAGGGACAAGGTCGCAGACAGCTGTGAGTGGACGTGGTGTCGGGATACGGTGCGTCCCTTCGGACGTGTGGCCTTGGGGCGCTTCCCGTTCTTCTTAGCACACGAAGCAACCGCGCCCCGACCGGTCTGTGACTTCCCAGCCCGCGCTCCAAGATATCCTGTAGGTCTCCTTTAAGAGCGGGCGAGACCCCGCCCCGTTAGGAGCCACGGGACTCCATTTCCCAGAGCCCCTGACGAGGCCTCCCGTGCTTAATCCGCGACGGTAGGAGAGAGGGCCTTTGGCTAAGAGAGGAGGGTGACGACAGTAGCGGAAACTACGATACCCAGAAGTCTGCGGGGCGCGGCGGCGGCGGCGACTGAGCCAATGAAGCCTTGAGAGCGCGACGTCTGCATGCGTGCGCGCCGGGGGGCGGGACTTCCGGCGTTCCCACTCTGTGTCAGTTGGTTGCTCTCGGTTTCGGGGATTCAAGGCTTCCATAGCGTTTGGCGGTTGCGGAGGTGACGGGGCGGGAGAACGAGGGGAGCGGCGTCGTCCCCATCGCGGAGGCCGCTACGAGGCTCTCCTGTCTCCGCCCGGCCGTCAGCCGCTCCCCGCCCCGCCCTTCCCGTCGGTCGTTGGCGGAGGCCGAGCCGATGAAGCCGGCTCAGGTGGGTGCTGCGACCCCCGGCCCACCAGCCGCCCGCCCCCTCGCCCCGAGCGCTGCAGCCGGATGGAGGGGCGCCCGCGCAGCTCCCCGCAGCCGGGCCGGCGGGGTGGGAGCAGAGGGCGCCCCGGCCTGCGGTCCCGGCTCCGTCCGTGCTGTGGGGCGTGGCGGGGGAGGGCCCGGCAGGTACTTCTGAGTCTGGGCCGCGGGGTGGGGGGAGGCGGGCCTCTAGCGGGTGCGGGGAGCGGAGGGCGAGGCGGAGTGCCGCCTGCAGTGGCGGCGTGAGCAGCCGGGTCCGCGGAAGTTCGGAAGGGGCGGGTATGGGAGAGGGCCCTGCGCAGAGTCACAAGTTTAAGGCAAGGGAGCGCAGGATGGGGACGGAGCGGAGACAGCGGAGGAGACACTGCAGCCCCCCACCCCCGGGGGCAGTTCTGATGGCTGCTGGGCCAGGGCGGCGGCGTCGGCGGGAGATGCGATGAGATCCTGCGTGGAGTCCACAACGGAACCTACGGGGTTTCGGGCTGCATCACCCACACCTGTGAGCAGAGGTAGCGAGCGAAGGGTCATGTCCAGGCTTCTTGGCCTGAACATCTAAAGGGTGGTGGGGGGAGCTAGCCCAGGGAGCAGGAGGTGGGAGATCCTGAGTTTGGTTTTGGACTCGCCAATGCTGGAATACCGCGGATGGAGATACTCATGAGTACTTGCAGGTAACGGTCTGGAGGACAGGCGGGGTTGTCCTGTCAAGGATGCAGAGGGCGTGCACTGCGGCAGAGCAGGGCCTGAAGGCAAGATCAAGGAGCGAGGCCTAAGGTGATTCTAGATGGTGAGGGAGGCAGAGGCTGAGAGTTTGTGGGCAAGGCATGGGAGGCAGTTGTCCGCATCCCTGACGCTTCCTTGTAAAAAGTACGGATGTGCTGTAGGAGAGGTCTGTCCCCGTGTCTTTAGGAAGGGAGGTGTTGGGGTGAGGAACTTCCCTCGGGTGGAGCTGGTGTTATGTGCTAGTGTTGACTGTCTGCTTGCGGCTCAGCTGACCCTCAGGACCACTCCCAACGGAACAAAGTAAAGGTCAGCCAGGCTGATGAAGCCTCAGGGTCCCAGACAGGGGACTGCTTCCTCACCCCTCAGGGCAAGACTGATGATCTGCTGTCCAGTCAAGGGCCTCCAACAAGCTCCCTGAGGGTTATGTAACAGACAGGTTTTGTTGCTGTATGGACTATGAGCGTGTCCCTCTGCTCAGCCTTTTTCTACAACTTGTTACCTTAAAAACGTGTAACAAAATGCATTGACTTAAGTACTCATTAATCAATATTATTTTAAATATGTACGCAGAGGTAGACAGAAACAAACCCATTCTGCAAGTTAAATTTATACAAACACTTAATAATTGACTTGACATTAAGTTACCTGTTGTTTACAGTGTAAAATTTTATGTATGATACCATTTTTTTTAAAGATTTTATTTATTTGACACAGAGAGAGAGAGAGAGAGAGAGATCATAAGTAGGCAGAGAGGCAGGCAGAGAGAGAAGGGGAAGCAGGCTCCCTGCTGAGCAGAGAGCCCGATGTGGGACTCAATCCCAGGACCCTGAGATCATGACCGGAGCCAAAGGCAGAGGCCCAACCCACTGAGCCACCCAGGCGCCCCTATGTATGATATCTTCTGAAATCTTAGAAAGTGGTAAAAACGAAGACCTCAAATTTCAAAACCCTAGTACTTCATTTGCACTGCAAATGTATACAAAAGTATTGATCCTCTGGACAGGAACAGTTGTCACCTGGCTGATAAAAGCAGCCGTTTTCTGGAGGAGCTGGACTTGGGCCACCAGGCTGAGATCACTCTGCTCCAGGGCAGGGCAGGAGGAGTGGTGGTCCAGCTCAGTTCATGACATCCTTCCATAGTTACTCATTTCTCATGATCTCCTCCCTCCCTAGGGTCCAGCGGTGGTGGCAGAAATGCTTATGGACCCTGTGCAGGTGAGTGGAGGGGGTCCCTCCTTTCAGCCATCCTGGTTGTCACCGATATATGTACCCTCAGAGAGTGATAGTGTCCTGAAGGTTCTCTTACCCTTCTCACTCTCTTAAGTCTGAGTACCATGTGCTTTCCCCGAGCCCAGGATCATGTATTTAGATTACATGCAGAGCAGTTCCCGTTTCTAACCCATGATGTAAGATGTGGCACTCAACCCTGGCCGCAGGATTCAGAACGCTTGGAGGTGAGACTTAGCTGGGATATTCAGGAAACTGCAGGTCTCTCTTATAGCTGGTGAGAATGGGGAGCCAGGTTGGGCTTGGCTAGGGGTGCACAGGTGTCAGACCTTGAGTGACAGCTAGGGCTCTGGACCTCTAATCTGTGGTTGCTGGGAGGTAGGGAAGGTTTGAAACAGAAGAGGAAGGTGTTGTGTCGGAGATTTTAACAAATTCCCTTTGGCTGCAGAGGGGAAGACAGACGGGCAGGGAGGGGGTTGTAAGTGAAATGCTGGCGGCAGTCCAGGTAAGCGTTGTGGCGGCGGCTGCCCAGGACCGGTGGCCATGCATGTAGAGGAGCTGTTGGTTTCTGAATGTGTGTTAAACAGCACTCCTCATATTTTGAGATGTGGAGACTCGGGGAGATGAGGAAGTGGGCTAGCGGGAAGAGTTAGGGATGAGCTTTTGGCCTCATTAGGAAGGATGGATCTGGAACTAAAACGGAGGAAGTCCGTGGTAGGAATTTGCAAGGGGAACGTGAAGAGTTAGTTTCTATCTGTCACAGAAGTCCCAGAAATTCCAAGGAGAGGTGTCAGGTAGGTGCTTTATGTTCTTTTTAAAGATATTTATTTGAGCGAGAGTGAGCATGTGGAGGGGGTAGGGAGAAGCTGACTCCGCACCGAGCAGGGAGCCTGACACAGGGCTCCATCCTAGGACCCTGGAATCATATCCTGAGCTGAAGGCAGATGCTTAACCAACTGAACCTCCTGGTGCCCCTCAGGTAGGCACCTGAACACAGAGTTCTGGAGTTTGGGGGATAGAGTCAAGCTGGGGACAACCACAGCACGGTGCTGGATTGTGGGCTGGGTGGAAGCTGTGGGTCAGATTGAGGAGGCAGCATCTCTAGGTTATGGGGGTGACACCATTTGAAGAGCATGAGTGAGAATGAAGGGCCTGAGTACTAGGGTTTTTTGTTTGTTTGTTTTTAAAAGATTGATTGGGGGCGCCTGGGTGGCTCAGTGGGCTAAAGCCTCTGCCTTCAGCTCCGGTCATGATCTCAGGGTCCTGGGATTGAGCCCTGCATTGGGCTGTCTGCTCAGTGGGGAGTCTGCTTCCCCCTGTCTCTCTGCCTGCCTCTCTGCCTACTTGTGATCTCTCTGTTGAATAAATAAATAAAATCTTAAAAAAAAAATTGATTGATTTGTTTGAGAGAGAGAGAGTGCCTGAGTGCAGGGAGGGGCAGAGGGAGAGAGAATCCCAGACCAACTCCTGCTGAGTGCAGAGCCCAGCGAGGGCCTCCATCCCATGACCCATGAGATCATGACCTGAGCTGAAACCAAGAGTCAGATGCTTAACTGACTGAGCCACTCAGCTGCCGTGTCTTGATTGGGCACCTGGTTGGTGGTGGGGCATCACAAAGCGGAGGAAGCTGAGTGTGTGTGTGTGTGTGTGTGTGTATACGAGAGAGAGAGGGACACGGGGAGAGAGAAAGAGACAGTGGACGTAGGAGTGAGAAAGTCTTCTGAGACCGGACTGCACCTGCACAGATGTTGCGGGGGAAGCCGGCCAGCCTGACGTGGTGCTGGACCTCATGTGGAGTGGGCGTGGGGGGTTGTGGGTGCCTGGCCTTCAGATGAGAGAGGAAGGTTCTAACTGCTTAGGGGACAGCTGGTGTGATACAGAAGTGGGGAAGGGCTGAGAGTGTGTGATGTCCTCACACGGGCAGGTGGCTGGTGGTGACGCCGGAAGCCAGGCCTGATAGGGTGACCTTCAAACCAGGATTGGGGCTGGACCTGGTGCTGGGTGCCTTGGGGACTTCGTTGTTCAGGGGCAGGGCCGGGGCTGAATCAGATCCAGGATGTGTTTGCCTATTAGGTGGTGAAGGAGATGCCTGTGGTGTGGGCCGGGGGTGTCTGGAGTTGTCACTGCGGAGGAGTTAGGGTTGTGTAGAGGGGCTGAGTCCAGCGACCAACATGCAGGTAAGGCAGAGTGTGAGTGGTTGGCTCGGGGTGCTCAAGGGAGAGGGACAAGTCCAAGTTTGACTTGAGTGTCTGAGTCTCACCTTTCAGACAAGATCGGGGGGGACCCCCAGGGCAACTGGCTGTCAGGCCCTTTACCTAGATGATGTTCTTCTGCCCCTTCACTCCTCATGTTTTACACCACCTTCTGGACTCAACTGGTCAGTGGGAATGAGGCGAGAGCAGGCACCAGTGCCACCAGCAGCTGGTAACTCTTCTGCACTGGGAAGTCAGGGAGGAGGAAAAGCTGGGGCGGGGGATATGTGCGGGAAGGACATAAAGACCTGGCGAGAGAAGTGTATCCCATACGTGCACCCACGGGAGTTTAATTTATGGAGGTGGATGAGTGATGACATGGAGAGACCAATGATACTGAAAGGAGGTTCTTACTCTGTTTCTCAGGGGGGTGGGGGCACATCAGGTACAGGGCCACGTGGCCAAGTGCCCGACTTGGTTAGGAGGCATATATGCCAGCAGAGGGACGCCTAAGGTCAGAGCCTTTATTGAGCTTTCTGGGAGAAATGCCGGAAGAGTGGGGTGAGAAGCTTGGTGACGACTATTTTCTGTAATTTCCCTGTAAGTGGGGTAGAAGGGGCATCCCTGGCTGTCTGGTACCCGGTCCTGCTTGATTGTGGGCAGGGCAAGTGTGGCTTGGGGTACAAGTTCAGTGTGGGCTACGGATTGCAAGGGAGATGGAGAAGCACATCTGGCTGTTTGTTTAGCACGTGATTAGCGGATGGCGAATAGCTAACTAGAGAATGCACGAGGCACAGTTCACACAGGAAGCTGCTTGTGAACCAGATGTTCCAACTTCGGCAGAGCCGTGTGGTCTTGGAGGACGTGGCCATCTGTTTCTCCCAGGAAGAGTGGGGCCTCCTTGACGAAGCTCAGCGTTTTCTGTACCACGCCGTGATGCTGGAGACCTGTGCGCTTCTGTCCTCCGTGGGTAAGGCCTGCACCGCCCCTGCCATGTCCCGGACTGGGCTCTGCTCTTCCCCTTTGGTCGAGGGGCAGCTCTGCCTTTCCATAACAAGACTGTGGATACTACTTCCTGTCGCGTTTTCCTGGCATCTGTGTTACTGGTGCCAGGCCTGGGCCATGCACCCTGCACCCACTCTCCTGATGCAGTCCCGTCCCTGCTGCTTGGAGCACTTGCAAGATCGGGCTCAGAAGTCAGAGATGTTCAAGTTTGTCTCGGAGATCCCTCAGACCGCCCTTGTCCCTGGTTGGGTCACCATGTCTAGATGCATGGAACTATGATGCCCCGGGCTTTCCCCCTTCCTCTTGCTGACATTTTTTAGGTTCTCCCTGTGCCAGAAATTTCAGGCACCAACCTAATTACTAATTTGGGGGCACACTGGGTTGTTTCTATAGCCTCTCCTGTGAAGTTCTTGTAATTTTAAGATGTTGGATATCCTGTGTTGAGTTGCTCGGGGTCACGCTGGCCTTGCCTTTTCCTTTCTTTCATCTAGGACTGGCCTGTCTCAGGTGTCACATCAGTAGTACCTACCATGTGGACATTACTGTGTCAGTGGCAAGAGACACTCAAAAGTGTGTGGCCCTGGTGCGAGGGAGCAGTGGAAGGGTGTGTCAGAGTTGGGGACCTGTCCTTTGTTCACCACTGATTGAAGCCAAGGTCAGGGGCCACACCTCATTTCCACCTTTTTCTCCACTTTCATGTCTACTCTGAATTTGAATCCTCCTCCTAGCACAATCCAACACCTGCAGGCCTTGGCCCCTGACTGTGTCACTGCTCCCTGGACAGGGCTCACCAACGTCTGAGCTATAACCGAGGATATGGACTGGTCCACACATACCCTTAAGTAGTTCTGGAGTTGCAGTGTGTCCACGTGGTTCATTATTTCTAGGTCTGTTTAGTTTTCTGCACCAGGCTCACTGGTCACCAGCAGCTATGGCCCTTTGCACAGCAGGGACTAGCAAAACCCTGCGTCTCCTCCCTGCATGGCATCTGCTCTGTCTTGAGTGTTTGTGCCTCACCACCCGCCACCAATGCATATGTTGCAACCTCATTCCCAGTGTGATGGTGCTGGGAGATGGTGCCTTCGAGGCGTGCTTAGGTCATGAAGGCAGAGCTCCCACAAATGGGATTAGTGCTCTTGTAAAGGAGACTCCACAGAGCCCTCTAGCCCCTTCTGCTGGGTGAGGACATGGTGAGAAGTTGGCAGCCTGGAAGAGGGCCCTCACCTGACCGTGCTGGCACCCTGATCTCGGAATTCCAGTCTCCAGGACTGTGAGAAATAAATTTCTGTCGTTTGTAAGCCTCCCAGTCTGTGGGATTTGGTTGTGTCAACCCAGATGGACTAAGACAGGACCCTCCCTTGTGTCCTTCCCCAGAGTCAGGGCTCTCCCATCACGGGGGCTTGCCAGGCTGAGCTCTGCACCACAGGCCTTCCTTTCCCTGTTCCCGTGGTCTCCTCTGTGGGTGTGTCTGACACATATTCCCCATGGGGCCGCCACCTCCCACCAAAGTCAGGGGACAATTTACCAGCATTTCTCTGCTTACAGGTTGCTGGCACGGAGCCCAGGATGAGGAGTCCCCTTCAGAGCAAGGTGATCTTATAGGAGGGTCACAGGTCAGGACTTTAACGCCAGGCCCACCCACCCAGAAGTCCCAGCCCTGGGAGATGTGTGGCCCACTCTGGAAAGACCTTTTGCGCTTGGCTGAACATGATGGAATGAACCCTGACCAAGATCTGTCTGTTTGTGGGGCAGACCTGCATCGGCACCAAAAGGAGCAGATTGAAGACAGATTTTCCAGAAGGGATGAGGGGAGTCCTTCCTTTCCAGTGAACGACAGCGTTCACGTGGCAGGGAGTAGCTTCACATGCAGCAAAGGCAGGGAGGACTTCCCAGCCAGCACAGGCCTTCTCCAGCACCTGACCCCTCACCATGCACTGAAACCAGACAGGGACACTGAGCATGGGGAGACCTTTGAAGCTGGACAGAATGATTACAAGTGCACTGAGTGTGGGAAAGCCTTCAGCCAAAAACAGGTCCTTGCTGAGCACCAGAAGATTCACACTGGAGTAAGACCTTATGAATGCAGCAAATGTGGGATGGCCTTCATTAGAAAGTTTCACCTTGTTCAGCACCAGAAAATTCACACCGGAGAAAGGCCTTTTAAGTGCAATGAATGTGGGAAATTCTTTAGGTACAACTCCACACTCATTAGTCACCAGAGAGTTCACACTGGATTAAGCCCTTATGAGTGTAGCAAATGTGGGGAGTTCTTTAAGTACAATGCCAACTTCGTGAAACATCAGAGAATCCACGACGGAGAAAGGCCTTACGAATGCAGAGAATGTGGAAAATTCTTTAGGTACAACTATCGATTGATACGACATGAGAGAGTTCATACTGGAGAAAGGCCTTATGAATGCAGTGAATGTGGGAAATTTTTCAGGTACAGCTCCACATTCATTAGACACCAGAGAGTTCACACTGCAGAAAAGCCTTATGAGTGCAGTGAATGTGGAAAATTCTTTAGGTACAATTCCACACTCATTAAACATCAGAGAGTTCACACTGGAGAAAGGCCTTATGAGTGCAGTGAGTGTGGGAAGTTCTTTAGGTATACCTCCACACTCATTAGACATCAGAGAGTTCACACTGGAGAAAGGCCCTATGAGTGCAGCTTATGTGGTGAATTCTTTAGGTACAAGTCCAAGCTTATTAAGCATTGGCAGAGTCACACTGGGGAGAGGCCTTATGAGTGCAGCGAATGCGGGAAATCCTTTAGGTACCACTGCAGACTTATTAGACATAAGAGAGTTCACACTGGAGAAAGGCCTTATGAGTGCAGTGTCTGTGGGAAATTCTTCCGGTATAACTCCAATCTCATTAAACATTGGAGAAATCACACTGGAGAGAGGCCTTACGAGTGCAGCGAATGTGGGAAAGCCTTCAGCCACAAGCATATACTTGTCGAGCATCAGAAAATCCACACTGGGGAAAGGCCCTATGAGTGCAGCAAATGTCAGAAGGCCTTCATTAGAAAGTCCCACCTCGTTCATCACCAGAAAATCCACAGTGAAAACAGGTCTGTGAGCACCATAAATATGGGGAAATCTTGAGATACAACTTGAAGCCACTGACCAGAGAATTCCATTGGCAAACTCAGGAGTGCGGAGAATAGGGTGAAACTTTAGGCACTACTCTAAACTCAGTACCCGGAGGAGCGCCTTACGAGGACAGCGGATATGCAGCATGGTTTTGGTACGGCTTGCCACTCATTAGGCATCAAGAGGTCATGGGAAGAAGGCCTTCTGAGGGCCGTCAGTGCGTAGCCTTAGCACAACTCCAGCCTCATTACACATCAGAGAATTCATGATGGAAAAAGACCCTATTTGTGCAGCAGACAGAGGCCTTTGTTCATCTCAAACTCCAACCTTGTTCCTCACCGAGAAGTTCACACTGCACCAAAGACCATTGCAGAGGGGGAAAGACTTCAGCCAAATATCTGCTCTGACCTGTCCTGCTGAAAGACACTTCATTTCACATTTATGTTGGGGCAAAGTGCATGTAGCAGTTTACCCTGTCTTTGAATTGCACAGTTTAGTAGTTTCAAAAATTCACATATTTATGCAACTAATTTCCAGAATTCCCTTCATCTGGCAAAACTGAAACTGTATCCATGGAGCAACTCCTCCTGCCCCTCCTGACCACCCCCGGCAGCTATGGTTTTTACACCCCGTCTCTGTGAACTTTACTGCTCCAGATACTATATGTCAGAGGAATCAGTATTGGTCTTTTTGAGACTGGCTTGTTTTTCTTGGCTGGATTTCTCCATTTATCCAGCATTTCCTTCTCTGAGCATTTCCTTCTGTTTTGAGAAGGGATCAGAGTTAACAAACCTAAGATACAGGGAAGGATGTTGATGGAGTCAGTACAACTTTGCCAGATGTTATATGATTTCCAGAGGAAGAGGAGATCCAGATTTTATATGGAATCTTTATTTCTAAACAGCTTTACGGAGATATTGACATAAACTACATTTATTAAAAGTGCAAACTATATTTTCTTATATGTGTGCACAGTGGGAGCATCATTGGAGTCACCATGACTGATCCATAGGCCCTGTAGTTTCCATTAGCCCCATTTCTATTCTCTCTCCCAGCCCTACCCACTTGCCAGCCCTGGGTGGCACTTCAGTTTGCATTTGCTAGAATTTTATATAAAGGGAATCCAACAGTTAACTCCTAAATAGCTGTTTTCACTAAGTGCATATATGTATTTTTAGTATTATCCATGTTGTGTGTGCAAAAGCGTGGCATTCAATTACAAGCAAGGCTCTGTGGCATATGTTAGAGCCGCATTGTCTATACAACAAAGGTGGTCATCACTGAGTGAAAGAGTTGTTTAGAACGGGAGAGTGAGGGGCGCCTGCGGGGCTCAGTCATTCAGTGCTTGCCTTCCGCTCAGGTCATGATCCAAGGATCTTGGGATCGAGCCTTGCATCAGGCTCCCTGCTCAGCGGGAAGCCTGCTTCTCCCTCTCCCACTCGTCCTGCTTGTATTCCCTCTCTTGCTGTGTCTCTGTCAAATAAATAAATCTTTAAAAAAAAAATGGGAAAGTGACGTTTAAAGTAAATTTAAGTTCAGTTTCATATTAATTCATTTTCAAAAGTTTTTGAACCATCTGAACCAACTTTCTAGAAAATTCTTGTTAGGCTTTTTTTCTACTAGTTTTTTAAGCTATGTCTTTGTATCATAAAAATTCTTACAATATTTTAAAAATTGTTATTGTATAAAACACACATAAAGTTTATCAACTTGTTATTGCTAAGTGTTCAGTTCTGTGGTATATCAGGTTCCTCAGAGAAACAACCATCAGGGTGTATGTGTAGAGAGAGAAGGGGTTATGTGTTTTTTTAAAGACTTCTCTAAAGCCTTTGTGATGGCTTGGCAAGTAGAAAATCTGCAGGATGGGCCAACAGGCTGGGAATCGAGGAAGTGTTGACATTCTGCTGGCAGGATTTCTTCTTGCATGAGGTCATCTTTTTGTCATGTAATCTTCAAACCAGGTGGCTCATTGAGAAATTTAGAAAGTGCAGCAACAAGCGTTATAGAATAGGAAATGGAAAGAAAACAGTTTGAGAGTGAGACATAGGAAACAATTCCTGATTCCACTCCGTGATTATATTTGTCAAATCTCAACATGCACAAAATATTTAATGAAAAAATTATCTATATTTATATTTACATTTAACACTTTCTGTTTCATGAATCATTAAGTTCTATACCTGAAAAAAATCTTAATGTATATGTTAACTATCTAGAATGTAAATAAATTGAAGTTTTAAAAAAAACTTCATAAAGCTCATTAGTCAAAATTTTAAGATTGGGGTGTTGAGAAGATATTTAAAATAAGTGATCCTAGTTTTAGATAATTATAGACATGCACATTCTAAATTCTTAGTAAGAAACAAGTTAGAGACTAGAACAAAATATGAGAAGACAGGGACTTTTGTGTTCTAGCATGTAAGAAGCTGGAAATTGCCATTCGATCCTGACAAGTAAAAAGCTGAAAATAATGGAAGATCAACAACTCTTCTTAGTCTATGAGACAAGTGAGGTGGTGAGATAAACTCCTGTTCCCCAGATTAGTCCAACAGGAACAGAGAATGAAGGAAACCCAGGAGCTGACCCTCCACCCTCCTCCATGAACCCCAGTGCTGTGGTAGGAGAACCTAAATCAACACACATCTGGGAATTTTCCTCACACTGAATATCAGAGAAAAACACTCGTGTGCAGGGAGAGGGACAAAGGAGCCATTTTGAAAAATATCTGGACATTCTGTTCTTAACAGGACTGCTCTTGGAAGAATCAGCTGGGGATTTTTCAGAGCCTCGGAAATACCCAAATCCAGACCACTCTAGCCATCTTGTCCTACTTAGGGTGCTGGAACTGGGGAAAATGTATGAAATTCATAGGCCAGAAGCAAAGTCTCACTGAAAGACAGACCTAACTCTAGTCCTATAGTATGTTTCCTCTCATAACTTGACACCAGTTACCACCACATTGCAAAACTTCTATTTATAGCAGTTCATTTTACCATTGCACCATGTCCCAAGTGTTAAGGAAAAGTTACAATACATACTTAAAAGGCTAAAATCAAAATTTGAAGAAACAGAGCATCAGAACCAGACACACAAGGCAGGGATGTTGGAATTGTCAGACCAGGAATTTAAAACAACTGTCATTAAGATGCTAAGGGCTCTGTTAAAGTAGACAGGAAGAACAGATTGGTAATGTAAACAAAGTGATTGAAAATCTGGGGGGGGTAGCATCAAAAACACTAACAAAAATGAAAAATGCCTTTAATGGGCTTATTGGTAGACTAGACAGACATGACTGAGAAAAGAAATGAGCTTGAGGGTATTTCAGTAGAAATGGTCAAAACTGAAAAGCAAACATACAGAAAATACTAAAAAAAAAAAAATCCAAGGACTATGTAACAACTGAAAATATGTAACATAAGTAATAATACCAGAAGGAAATGAAAGAGAGGAACAGAAGAAAGTTTTGAAACAATAGTGGCTGAGAATTTCCCCCAAAGGAAGTCAAATTTAAACATTCAGGTACCACTCCAAGAAGCTCAGAGAACACCAAGCAGGAAAGATGCTAAAAGAAAAAACTACACCTAGGCATATCATTTTCAAACTACAGATAATCACAGATAGAAGAAAAAAATCCTGAAAGAAGTCAGAGGAAGGAAACACTTCACCTGTAAGAGTAAAGGTAACAACATCCAACTTTTCAGAAACCATGCAAGCAAGACGAGTGGAGGACAATATTTAAAATGTTGAATAAGAGCCCTACCAACCTAGAATTCTATACCCTGTGAAATTATGCTTTCAAAAGTGAAGCAGAAATAAAGGATTTCTCAGAAAAACAAAAATGGATAGAATTTGTTGCTAGTAGACCTGCCCTGCAAAAAAAAAAAAAATATATATATATATATAATATATCTAAATATATAATGTTAAATATATTAATATATAAATTAATATATAATTATATATTATATATATATATTTCTGTAGAGAAAAGGAAAATGACATAGCTCAGAAGCTCAGATCTACAAAGAAAGAAAGCTTCAGAAAAGGAATAAATGAAGGCAAAATAACATTTGTCTTATTCTTAACTGATCTAACACATTACAGTTGATCTAACTAACACATTACAACTGATCTAACACATAACAATTGATCTAACACATTAGTTTGTCCAAAAAATAAATAGCAATAATGTACTTAAGTATATATATGTGTGGATACACACACACACACACATATATGAAATGAATAACAGCAACAACACAAGGGAGAGACAGAGGAATCAGTATTACTTTGTTATATTAAGGTACACACACTACCTGTGAAATGGTAGTGTTATTTGAAAGTGGATTTGGGTTAGCTGTAGATATATACTGTAACCTACGCAGTAACGAGTAAACAAAGTAAAAAAAAAAAAACTGTTGGGACGCCTGAGTGGCTCAGTGGGTTAAGCCACTGCCTTCGGCTCAGGTCATGATCCCAGGGTGCTGGGATCAAGTCCCACATCCGGCTCCTTGCTCGGCAGGGAGCCTGCTTCTCCCTCTGCCTCTGCCTGCCTCTCTGTCTGCCTGTGCTCACTCGCTCTCTCGCCCTCTGTCTCTGACAAATAAATAAATAAAATCTTTAAAAAAAAAACCTGTTAGGGACGCCTGGGTGGCGCAGTTGGTTAAACGACTGCCTCCGGCTCAGGGCGTGATCCTGGAGTCCGGGGATCGAGTCCCACATCAGGCTCCCAGCTCCATGGGGAGTCTGCTTCTCCCTCTGACCTTCTCCTCGCTCATGCTCTCTCTCACTGTCTCTCTCTCTCAAATAAATAAAATAAAATCTTAAAAAAAAAACCTGTTAATTGAAAAGGAGAGTAAATGGAATCCATAAAATGCTCAAACTACGAAAGGAAGGAAGAGGGTTGAGGACAACAATAGGAACAAATTACAAGGGTAACAAAAAACGATAACCACTGTGCTAGATTAGTAATCCAACTATATCATCAATTACTTTGAATGTCTAAATGCAATCTGAAGAAAGATTGTTAAGAGTGGATCAAAACACAAGACCCAAGTAGATGTTGTTTACAAGAAGCCCACTTTATTTTTCTTAAGATTTTATTTGTCAGACAGAGATCACAAGTTGGCAGAGAGGCAGGCAGAGACAGAGGGGGAAGCAGGCTCCCTGCTGAGCAGAGAGCCCGATTCGGGGCTAGATCCCAGGACCCTGATCAGGATCATGACCTGAGCTGAAGGCAGAGACTTTAACCCATTGAGCCACCCAGGTGCCCAAGAAGCCCAAATTAAATATAAAGGTATAAATAAATAAATAAATAAATAAATACATCTAAATAGATTAAAAGGACGGAGAAGAACACACCATGTAGACACTAAAAGAAGGAGTTGCTATATTGCTTTTACTTTATTTAATTTTTTATTAATATATAATGTATTATTAGCCCCAGAGGTACAGGTCTGTGGATCGCCAGGTTTTCACACTTCACAGCACTCATCATAGCACATACCCTCCCCAATGTCCATCACCCCACCACCCTACCCCCCCTCCCCCAGCAGCCCTCAGTTTGTTTTGTGAGATTGAGTCTCTTATGGTTTGTCTCCCTCCCAATCCCATCTTGTTTCATTTATTCTTTTCCTACCCCCAAACCTCACACGTTGCATCTCCCCTTCCTCATATCAGGGAGATCATATGATAGTTGTCTTTCTCCGAGTGACTTGTTTCGCTAAGCATAATACCCTCTAGTTCCATCCACGTCACTGCAAATGGCAAGATTTCTTTTGATGGCTGCATTATGTGTGTGTGTGTATAGGAATATAGGTCTGTGTGTGTGTGTGTATATATATATATATATATATGAATATATACACACATACACATACACACACACACACACCCCACGTCGTCTTTATCCATTCATCTGTTGATGGACAACTAGGTTCTTTCCATAGTTTGGCTATTGTGGACATTGCTGCTATAAACATTTGGTGCACATGCCCCTTCGGATCACTACATTTGTATCTTTAGGGTAAATACCCAGTAGTGCAATTGCTGGGTCATAGGGTAGCTCTATTTTCAACTTTTTGAGGAACCTTCATGCTGTTTTCCAGAGTGGCTGCACCAGCTTGCATTCCCACCAACAGTGTAGGAGGGTTTCCCTTTCTCTGCATTCTTGCCAATATCTATTGTTTCCTGACTTGCTAATTTTAGCCATTCTGACTGGTGTGAGGTGGGATCTCATTGTGGTTTTGATTTGTATTTCCCTGATGCTGAGTGATGTGGAGCACTTTTTCATGTATCTGTTGGCCATCTGGATGTCTTCTTTGCAGAAGTGTCTGTTCATGTCCTCTGCCCATTTCTTGATTGGATTATTTGTTCTTTGAGTGTTGAGTTTGATAGGCTCTTTATAGATTTTGGATACTAGCCCTTTATCTGATATGTTGTTTGCAAATATCCTCTCCCATTCTGTCAGTTGTCTTTTGGTTTTGTTAACTGTTCCCTTTGCTGTGCATAAGCTTTTGATTTTGATGAAGTCCCAATAGTTCATTTTTGCCCTTGCTTCCCTTGCCTTTGGCGATGTTCCTAGGAAGAAGCTGCTGCAGCTGAGGTTGAAGAGGTTGCTGCCTGTGTTCTCCTCAAGGATTTTGATGAATTCCTTTCTCACATTGAGGTCCTTCATCCATTTTGAGTCTATTTTCATGTGTGGTGTAAGGAAATGGTCCCGTCTCATTTTTCTGCATGTGGCTGTCCAATTTTCCCAACACCATTTGTTGAAGAGACAAATGTCTTTTTTCCCATTGTACATTATTCCTGCTTTGTTGAAGATTAGTTGACCATAGAATTGAGGGTCTATTTCTGGGCTCTCTATTCTGTTCCATTGATCTATGTGTCTGTTTTTATGCCAGTACCATACTGTCTTGATGATGACAGCTTTGTAATAGAGCTTAAAGTCTGGAATTGTGATGCCACCAACTTTGGCTTTCTTTTTCAATATTCCTCTGGCTATTCGAGGTCTTTTCTGGTTCCATATAAATTTTATTTTATTTATTTATTTATTTTTAAAGATTTTATTTATTTATTTATTTGACAGAGAGAGATCACAAGTAGGCAGAGAGGCAGGCAGAGAGAGAGGAAGGGAATCAGGCCCCCAGCTGAGCAGAGAGCCCAATGCGGGACTCGATCCCAGGACCCTGAGATCATGACCTGAGCCGAAGGCAGCGGCCTAACCCACTGAGCCACCCAGGTGCCCTCCATATATATTTTAGACAGCATATTGATGCGTTTTGTTTTTTTTTTATCCATTCTGATACACTGTGTCTTTTGATTGGGGCATTTAGCCCATTTACATTCAGGGTAACTATTGAGAGATATGAATTTAGTGCCATTGTGTTGCCTGTAAGAGGAATATTACTGTATATTGTCTCTGTTCCTTTCTGATCTACTACTTTTAGTCTCTCTCTTTGCTTAGAGGACCCTTTTCAATATTTCCTGTAGAGATGGTTTGGTGTTTACAAATTCTTTTAGTTTTTGTTTGTCCTGGAAGCTGTTTTATCTCTCCTTCTATTTTCAATGATAGCCTAGCTGGATATAGTATTCTTGGCTGCATGTTTTTCTCGTTTAGTGCTCTGAATATATCATGCCAGTTCTTTCTGGCCTGCCAGGTCTCTGTGGATAAGTCTGCTGTCAATCTAATATTATTACCATTGTATGTTACAGACTTCTTTCCCCAGGCTGCTTTCAGGATTTTCTCTTTGTTGCTAAGACTTGTAAATTTTACTATTAGATGATGGGGTGTGGACCTATTCTTATTGATTTTGAGGGGGTTTCTCTGCACCTCCTGGATTTTAATGCTTGTTCCCTTTGCCATATTAGGGAAATTCTGTACAATAATTTTCTCCAATATACCTTCTGCCCCCCTTTCTCTTTCTTCTTCTTCCGGAGTCCCAGTTATTCTAATATTGTTTCATCTTATGGTATCACTTATCTCTCGAATTCTCCCCTCATGGTCCAGTAGTTGTTTGTCTCTCTTTTGCTCAGCTTCTTTATTCCCTGTCATTTGGTCTTCTATATCACTAATTCTCTCTTCTGCCTCATTTATCCTAGCAGTAAGAGCCTCCATTTTTTATTGCACTTCATTAATAGCTTTTTTTAATTTGAACTTGGTTAGATTTTAGTTCTTTTATTTCTCCAGAAAGGGCTTTTATTTCTCCAGACAGGGTTTCTCCAATATCTTCCATGTCTTTTTCAAGCCCAGCTAGCACCTTGAGAATCATCATTCTGAACTCTAGAGCTGACATATTACCAATGTCTGTATTGATTAAGTCCCTAGCCTTCAGTGCTGCCTCTTGTTCTTTTTTTTTTTTTTTGTGGTGAGTTTTTCCGCTTCATATTTTATCCAGATAAGAGTATATGAAGGAGAGAATAAAATACTAAAAGGGTGGCAAAGACCCCAGGAAAATGTGCTTTAGCCAAATCAGAAGAGACCCCAAATCGTGGGGGGAAGAAAGGGGGTAAAAAGTTCAGAAAAAATTTTTTTAAAAAAATAAAGGAAAAAATATAA
Source organism: Neogale vison (assembly GCF_020171115.1). Classification (NCBI taxonomy): domain Eukaryota; kingdom Metazoa; phylum Chordata; class Mammalia; order Carnivora; family Mustelidae; genus Neogale; species Neogale vison. The sequence continues at coordinate 58,387,717 of NC_058097.1, read as the reverse complement.
AAAAGAAAATATATATATATATATTAGACTGGTAGATAGAACAGGGTCATCCACTTAATTTGGGGAGTATTTTGATCTCTTAGAAGAAACTACCTCCCCAAATTTTAAAAACATTATTATAAGGGTAAACACAATGAAGGGATGGAATATGACTATAAAGATGAAATTTTTTTAATTTCTAAAAAAGGATTTGATAAAATAAGCTGGTTGGGAGAGTAAAGAAAAAGAAAGTGGAGAGAATTTGCTCAGGCTGGAGACTAGAACAAAGCCCTGTGCTAGATTTAGAGTATATTTTGATCTATTAGAAGAAGTTGTATCTTTTTTAGAAGAAAAAAACCCTATGTGTATACAAAACATAAAGTTAGATACAATGAAGGATAAACTATGACTGTAATAATGAAGTTTCAAAAAATATTTTTTTTAAATGAAAGGTATTGTTAAGATAAACTAGTTTTAAAAATGTTAAAAGAGGAACGGGTAAAAGTTAAAAAAAATTAGCAGAAGGAAAAAATAAAATTAAAAAAAATTAATTAACTTTGCAAGACTAAATAATCATGGGGAGAAAGCCATGAATTCCATGCTTTGCTTTCTCCTCCTCTGGAATTCCGACCTTCTTGGTAAGTGAACTTGGTCTTGGCTGGATTTCTTGCTGATCTTCTGGGGAGGGGCCTGTTGTGATTCTCAAGTGTTTGCCCGAGGCAGAACTGCACCACCCTTACCAGGGCCCGGCTAAGTAATCCGCTGGGGTTTGCTTTCGGGAGCTTTTGTTCCCTGAACACTTTCCGTAGAGTACCAGAGGACAGGAATGAAAATGGCGACCTTCCAATCTCCGGCCCTGAGGGGCCAAAAGCTCAGGGCCGCACTCTGCAGTGCGCCATCGGAGAAAAGCGCTCAATCACTCCCGTCTCCCTGGCCTCCAGCTGCGCTCCGAGCTCACCCAGCCTGTGACCAAGCGACTCTGTCTCTGGCACACAGCTCCGCCTGGAGTCTCCCAACCCCGCAGATCCCTGAGCTCTTCCAGGGGTGTCTCCCTGGATCTTGTGGGGACCCTACTCACAGAGCAGTGGCCTGTGCCATGGACCACAATTTAAGGTAACCCCAACTTGAGAGCTCACTCCTCGTCTCTGTCTCTGTAGCTGGCTTTCTCAGGCACTGCTGGCTGCCCTAAAAGAAAAACAAATAGTTAACATGTCTGCAGACAGGAGTCTCCTTCAGTTTACAAATGTCCTAGTGATTTACAACAAAGAAGCTATCTTATCAGTAGCCTAGCTTCCAGAGACAAGTAACTCAGTTCCTAAAGCCCTAACATCGCCCTCCCCTCCATAAAGCTGAAGGAGGCTGAGGTGGAAGGAAATGTAAATGAAGTTAAATTTCTTCTAAACCTAAAGCTCATTGACAAGGATGTGTGATAGGAGGAATGTGACACTCCACCTAGAAACTCCCAACTGTCTTCATGTTAGTGCCTCATTAGAGGGAAAAACAGCCTTGGCTTGACAATAACCAGGCCTCCAGTATCCTGACAGTCTTCTTTACTGTGACAGCCCTTCTGAACACCCCCTTTGTCCTCACCTACCCAACTCCTGTGTATATAATCAGCCACTCCTCAGGATAGCGGGGCAGCAGCTCTTCCTGCCCATGGGTCCTCTCCTCATGCTTTAATAAACCACCATTTTGCACCAAAGATGTCTCAAGAATTCTTTCTTGGTCATTGGCTCCGGACCTCACTCCACTGAACCTCACCTATGTTCTAGAACTTCATCAAGACCACGCTGTCCCCGCATGGGCTTCACCCCAGCTTAGCCTCTGGAGCAATGTCCCTCAGTGGAGCAGACTTTTAAAAGTCCTGATTTTGTGCTCCGTTGCTCTGTCGCTTGCGGGGAGCCGGCCCCTCTCCCTGTGGTCTATCTTCCCGTCACTTTGGATTCACTTCTCCGCACGTCCTACCTTTCAGAAAGTGTCAATTTTCTGTTTCTAGAATTGCTGTTCTTCTTCTTTTCGATCTCCTGTTGGACTTGTAGGTATTCGGTGTCAGATTTTACAGGCAAGATACACATGATACCAGGTGAGATAGGCGCAAGGCAAGGTTTATTAAAGGCGCCCTCAGGCAAGCTTCCCCGACTCTGGAGAGGAGAGTCAGGGGAGCCGTGCCTGGGAAGGGGTTGAGTAAGCTTTTATTAGGCCAAGGCAGGGCGGGGGCTCATAACCATATTTGGCAAGGTCAGAGGTTAGGGGTTGTAACTTCCAAAGTGGCTGGTTTCTGTTTCTCGAATAAGTTTCAGTTTACTCAAGGTGATGTGTCCTTGACAGATGTCCTTCTGGTGGGAAAGTCCTGGGTAGGGGGAAGATGTTGGTGGCCATTTTATTGTTCCTCCTGCATTCCCAGGGCTGCCGACCTAACATTCTGACCTTTTTTGTATAATAGGGGCAGCGACTCAGATTTGGCTACTTCCTGCTGGCAGGGGTGTCCTCATAGGGTTCCTCAGATGTGGGCAGGCGGGAGTAGGGATGCAGGAGGAGCTGGTTGACAGTGACTCTGGAAACCTCACGTATGCGAGCCTCGGCCACTGAGGGAATCTGCCGTTGTAGGGATGCCAAGGACTCGGCTGAGGCCTTGATGGCTGTCCAGAGCTGTTCAGATAAATCTCAGGTAGCGTCTATGGAGTGGGCTAGGGCCCCGGTGCCCAGTCCGGTGGCCACTAAGGAAGACGCTAAGGAGACCCCGATGACCAGGGGAAGAAATACAGCCCTTTTCTGTCAGGGGAGGCGGGTAGTGAGAATAGCCATTTCCGCTAGGACTGGCACCCTCCGGAATGGCAGTCTGTGGTGGCCCGCTGACTAGACTGTGTGGTATACCCATGGGTCCAAGTTTCCACTAGGAAGAAGCACCACCTGAACCCAGGGTCACTGGAGGGGCAGTTATGGGGGGATGCAAGGAGGAGGGTGAGGAGAAGTGGTGCGGGAAATCTGCAACCATGTGGGCCCCAAGGTCTGGGAAGTCCAGCCATCCTGTGGTGGAGCTCACTTTAGGCTGGAGATGTGTACCCACGGGTGGTGCCCCAGAAGTTTTGCTATGGTGGGAGTCATAAGAATAACAGTATGGGGGCTGGTCCACCTGGGCTATAAGGACTTTGGGTGAAATTCTCTTAGGAGAACCTGGTCGCCGGGATTTAGGGCCTGGGGGAAGTCCCTGGGCTGTTGGAGGCGGGGATGGTCGCATCTGCATGAGCCCGTGAAAGCGCTCCTTGGAGAGTCAAATAGGGCAGGTAAGATAGGAGGGGTGGAGGAGAAGCAGGGAGGTTGTGATTGAGCAGGAAGGGCCTGCCGTACAAGAGTTCAAAGGGGCTGAGTCCTGACAGTCCACGAGGAGAGGCCCTGAGTCGGGTGAGTGCTAGTGGGAGAAGGGTTGACCAAGAGAGGAGAGTTTCTAGAGTGAGTTTTGTGAGTTGCTCCTTGATGAGGCCGTTGGCCCTCTCGACTTTACCTAAGGACTGGGGATGATAGGGGATTTGAAGTTTCCAGGTATTGTTGAGACTCTCAGAGACTTGTTGTGTGATGCTGGAGATGAAGGCCAGTCCATTATCCGATTGTAGGGTTCAAGGGAGCCAAATCTCGGGATGATGTGCTCAATGAGAATCGTGGCGACTATGTCAGCTGTTTCCCTAGTGGTGGGGAACGCATCCATCTAGCCTGTGAAGGTGTCCACAAGAGTTAGTAGGTATCTGAAGGTTTTGTGTTGAGGCATGTGGGTGAAGTCAAGTTGCCAGTCCTTTCTTGGCTGATGCCCCCGGAGCTGATGGGTGGGTCCCGGTCTGGGGAGGCCGCCATGGGCATTGACCGCAGAACAGGTTCTGCAGGCCTGATGTACATCCTTAATGGTCTAAATGGACGAGGGGGTGGTGAAAGAGAGGTTGGAGAAATTGGTATAGGGCCTTTGGACTGATGTGGAGAGACTGGTGGATGTCAGTAATGAGGGTGTGGATTAGGACATTCTGGAGGGCAATCTTATCCTGGACATAATACCATCCCTTGTTGCCTAACATGCCACCTAATGACTCAAGGGCTTGAATCTCATCAGTGTATGAGGGACTGTGGGGAGTGTTGAGGAACAGGAGGGGGGCTGGTGAGGAGTTTAAGGCCTTCTGCCAGGCAATAGAGTCAGCCTTGTTGTTCCCTAAAGAGATGGGGTCCTTGGAGGTCTGATGGCCATGGCAGTGGACAATAGCCACCTCGGTAGGGTGATTGAGGGCCTCAAGAAGTTTGGCAATGAGGGGCTCATTGACTATGGGGGTTCCCTTGGTTGTGAGGAATCACCTTTCTCGCCAAAGGACAGAGTGGGTGTGGGTAATGAGGAAAGCGTATTTGGAGTCAGTATAGATGGTGACCCATTAGCCCTTAGATGAGTGAAGGGCCCTGGTGAGAGCCACGAGTTCTGTCTTTTGAGAAGTAGTCCCGATGGGAAGAGGGGCTGCCTCTATGACTGCGTCTAGGGTGACTACTGCATAGGCAGCATGTCGCTGTCCATTTGGCGCTATAAGGGAGCTCCCATCCATGAACAGAGTGCGATCAGGGTCAGGCAGTGGCTGATCTGAGAGTCCTGGATGGGAGGGAGTAAGTTCTTCCAGGAGTTGAGGGCAGTAGTGGGAAGGAATGGGGTTAGACAAGGGTGTTGGCAAGAGGGGGCGGGATTTAGGTGAGGAGAGACGGAGAGTGTGCCCTGGGGGTTTTCTATGAACAGCAGGTGGTAGAGCTGAAGATGGGAAGGAGTGAGTTGTGCCAAGGATTTGTGGCTGACTAAGTCTCCGAGTCCATGGGGGGAGAAGACCGTGAGGGGCTGTCCTAAGGTAAGTTTGAGGACCTCCTTTGTAAGAGAAGCGGCTGGCTGCGGCTAGGGCCCTAAGGCAGGGCTGCCACTGGACAGTGACATCTAGTTTTTTGGAGAGTTAACGGGGATAAGGAGACCCTGCTACCGGAGGCAGTCAATGATGGGCTTAAGTCCTTGCAGGTGGGTCATTGAGATAGGAAACTGTGGGCGGGATGGAAATGTAGACTCCTGCTTGAGTTGTATCTTAACTGGGGTGTGGTGGGTTGCTACTACAGGTCTGGAAATATCCCACACCTGCAGTCTACAGAGGGTAGGCAGTCCAGGATAGAGGGCCAGAGAGGAGTAGAGGGAGGATGAGGTGAGTAGAAGTTGAGGGAGAGGGAGAGAGACGTATGGTGGCCTGAAGCTTACGGAGGATGTCCCTGCCTAGTAAGGGAACAGGGTAGGAAGAGGTGAAGAGGAAGGAGTGTGAGAAAGGGAACCCATCTAGGCCACGCATAAGGGGGAGGGTGGCCTTTGGAGTGGAGGAGGTACCGCCAATTCCCATAACTGCAACTGGGGAGGGACGAGTAGGACCCGAGTAGGAAGACAGGATGGAATAGGTAGTCCCTGAGTCCAACAGAAAGGAAATGGACTTACCCGCTACCTGGAGTGTGACCCTGGGCTCAGCGTGGGTGAGAGCAGTGTCCGAGTCTGGGCCTCATCAATCATCCTCCAATACAAGTAGTTGGAAGGTGGGACTTACCAACTCAGGGTCACCCCCGCGTGGAGGCGCCAGGGATCCCCCGAGGCTGGGGCAGTCCGATTTCCGGTGGCTCATCATGCGACATTGAGGGCATGGCCTAGTAGTTACTTTGGGATTGGGACATTGACGGGCCCATTGTCCTTCGGCTCTGCATTTGAAGCAGGTCCCCGGAGGGATACAGTTAGGGGCTCCCTTCTGTTGACCCCAGAACCTGCCAGCCTCAGGGCTGCTACCAGGCTTTGGTCTGCAGTTGGACCTTCTGTTGGAGACTGGCTTGGAGCTTAAGTTCTGCTGCCTCATCTCAGGAGTTAAAGACTTTAAATGCCATTTTCACCAGATCAGAAATGGCAGTTTGAGGGCCCTCCTCTGCTTTCTTTAATTTTTTTTTCCGAATGTTGATGGCTGACTGAGAAACAAAGTGGGTGGCTAAAACAGTCGCCCCTGCCGGGGAGGCAGGGTCTACACAAGTGTATTGAGTCAGTGCCTCGGTTAAGTCTGTTTAGAAATATGGCTGGGTTTTCATTGGGTTCCTGAATGATTTCCCTAATCTTGTCATAATTGACCGCCTTGTTGGAGGCTGCCCGCATGCCGGCATTGAGACACTGGACTATGCGGTCACAGCACCTGCAGCCACCTGGCCATTCTGATAGTCCCATCTGGGTTCTATAGCTGGGACCGCCTGAGCACCAACGGGCATGGTGGCGTCTGTGAGATGGAACTGGTCAGCATGTTCTCCGGCAGCAGTCTGAATGTGCTCCCTCTCCTTTGTGGTAAGGGTGGTGGTTTGGACCACATGTAGGTCATTCCAGGTGAGGTCATAGGCCTGGGCCAGATACTGGAATCCCTTTATGTAGTTATTGGGGTTGGCCTCAAAGGAGATGTGAGGGGAGAGTTGGTGGGGGCAATACCAGGATGGGAAGGGTTAAGTTTTTTCAGGAGTTGGGATAGGAGGGGGTAGTGGTAGACGAGGGCGCTGGTTCAGAGAGCCTGAACATAAGGGACCTCGGCCCATATGCCTTGGTGTCTGCTGAGGTTATCTAGGTCTGTGAGAATTTGGTAATCAAAAGTGCCTTCCGGAGGCCATTGGGATTGATTGTCTAATTGGTATTGTGGCCATGCAACGGTACAGTAATGTATGAGATGTCACTTTCGCAGGTCCTGGTCCAGTTCCAGGGTCTTAAGGTTAGCCAATAGACACCCTAGGGGTGTTTTGTGGTTGAATTTGGATTGGGAGGGCCCCATGATTCCTCACCGGGCAATCCAAGGGTTGGAGGGAGGTGTCCCCTCATCCAACACTGGGTTGAGGAGAGACAGTGTCGACTACCGTGAAATTAGGATGTCTCCCAATTCCCAGAGTCGAGGAGGTCACCTGGTGACCTTTGGGGTCCGACCTGACACGGCCATGATTAGGACAGGGCTTTCCGGAGAGATGCGGAATTGGGGGAAACTCACCATGGTCTCGGAAGTGGCGCTTGGAGAGGCAGGTCCAGGTCCAGGTAGGGAGAGGAGAGAGCCTCCTCACCAGGGTGGGATGGACTTCCTCCTGGGTTCTGGCACCAAATGTAAGGTTTTACAGGCTAGATACACATGACACCAGGGGAGATAGGTGCAAGGCAAGGTTTATTAAAGGCATCCTCAGGCAAGCTTCTGCGACTCTGGAGAGGCGAGTCAGGGAAGTCAAGGCCTGGGAAGAGGTTGAGTGAGTTTTTATTAGGCCAAGGCAGGGTGGGGGCTCATAACCATATTTGGTAAGGTTAGAGGTTGGGGGTTGGAAAGTCCCGAAGTGGCTGGTTTCTGTTTCTCGCATAAGTTTCAGTTTACTCAAGGTGATGTGTCCTTGACAGTTGTCCTTCTGGTGGGAAAGTCCTGGGCAGGGGGATGATGGCGGTCTGGCGGCCATTTTATTGTTCCTGCTGTATTCCCAGGGCCACCGACCTAACATTCAGAATGGTTTGATAAGCTATCTAGCTGATCTCCTGTGACCTGCTGTTGTCTCAGCCTGCTACTTCTCCACCATCTTGACTCCTCCTCAGTTATATTGCTTTTAGACAAGGCAGGGTTTCACGGTTGAAGGGCACACACTACCTTGGCAGGAAATGACATGTGACAAGTTGCTGTCATCTTCAGATTGGTGTCAGGTTCGTAAATGCATGAACATTAATAAAAGAAAACCTCATTTCTAATGGATTGATAAGGTGTTCAATGAAGACAATTAGATTTTCAAAATTACTTGGTTGAATTTTATTTTTTAACAATACTATGGTGTGTCCCTTTGGACGTGCGGCCTTTGGGAGTGGACTTAAGAGTCTGCAATAACAGATACCTATTTCTGGCATTTTCCAAGACTGCAGTCAGAGGAAACCTGGGTATACCGCTTTAAGAGTCAGCGACCCCCACGCGAAATCTTAGGAGCCCACTTCCCGGTGCACCTGCACGTTGTCCTTCGGCCTCCCTCACCCAAGTCAGGAAGGACCCGGCTCCCAGGTAGGGCGGGTGGTGCCGGGGAAAGACACAGTCCTCTAGAAGGCTCTGCGGCAAGCCCGGCGGGGCGCTGAGCCAATGAGAACGCAGCATGTGGCCCTTTTCCTGCGGATGCGCATGTGAGGCGGGACTTCCGGCGGCATCCTCAGGCGCTAGGCCCCTTCGCGTTCCCGGCCGGTTTGGCTGGTGTAGCGCGCGGGGAACCGCGGTTTAGTTGGGAGTGGAAGGAAAGTGTCGGAAGAGGCGTCGTTCCCGCCGCGGAGGCCGCTGCGAGGCTCTTCTGTCCCCGCTCGGTCGCCCGCCGCTCCCCGCCCCGCTCCTCCCGCCGGTCGTTGGCGGAGTCCGCGCCGAGGAAGCCGGCTCAGGTGGGTGCTGCGACCCCGGGGTCCCCCGCCCCGAGCGCTGCAGTCGGATGGAGGGGCGCCCTCGCAGCTCCCCGCAGCCGGGCCGGCGGGGCGGGAGCAGAGGGCGCCCCAGCGTGCGGTCCCGCCTCCGTCTGTGAGGTGGGGCGTGGCGGGGGAGGGCCCCGCAGGTGCTCCTGAGTCGGGGCCGGGAGTGGGGGGTGGGGCGGGCCTCTAGCGGGTGCGGGGAGCGGAGGCCGAGGCGGAGTGCCGCCTGCAGAGGCGGCGTGGGCAGCCGGGTCCGCCGAAGGTCGGAAGGGGCGGGGATGGGAGGGCCCCGATGGTGGCTTATAAAAATACATATTTGTTGATTAAGATGACCAAAAGATATTTCTCATATATATCTGGTCTTGGTCCATGGTTCTCCACTCACAGCTTCCAGAAACTGGAATTTCCCAAGTGTTGTCGGTGATGAAGTTGTTTGTGCTCGGTGAATGCGGTGACTTTTGGAAGTACTTAAGCTAGTTGGGCGTGGGTTGGGGGGAGGGGAGACCAACCGTACGATTAGACATTTGGAAATTTTAGTTCCTCCCCTCCCACTTTCTATTTCCCCCCACCTTGGGGGAAGGGAGATGGGCTGGAAGTTGAACCAATAGCCAGCAGCCACTGACTGAACCTACCGTGCTCTGTAATGCAGCTTCCCTAAAAACCTAAAGGACACGGCTCAGAGCTTCCATGCTGGTGCACAGGGACATTTGAGGAGAGTGGTGCACCTGGAGAGAGTATGGACGCTCTGCGCCGCCTTCGTACCTGGCCCTGTGCATCTCTTCTGCTTGCCCGTTGCCAAGTTATTTCCTCTCATGATGAACTGATGATCTAGCAAGAAAAAGGTTTTCTGAGTTCTGTGAGCCATTCCAGCAGATCAGTTAAACCTGAGGAGGGGATCTTGAGAGCCTCTGATTTTTAACCAGTGAGAAGCACAAGTAACCGCCTGGCTTGCAGATGGCGTCTGAAATGGCAGGGGATTGGGATTGACGTGGGGGTGCGTTCGTGTGGAACCGAACCTTTAACCTGTGATTCTGATGCTGTTTCCTCATCGTGTCAGAATTGAATCGGCTGCTTGGACATCTTGCTGGCTTTTAAGAATTGCTTGTGTCTCTCCCCCCTCCCGCCCCTCCCCCCCCCCTCCGGTGGGGAGCAGAGTCAGCTAAGTGTCCCACTCTTGGTTTTGACTAGGGTCCTAATCTCCGGGTCATAAGATTGAGTCCTGCCTCAGGTATTATGTAAGGAAGCCCAGGGAACTCTCCCCCAACCCCCTGCTACACACACACACACAACACACACACACAGACTTCTTGGAATTGGTTGCAGGGACCTAATGTTAGGCGCATATCCAAATTTGAAGTTTAAAATGGTTGAATAATGGGTAGGAAATGGAGACAGGGAGACCCCTGAGGAGGACACTGTGATAGATCCAGGAGAATTTGTGGTGGGGCTAGACCGTTGCAGTCCTAGAGCAGAGATGTGATGGGAGTTCGGCTAGATCATAAAGATAGAGTCAGTAGGGTTTCCTGCTGCATCCAGTCTGTGAGTAAAAGGAGAGAAGTGGAAGACCATCTGAAGTTTGGTTTTTTGTTTGGTTTGTTTTGTTTTGTTTAGAGGACGGAGGAGAAGACGGAGAGAGAATCTTAAGCAGGCTTCATGCCCAGCATGGAGCCTGATGTGGGTCTCAATCCCAGGACCCTGAGATCATGACCTGAGCCAAAATCAGGAGCTGGACACTGAACTGACTGAGCCCCCAGGGGCCTTTAGAGAAGTAGATCCTTAAGATTGTTCTTTCAGATGGGCTCTGTAGTGAGGTTCGAGAGGCCTGAAACCAGAGGGTAGGGTACAGGTGGGCACATATTCCTGATGCTCTCTCTGAGGGGAGCAGTCCTGGTGTGGGATGAATTCTGGCCTGTGTTTGTAAAAAGGGAGGTCTAGGTGAGGTAAGGCGCTGGCTTGTCATGGAGACTGAGGTATGAGTTGGTGTAGCTTCTCCTTAGAGCAGCTGGTCGGGGCCCTGCTGCCTCACCTCCCATCCACCGTTCTGTAAAGGGCTCCCTGCATGCTGTCTTCGGAGGACTGTAGTTTAAGGACTAGTAGTGTCAGTGCCTCCCTTTAACTTAAGAATGTATGAGACAGTTACTGAATTGAACATGAAACAGCCACCCTCCAAATATGTACACACAGGCAGGCAGTTAGAAAGGAACACACTGAATTACTTAAATTTATCCAAATACTTAATGATTGGTTTAAATGTTAACTTACCTTTCAGTATTGGCTTATGATGTAAGTTTGTGTATCACATCCTCTTAAACCCTCAAAAAGTGGGAGGAATACACAATCAAGTTTTTAAGGCCCCACACTTCACTTGCACTGAGAACACAGAACCATGGCTGCTGTGGACTAGCGATAGCCGGTCTACAGCATGTCCTATGTAGGTGCGGTATCAGTGTCAGCCCTATGAGGCAGAAAACAGTCTTCTTCCCATTTTATGGAATAAGTGCACACTGACACTCAGGAAGGGTCAGTCTTTCCAGAGTCCCACAGCTAGTAAGAGGCAGCACTGAAGCCCAAGGAGCTCATTTTGGACCTGCTTTGAACCATGGATCCTGCCATGGTTCCCATTTCTCATGGCCTCCATCCTTCCACAGGGTTCTGTGGCAGTGGCAGAAATGCTTCTGGACTCTGCACCAATGAGTAGTGGATGTCCCAGGCTCCTCCCCACCCTAATTTTCACCCCAGTGGTTTAGGTAACTGTCTATAGGGAATGGTGATGTTCCTTTTTTTTTTTTTTTTTAAGATTTATTTATTTATTTGACAGACAGATCACAAGTAAGCAGAGAGGCAGGCAGAGAGAGAGGGGGAAGCAGGCTCCCCACCGAGCAGAGAACCCAATGTGGGGCTCAATCCCAGGACCCTTAGGTCAGGACCTGAGCTGAAGGCAGAGGCTTAACAACTGAGCCACCCAAGCACCCCAGAAGGGATTTTCACAACGCAGAGTACTAACCACTATATGATCACGGCCAGAAGGGATTTTCAGAGGAAATATAAAGAATCCGTTCTTGGCTACATCAGAAATGTTCCAGAGTCTTTTGAGGGGATGTGGGATGTGTCCACTTGGCTGTTGGAGTCCCAGATTTGGAGTCCAGTGGAGGTGTTCAGATTGGCAACAACCACAATATAATTCTTTTTTTTTTTTAACATTTTATTTATGTATTTGACAGAGATCACAAGTAGGTGGGGGGGGCGGAGAGCAGGCTCCCTGCCGAGCAGAGAGCCCGATGCGGGGCTTGATCCCAGGACCTGAGACCATGACCTGAGCCGAAGGCAGAGGCTTAACCCACTGAGCCACCCAGGCGCCCCCCACAATATAATTCTTGTTGTGTGGACCCCAGTAAAGCTGTGGGTCTGATTTCAGAGGAAGCATCTTTATATTATGGTGGCAGCGCACCAGGGACAAGGGAAGGAGGGGGTAAGTCTGTGTGTCAGGTGGGCACCTGGACAGTGGTGTTGGGGGTGTGCGCCTGTGAGGTGAAGGGTGGAGGTCATAAAGCCTTCTGAGTGGACATAAGATGGATGCTGAGGTGCCTCCGCAGGGAAGGCCGGACACCAGGGCAGGACAGGGCCCATCATCCTTTGGTGGATGCAGCGAGGTTTCCTGGTGATCTTTGCTGGGACCCTTTCATTCAGGCTGGTAGATTCACTGAGGGAAATGGGGCCAGCCAGAAGCTTTGCTTGTCTGGGGCTTTGAATGAAGGTCCAGTGGTGAGAGGAGGTCAGGATTGCTTATGAGATCGTCACATCCTCACAGATGCCTCTGCAGTTGAGCTCAAGCGACACAGAGTTAGGTGGGGACACGTGACAATGAGAGCTGCTCTCCAGTGCGGGGGGACTTGGGTGTGCTGATGCAGGACTGGGACGGAGGGGGTGCTGGTGGCATTTGCGGCGTACTGCCTGGGCTCTGTGCAGACTGGCATGTTAGCAGGCCGAAGAAATGCCTCCAGTGTGGCCAGGGCCGTTGCCTCAGCCATCCCTGGTCAGGTGCCTGTCCATGCTTGGAGCGCCTGCACCCCAGGCCTTCCCAGCCCTTTTGCTAACATACTTTAGGGCCTGCTTGTGCCAGTGACTGCAGGCACTGATCTGGTCACCGCACGTAGGGACCACTGGGTTGTTTTTTGAAGACCTTCCTCTGAAGGCATTAGAATGTGGGATGTGGATGCGAGGTGCTGGCCACTCCCTTTCCCTGCCTTTCCCTGAGGACTGGACTGGCCTCTTCCAGGCCCAGCTGGTTTCTCACATTGACCAATAGGAGGCCCCCGGGTACCAGACAGGGGGGACATCACTTCTGCAACATCAGGAGAAGCTCAAAGGAATATGGCCCTCATGCAGAGCTTCTGTCCTGTGTCCACCATCGTGTGATGCCTAGGACAGTGGCCACACCTCATTTTTACCTTTTCTTTCCCACTAGCATTTCCACTCTGACTTTGGGCTCTTGTCTTTGGCCTTCCACTGCTTCCTTGGAGGGCTGCACATATCCTTAGATAGTCTCTGAACACCGGCCACTGTGTTGTAATCACCCATTTCTGCGTCTGGACCCAGTCTTGTGTCAGTGCTCAGCGGTCCCCAGCAGCTACGGTCTGGTTGAAAGTCACCTGCAGAGGAAGGGGTTGGGGAGCCTGCCTCTCCTCCCTGCACTTCCTCTCCCTCATGTCCTTCCCCAGAGTTAGGGCTCTACCATCACGGGGGCTTGCCAGGCTGAGCTCCGCACTGCAAGCCTTCCTCTTCCTGTCTTGAGTCCCACTCACCTGTCAGAAGTCCTGTGGCCTCGTCCCTGGGTATGTCTGAGACACATTCCCAAGGGGGCTGCCTCCTGCCACCGAAGTCAGCTGGCACTTTCCCAGCATTCGTCTGCTTACAGGTTGCTGGCATGGAGTCCAGGACGAGGCGGCCCCTTCAGAGCACGGTGATTCTGTAGGAGGGTCACAGGTCAAGACTCCAAAGTCAGGCCCACCCACCCAGAAGTCCCAGCCCTGGGAGCCATGTAGCTTGCTCTGGAAGGACCTTTTGCGCTGGGCTGAGCATGATGGTACACGCCCTGAGCGAGGCCCACACACTTATGGGGGAAACTGCAGCAGCATCAAAAGAAGCAGAATAGAAACTTTCCCTCAGGGAAAGTGAGGGGAGCCCTTCATTTGGACCATGTAGCGTATCTAGCAGAGACCTTGGTGTGGAGGGAGGATGGAGAGGGCTCCACAGTCTTTCTCCCTCCCCACTCCCAGCCACTCACAGTGGGTTGAAGCCACACAGGGACACCAAGTGGAGACGCCTTTGAAATCAGACAGAATGGTTTTAAGTGCAGTGCTCTGGGAAGGCCTTCAGCCACAGGCACGCTTATAGAGTCCAAGAAAGTCACGCTGCAAAAGGGCCTTAGAGTGTAGTGGAAGTGGGACATTTTTTTTTTTTAAAGATTTTATTTATTTGACAGAGAGAGATCACAGTAGGCAGAGAGGCAGGCAGAGAGAGGGGAAGGGAAGCAGGCCCCTGCTGAGCAGAAAGCCCGATGCAGGACTCGATCCCAGGACCCTGAGATCATGACCTGAGCCGAAGGCAGCGGCCTAACCCACTGAGCCACCCAGACGCCCCATTTTTTTTTTAAATTTATTTATTTGACAGACAGATCACAAGTGAGCAGAGAGGCAGGCAGAGACAGAGAGAGGGGGAAAAGGCTCCCCGCCGAGCAGAGAGCCTGATGCAGGGCTCAATCCCAGAACCCTGGGATCATGACCTGAAGGCAGAAGCTTTAACCCACTGAGCCACCCAGGCGCCCTAGAAAGTGGGACATTTTTTAGGTACAACTTCAGTAAACATTTTATCAAGACTTCTGTCCTTTTTTTTTTTTAAGATTCACTTATTTTGACTGACAGAGAGTACAAGCAGGGAGAGCAGGAGGCAGAGTTAGAGGGAAGATGGGGGCTCTCTGCTGAGCAAGGAGCCAGCTGGGGGACTCGATCCCAGGACCCCGAGATCATGATCTGAGCTGAAGGCAGCCGTTTAACTACTGAGCCCCCAGGCATCTCCTCAGTAACCATTTTAGCAATCCCAGTGAAGAAAGGGTGTTTAAGTGCAGCCCATGTGGGAAACTGTTGGTACAACTCCACACTCACTAGCCACAGGGAAGTTCGTAGCGTAGAAAGAGTGTGGTGAATGCAGGAAATTTTTCACACACAACTCGCGTCTCCTTAAACAACAGAGAAGTCACATTGGAGAGAGGCCTTTGTGTCGTGAATGTGGGAAGGCCTTCATCAGAAAGTCCCACCTCCTTCAGCATTATAAAATATGGGGGAATTCTTTACACAAAAATCTTTACACAAAAATGTGGACTTATCATCAAAATATACCAGGCCAAGGTTTTAGGAGTTCAGCATATACTAAGGCCTTTGTTAGAAAGTCTGGCTTCTTCAGTCACCAGAAAACGCACACTGGAGGAAACTTCACAAGTGCAGCTAATGTGGGGGAGTGTTCAGGTACAAACCACTTTCATTAACCATCAGAGAATTCACACTGGGTAAGGACATCATGCATGCACAGCATGTGGGAAATTCTTTAGCCAAGACTCCCACCTCATTCAGCATCTGGGGAAGAATGGGAACTCATGAGTACAGCAGAAGGGGAAAGATTTCAGCTGAAAGTGTGTTCTAAATTAGCACTGGAAAAAAAACAATATATAGTCTTCTTTTAAAAGTTGTGGTAAAAGCATGCCTGGGTGGCTCAGTTAAGCAGTTGTCTTCTGCTCAGGTCGTGATCCCAGGGTCCTGGGATCAAGCCTTGTACTGGGCTCCCTGCTCAGAGGGAAACCTGCTTCTCCCTCTCCTACTCTCGATGCTTTGGGTTCCCTCTCTCACTCTCCGTCAAATAAATAAAAATTTTAAAAAAGTTCTGCTAAAATACATATCATATGAAGCTTATCTTGTTTTTAAGGGTATGGTTCAGGAATGTGAAGTACATTCACTTTGTACTGTGGGTATCTGTGACTCTTCTCATCTTGTTAAACTTAAATCCAGTACCCAACTCGCTATTTTCCCCTGCCCCCGATCCCTTGAAACCACTGTTCTATTTGATATAGCATAGCATCCTCCTCAGGGTTCATCCATGCTGTATTTTTTTTTTTTTTAATTTTACTTATTTGACAGAGAGAGAGAGAGAGCACAAGTAGGCAGAGCAGCAGGGAGAGGGAGAAGCAGGCTCTCCACTGAGCAGGGAGCCCGACATGGGGCTTGAACCCAGAACCCAATCCATGCTGTATCTTGTTTGTGAATCTGAATTTCCTTCTTCTTTAAGATTGAACAGTATTTCATTGTATGTGTATGGCACATTTTCTTTATCCATTTATTCTCTCTATCCATTCATCTGTTCATAAACCATGAATTGTTTCTGCCTCTTTTGGCTGTTGTGAATAATTGCTACTATGGGCACGAGTGTACAAGTATTTCTTCTAACACCTTACTTTCAAAGAAGATTTCTTCAGCACCTGGCTTGCCAATTATTTTTGCATATACCCCCAAGAAGTAGAATTGCTGGACCATAAGGTAATACGGTCATTTTTTTGAGGAACTGTTTTCCGTAGTGTTGGGACCATTTTACGTTACTGCTGTGTGTGAGGTGTCCAGTTTCTCCTCAGCCCGTTTTTGTGTCTCATAAGGCCCCTTTCCCCCACTGTGATAAAGTCATCCGCTCTTTTCAGATAGGTGTTAGAATCTAAGAAAAATGTAATAGTGGAGTGAAGGTTGGATATAATTACCAGCTCTACTTTTTTTGGGGGGGGAGGTTTATTTGAGAGTGAGCACAAGTGAGGGTAGGGAGAGAGGGTCACACAGATTACCCCCCACCCAGAGCTGGGAGTCTGAGGCAGGCCACTCCCAAGACCCCGAGATACAAAGTCAGATACTTAATGGACTGAGCCCCTGTACCTTGTTTCCAGCAGAAAAGCTCCTGCAGTTGATGAAGTTACAGTCGAACATGTACTTGAAAAGCAGTAGGACCGTATTTTAGATCCCAGCTATGGGTGGATGCACTTTGTGTCCGAGTGACCTTTTGTAGTTTGGGGGATCGTCTGAAATCATACGTCTGTCTCAGTACATTTCTGTGATGAGCACAGACTACATTCCATGAAAATCTGGGTGTTGACCCAAGAAGCTGGAGCCCCGCTGCACCCCTTCCTCAAAGCCTGCAGATATCCCTACCCAGCGCCTTTCTCTTTTTTTTTTTTTTTAAAGATTTTATTTATTTATTTGACAGAGATCACAAGTAGGCAGAGAAGCAGGCAGAGAGAGGGGAGGAAGCAGGCTCCCTGCTGAGCAGAGAGCCCAATGCGGGGCTCCATCCCAGGACCTCGGGATCATGACCTGAGCCGAAGGCAGAGGCTTTTACCCACTGAGCCACCCAGGCGCCCCCCCCCAGCGCCTTTCTTGATGTCGCCAGACAATTTCCCTGAGGTCAGGAATGGAGACCCTTGGCCACCCTCTGGCTCCATCAGAACTACATTACCCGGAAGGCAGTGCGCTGTGCGTCCCCTTTGCTGGGCCAATGAGGGCTCAGGGAGAGGCACTTCCCGCCCCGAGGTGGGCATCTGGGTGGGTATTCCAGCGTTGGCCTCCACGACATCTCGTAAACCTGGTTCTGTCCTGCGGTCCGAAGCCTTGGCTTGCGGGGGTGGGGGGGGCGGCTGAGGTAACGGAGGAGAGACGGGCTGCGCCGAGACTCAACGTAGCTGTTGCCGTTGCCGGGGCTGAAGGCTGAGGTGCCACGCCCCTTCCCGCCCAGGTGAATGCTGCGCTTCTCGGGGCGCTCGCCCAGCCCAGGCTGCGTTAGAATTTCGTACTTTTGTTCTTGGGGCCGCCGTTTGCCTGGTCTTCCAGATGTTGAGGTAAGACCTGCCAGAGGGATCCGCGCGGACTGGACGTGCGCCGTTAGGTGACCAGCTGCAATCACTCTGGCGTCGTCGCTGCGCCCCGTGAAGAGCCGGCCAGTGGGTTTTACCGCGCGTGCCTGTTGGGTCGGCTGGGCGGTAGCGAGAGCGCTGCGATGCGGGCTGGCTGGGCTGCCGCGGGGCCAGTTCAGCTCTTGCTAAGACCTGGCCCCGCGCGCGGCTCTGCTGCTGAGCTCGCAGGCGGGAGCGGGCGGTGGGGGTGGGGCTGAGGGCCACGCTGCCGGCCTGGCCGCTCGCTGCCGGGGAGCGCGGGCGCGGCGCAGAAATGGGCTGTAGGGAGCGCCGGAACCCGCTGTGTGGGTCCCTGTGGGCGCGTTTCTAGGAAGCGTCTGTGGCTGTCGTGGAGGTGTAGTTTCCGCGCGTCTTGAATCGCTCCGAAAGGACCGCCGTGCGTCAGGTCACGGGAGTATGGTGCCCTCTGGCTCCTGCGTCTGCCCGTTTCTCCGCGCTGTTGTGTGCTGTGACCGCGGGCGTGCGGGGAGTCCTGCTCGCCGGCGAGCGTTGCTGCTCCGGCCGCGCGTGCGGGTCCGCGAGCGCACCGCGGTCCAGCGCACCTGGAAAGGCTGGATTCTTGCAGGGAGTCCACGTGCGAATTCACAGGATCTCGCGAAACTGGCTTTAGAGATTTTTCGAGTCTGCATACCTGCTGCCGCTCACGATATCCAGATATCCACGAATCTCCACCGTTCTGCAGGCGCCGCGCAGCGGCCGCTTCTGGGGCCAGCCCTGCGAAGTTTTGCTTTGATGATTACCATGACATTTGCATTTTTAAAAAGTGCTTGCTGGAATTGTTTACATACACGATTTCAATTTGTTAGATACTAAGATTTTAGATAATTTATTGTAACAAGTGTGGAGGATTCAAGAATTTGTGTAATTTTTGCTCAACTCTGTGGCTTGTCATTTCAGTTTTTGCTATCGCAGGAGCCCTTCATTGTAATGTATTGGGATTCTTTACTGCGATGCTTTTGGGTTTGAGAAATCTGTTCTTTTATTAACTCATAAGAGGGGCGCCTGGGTAGCTCAGTGGGTTAAGCCTCTGCCTTTGGCTCAGGTCATGATCTCAAGGTCCTGGGATAGCCCGGCATTGGGCTGTCTGCTCGGCAGCGAGCCTGCTTCCCCCTCTCACTCTCTGCTTGCCTCTCTGCCTACTTGTGGTCTGTCAAATAAATAAATAACATCTTTAATAAAATAAAGAATTCCTATTCTCCTGAAACTTTTCTCCTGAAACTTTTCCCTCACAGAACACTTCATAAGCTACTGTTTTCATGCTCTGTACCACCACTGAGGCATCAAGACCCATGAGTGCCCCACTTTGAGCTCTAGTTTTTTCAACCTAATTCTGTGTTAGTTTTTTGGAACAATTACTCTTGCATTCTAAAGTGATGTTTAATGTTTATTCTTACTTATGTAACCTTGTCACTTTAGAAAGAACTTCGTATGTTCTAAAATACTTGGCATACTCCGGTATTTTAGCAAAAGTTTGTAGACCTTTTATATTTGCAGTAACACAAAGTATGCATTTTTTTAAAAGATTTTATTTTATTTGACAGACAAAGATCACAAGTAGGCAGAGAAACAGGCAGAGAGAGAGAGGGGGGAAGCAGGCTCCCTGCTGAGCAGAGAGCCCCATGCGGGGCTGGATCCCAGGACTCTGGGATCATGACCTGAGCCGAAGGCAGAGGCCTTAACCCACTGAGCCACCCAGGCACCCCAAAACATGCATTTTTATGATGAAATACAGGCTGTTCCTGTTTTGTTGCCTCTATCTCTTTTTTTTTCCTTTGAATATTTCTTCCCATCCTGGCATCCTTTGTCAAAAAGATTTATGTATTTATTTACTTATTTGTTTTAGAGAGTGTGAAGTGGGGGGAGAGGGGTGAAGGAAGGAGAGAGGGCAAGAATCCCAAGCATCCTCACGTGGGACTGATATCACAGCCCTGACATCATGACCTAAGCTGAAACCAAGAGTCAGATGCTTAATGGATTGAGCCACACAGGTGCCCCCTGGAATCCTTTAATAACATGTATTAAGTAAAGGTTTTGGCTTTGGTTGTTGTGAATCTTTTAGTAGTGTTGGGTTTCAGTTTCCTGGCTCCAGTTTGTTATGATATCTTTTCTCCACATTGTTTTGGGTACTCCTTCTTATGGATATTGTCAAGATTTGTCTTTTCTCTTTAATTTTACCCTTTATGTATATTTTCTTTGGCTCTTTTTTTTGGAGATTCTTTGTGTATATTGATGCAGTTTTCTTAAGTTGTGATTAAGATTTGTTAAAATTACTGTACTTAACTGTTTTCACTTCCTGATAAATCTTTGTGCCATGTTACTAATTTTATCTTTGTGAACACACACTTAAAATTACCGTAAACTTTTATACTCTACACCCACAAGATTTTTGTTTTTTAAGTGGTTATATTCCTTCATCATCCTCTGGTACCACTACAAGAGAAAATGATGATAGGATACTTCAGGTAAGCTACTTTGCTAACATAGGCAGAAGTTTAATCATTGTAAGGATAGAAAGTAATGCCTTAAATAACTTTACATAATGAGGATGGAGCAAAGGTAGGTCCTAGCTTGTTTCTTTCTCTGAAGCTGAAACAGAAATGCAACTGTGCTGAACTGCAGGAGGCCAAAGCACCTTTGCTGCGCTGAACTGCGGGATGCCAAGGCTCCAACAACCTCTGCAGAGAGATTAGTTTTGAAGCACAGTCCAGACTCTAGGAGTGTGGTTTAGTTGTCTGGCCTGGGGGAGAATATATTCGCAGTATTTTTCTGCACATTTATTGAAAAACTTGGAAAAGAAGATGAAGGAGTCACATATCTAAACAGTTATTAGGGCCAGCCAGGAAGTATAGGAAGAGAGGAACGCATTTTTGGCATAAGCAGAATCAGAATCATAAGGAATAAAACAGAAGGGTCAGAAGCACACCCACACATAAATAAACATGGACTTACCTTATCCCTTATTCTTGCTGCTCATTCGCCAAGGGACGTTACCCAAACACAACCCAACCCCGACAGGCTCTATACTCCCTTTTCCCACTTTGGAAGGACATACCTGAGAATGCACACATGCTTTTGGCATAACCATAACACATTCTACATTCTGGTATAAATACTTTCTTTATCCTCTTCAGCTTTCATCTTTACCTGAAATTACTAAGTGTTTCATATTGTCTGTGTCCCTGATTTGAATTAAATTAACGTGGCCCTGCTCTTCCTGCAGGTTCTGCTTTCAGCAGATGCACTTATGGACCCTGCACCGGTGAGTGTCAGGTGTCCTGGAACTCTTGCTGCCACTCGTCCTGCCTTTGGTGTCTAGAGACTCTAGATAAGCCCTTAAGCCCGTGTCAGAGGTTATATGGAGAGAGAGTCCCACTTTTGGCAAGCAGCGGGGTGAGATGTGAAAGGTTGTCTCAGGTTTCAGTATTGACTGGAGTGTTCTAGGTCTCATACATCGCTGTTATGTCTGCTGAGAACAGAGGGCAAGGAACTGAGTCAGAGTAGCAGCCACACAATTCTGGAGCAGAGGAGATAGAATATGCCACAGCCCGGGAAAGATCATTACTAAGGCTGGTACAGTGGTAGATCTGGAAGTAGGATTTATTTGAGAGAATGAGAGAACACACAAGGAGGGGGAGAAATAGACTTCAGTGATCCCAGGACCCTGAGATCATGACCTGAGCTGAAGGCTGGTGCCTAACTGACTGAGCCACCCAGGTGCCCCTTGATTTGTTTAACGATTTATTTGTGTGTGAGAGAGTGTACACCCCAGAAAGGGCAGGGTCAAAGGGAGAAGCAGACTCCCCCTTGAGCAGGAGCCTGATGCTGTGCTTGATCCTGGGACTCGTGGATCAGGACCTGTGTTGAAGGCAGATGCCTAATTGGCTGAGTTACCCAGGTGCCCCTGGATTTGTTTTTTTTGTTTGTTTGTTTTAATTTTATTTATTTACTTGACAGAGATCACAAGTAGGCAGACAGGCAGGCAGAGAGAGAAGAGGAAGCAGGCTCCCTGCTGAACAGAGAGCCTGATATGGGGCTTTATCCCAGGATCCTGAATCATGACCTGAGCTGAAGGCAGAGGCTTTAACCCACTGAGCCACCAAAGTACCCCTGGATTTGTTTTTTAAAGTGGGGCCTCTCCAGGTCACAGATAACTCCATATTTTTGGTGAAAATATCAAGGAATTAGGTTTTGGCCATGTTGAGTCTCAGATAATTCAGAGACTCCCAAGTATGGGGGACAAATGGACAGCTGGGCATATAGTCCTCAAGACGTTCACACTGTGGCATGTGGTGTGTATCCCAAAATAGAACTGTGGTGTGTATCTCAAAATAGAACTGAGGATCTGATACAGGAGGAGGCATGTTTGGGTTATGGCATTGCCACTGGGGGACAAGGAAGGAGAGCTGTGGAGGGTAGATGGCACAGAAATGACCAGACAGAGTAGCTGTAAACAGAAATGTAGAGGGAGGTAGGGGGAGGGGAAAGTCCAGCAGGTAACCAGATTTTCATGGGCGTGAATGAGACCAGAGCAATAATGGAGGTGAGTTGGTAAAGTCACACTGGTACTTAATACCAGGTTTTTGTGGTGGTTCTCTCAGGATCTCTCAAGATCACCTCACATAAAGTGTTGTTAGGACATATATACCTGGTGCAGTGGCACAGAGACATAAAATGTCGAGTACAGAGGCGGAGCGTGACCAAGGTTATTGAGATCTGGGTGCGATCTGCATGTGGTCTAAGCCAGGAACAAAGTCAGGTGGAGAAGCCCCTTCTGTGTGGGGCCATGGGAGGTTGGCATCTATTATTGCACATGGCAGGAACTTCCTAGATGCCACGCACTGATAAGAGTCACTGGCTCTGGTCATGATCTCAAGCCCCATGTTGGGCTCTCCGCTCAAGTGGGGAGCCTGTTCCCTCTCTGTCAAATGGATAAATAGGGTCTTTAAAAAAAAGTCACTTTTATGGGCCAAGTAGTGGTGGGGATCAAACATACCGTGGAGGTGTCAGATCTGGTGAGTAGGAGTCAGAAAATGCTGGGCCCAGCATGGTTATGTGTGGGAGGCAAGATCCTGGGGAGTGTTGGATGTCATGCAGGAGAGGCATGGGGGGTCCTGCCTTTCAGGCAGCATCTGACCACCTGCCTCTTTGTTCCTCCGGGGTACCAGTGCTTAGGGTGCAGAACTAGGGCAGATAATGAGCAGGGAAGGGAGGAGGGGAATGAATGTGGGATGGAGAGAGACTGCGTCTGGTTGTAACTATTGTTACTCCTCACAGAGCTCTGTGACCTTTGAGGACGTGGCTGTGTACTTTTCCCAGGAGGAGTGGAGATTTCTTAACAAGGCTCAGAGACACTTGTACCGCGATGTG
This sequence comes from Neogale vison, assembly GCF_020171115.1. NCBI lineage: Eukaryota > Metazoa > Chordata > Mammalia > Carnivora > Mustelidae > Neogale > Neogale vison. Next base: position 58,364,918 of record NC_058097.1, on the reverse strand, counting down.
ATGCTAGAGGTCTTTGCACTCGTTGCCTCACTGGGTAAGGCCCCTCCTCCCAACCCCAAGGTCCAAGGGCTGAGGCACAAATACTGTACCTCCTCTCACAAATTGCTCTAACACTCCTTGGTCTGAAGCTCTTTGAGGAAAGGTTTCCATGGACCCGTCCTGTCTTTCCCTTAAAGGCCTGCATCTTCTAGATGCCATGTTGTCCATCTGGAGCTGGGAGAGCACTGCAAAGTGGACATGATTCCAGATGGGGGAGGACGTGATCTGTAGCTGGGAATCCTACCAGGAACATGTCATGTCCCAGGCTCAACAGTGTTTGGTGCCGAGGTCAGAGGCTCCTCCCCTTTCTTGACATGAATTTGCCCACTTGTCATTTTTCCTCTCAGAAAAGACCTGGGAGTAGATCCTCCCCCACCCCCCGGGCTCTGTAGCACCGGCAGGCTTATGTACCACCAAACCCTTCCACTAATGTTGGAGCACGGGTGTACAAGGCGCTGGCACAAACACCTTTCCACAGAAGGGAGTCGTGGACACAGCCCCTCCTCCCCGTGGTACACCCCATCCGTGTGTCTTGGCCATGGTGAGCCCTCCCTTTGACACAGCCCTGTCTTTCAAACTACCTCCTCCCTGCCCTTGCTCGTTCCACTGTCAGATGCACATTTGGGGTGGGCTGGCTTCCTCCTCACAGAGCTCCTCACTGTTCTCTGCTTACAGGTGGCGGCCAGGGAGCACTGGAGGCGGCAGCACCCTCTGAGCAGAACGTGTCTGGAGGAGGGTCACAGAAGGCCTATGCCCAGGACTATAGCCTGGACACAAACCCTGGCCAGACCGCCTGTGGGACGCAGGGGGATATTCACCAGCATCCAAAGCAGCACAGTGTGGGGCAGCCGCTCAGAAGGAACTTGCAAAGCTGTGCCACACACATGTCAGGGAAGCCCTTCCGTGCTAGCTCAGGCCTTCTCCAACACCAGCTCCTTCACAGCCAGCAGACACCCCCTAAGGCCACTGACTGCACAGACTACCAGTGTAGTGACTGCGGGAAAGCCTTCTGTCGCAAATACAGACTTGCTCAGCACCAGAGAGTGCACACCGGAGAGCGGCCTTATGAGTGTGCTGAGTGTGGGAAAACCTTCAGCTACAAACACATACTTGTCCAGCACCGGAGAGTGCACACCGGGGAGCGGCCTTATGAATGCAGCGAGTGCAGCAAAGCCTTCAGTAACAAACCCACGCTGGTGCGCCACCAGAGGATTCACACTGGAGAGAGGCCTTACGAATGCAGCCACTGTGGGAAATTCTTCAGCCAGAGCTCCAGCCTTAGTGAACACGAGAGAATTCACACTGGGGCACGGCCTTACAAATGTGGGGAGTGTGGGAAATTCTTCACCTCCAACTCCAACCTAATTAAACACCGGAGAGTGCACACGGGAACAAGGCCTTATGAGTGCAGTGAGTGTGGGAAATTCTTCAACCAAAGTCCCAGCCTCATCAAGCACCAGAGAATTCACACTGGTGAAAAGCCTTATGAATGTAGCAACTGTGGGAAACTCTTCAGCCAAAGCTCCACCCTCATCAAGCACCAGAGAGTTCACAGCGGAGTAAGACCTTACAAGTGCAACGACTGTGGGAAAGTCTTCAGCCAAAGTTTTGGCCTCACTCAACACCAGAGAGTTCATAGCGCAGACAAACCCTATGAGTGCAGTGGAGGCGGACAATTCTCTAGCCAGAGCACACAACGGAAAGTCCTCGTGAATGCAGCAGCAGCTGTGATGGTTTCAGCCACAAGTCTGCTCTGATGCACCCCCCAGCAAGTGCACCACCCAACCCACCCTTACGAGTGCACCGAATGTGGGAAAACCTTCGGCTGGAGGTCTAATCTCATTTGACACCACAAAGTTCATCCGGGAGAAAGGCCTTACAACGGAGGTGGAGAATGAGCCAGGCTGTTTAACACAGCAGCGTGCGGCACCCTGGGTGGTGATGCTGTTCCTCACCTGTATCTGCACATGTCCCAACTTCGTAGGCATTAGCGGGGGTAGATGGATGGTATCATGGCACCGAATGTCTAGTTTTTTTGCCCCCAAGCCTCCTGGGATAAGTCACTAATCCTGTAATCCAAATGTTGTGGTTTTCTGTGGGTCTAGAGGTTTTCCTCGGAGGACAGTTGTATTTTTTGGATCAGCCTCTTTTCATAGTGGAGGACACATATGACCCTGTTTGGTATTACTAGTCTCCCTGGAACCCCTTTCAGTACAGCAGACTGGGGGCTGGGATGCCCCATACCTCCCTGGGATTGTGGATTGTGCCTGGTTTATAGGAAGGTTTTTGCAGAAATTTGAGGCCTTTTAGAGCCAGCTGCTCTAAAAAGCAGAACTAGAACTCCAGACACCTTAAGGGAGAGGAAGTGTAATTTTTATGGCCCATAGCCCCTACCTATCCAGGGGAACTGCAGCGATCCACACAAGCGACCATTCCTACTCGGCCTGCATCATACTTAAAATGTACTTTTCATGGGGCTGGTTACTGCGGGGCTATGCACTGAACAAAGATGCAGCAGTTGGTAACTGCCCTCAGTATGACCGAGAAGGAGGAATAAGTGGGAGGAATAAGTGGGGGGTGGGAAAGGGAGCAGGCTTCCCACCACGGGCCTGGGCGCCAGGACCCCACAATCATGAGTCATGATCTAAGGTAAAGGCAGGTGCATAAGGATAGAGCTGCCCATGTGTCCCAGTATTTTCATCTTGAAATGTCGGTGGCAAGTACTGTTACTGTTTCCTGCTCTTAAGTTGGCTTCTTAAAGGGTAGGTAGGACAGTCTGCATTGAATAAGGGACTTTTTAAACCTGCTGAAATGACACGATGTTCATCCTTTCCCCTCAAACCCTTTCTGGTTTGCAGAGTGGGGGCTGTCACAGATAAGCTTACTGCGAACACACAAACCTTTTATAGAATGTGTCTTGCTAGGCTTGGCAGCACAGAAGCTGGCACTCTAAATGCATTGGTCACACCAGGTCTACGCTCATGAAGTTGAAATGGTCACATTTATTCAAGTCTTTAAAGTGTCGTGTAACACTGTGCTTGAATTCCGCATTTCCCCTACCCAGTCGCTTTGCTACCTATAAGCTCTCCGAGTGCTAATGAAGGGGGGATTGTTGGAACTCTGCTTGTGCAATAAAAATAAACCAAAACCACTGGGTGTTTTCAGTTGTCTTCACAATGTGGCTACCCTTCCTTTTAAGGTTTTCTAGTATTCCCCAATTTCCAGCTGTGGAATGGAAGGTTTGACTTAAAACTCCTTTGGATCCATTTCAGAAGAACCCTCTTGGCAGCAGAGTGGTCCACCAGGATTCCCAAAATAATGTGCCTTAAAAAAAAAATACCCCACTAATAAAATAATAAAATGGAAAACGGTACCCCCTACAATAGGGCAACATGCACTTTCCAACTTTTGAAAAATTTCTGAGGCCTAACCCACCCCCCCATGCAAAAACCTAGACTGGGGATGATAAAGCCAACTGCGCCACCCCACCCGGACACCCCTAAAGCAACTCATTGTCATCTTCTCTGTGTGATGGAGGTGGGGGTGTTGCTTGGTTTGTTTTCCAGGAACACTTCTGGTCTCCAGAAAAACAGCAAATGAGATCTTGGCACCAGCGTCCTCCCCCAAGAACATCTGTGGCCAAGGCTAGAGGTCCATACAGAGAGCCCCAGACAACGGTGGGACATGGTGGGTGCAAAGATGAGGAGGTCAAGGCCAGGGGTAGTATGAGAACCAGCGAGGGCCAGGTAGCTGAGAACCAACCACTGTGGGGGGCAAGGAAACCCCGCATCTCCATTAGCACCAACCACACACCTGGGGTGGGGACAGCCTTATCACAGGGACACAGAAGACAAAAGTGTGGGGGGCCCTTAATGCCTCACAGGAGCACACACTCCAGAGGTGGCAGGGAATGGTGTGTGTTGTGAGGGCACGGAGCCCCTCTTACCGTGCCCACACCCAAGGGCGGTTGTGGGGCACCATCCCCATGGGACTAATGACCCCAAGCTTCAATGCTTCACATTCAAGGAGCCAGCGGTTCCCCTCCCACTGGGGACCCTGCCTCAGTGACAGCTTCACACTCACACATGCCCCAGAACACAGACTCCGTTCTCCCAGCCGCCACCTTATCGCAGGACACCGGGTCACAGCTGTGACGTGACCCTGTTTTCTCAGCCCCAGCGTTCATTTTCTGGAAGCTACACTCGGCCAACGCTCTCCTCCCTCCCAGGACACACCCGTCCACAGCAAGGACCCCCACCCAGCTGTGACAGCCAAGCACGAGGGGATGGGCCACAGCCAACCTCGACCAGGCTCTCCCCACCCCCAGCATAGAGCTCAGACTCGACGCCTGCGACCAAAGGATCTGAGGCACTCCCCTTCGGGGACAGGGAACCTCCGTTTCCCCTGGTCCGGAGCCAAGAACGAGTAATCAGGGCTCCTGCTGCACCCCTTGATGCAGCGCTCGGTTCTGAGGTTCCCACCACCGGAATGGAATCCGGATTCCCCATCCCTCCGTACCATCTCTCCCAGAATCAAGGACTACCGTCGCAATGCACAACAGTAAGCATCCACTTGGGCTGGCAATCTCGGCGGCGTGCGACCACCCTGAGGTCCCGTCACCACAGCCAAAGGAGCTCACGCCAGGGCCGCGGGGGGCTGAGCCGACAGGCACTGGTCTGCGGGGTGCGTTCCCGGGGGAAAAGCCAGCCGAGGAACCCCCTGAGGGCTCTCCCCCATCTCCTGACCCGGTGTGGGAAGGGGAGCCCCCTCCCCTGCGGCTTCCCCGGGGGCGGCGCGGACGCCAGACCATCCCCTTCCAAGCCAACGCCTCGCACGGACAAACCCAGGCCCTGCCCCACGGGAGTGGCATGCCCCTGGCTCAGAAACGGGTAGACACGACCCGACCCGCGTGCTGGCATTTCTCTTCGTAGGGTGCGGCGGGCCACACGTCCCTGCCTGCACACACGGCCGGCGACGGAGCTGCAGCGCGGCCCAGAAGCGAGGTCCTGGAGCGTGGCCCCACATCGCAGCAAGGCGAGGGCACGAAACCATGGAGCGGACACTGGGCCTCTGGCTAGCGTCTCCCAGTAACTCAGCTCCCGGGGCCCTCCCGGAGACTCCGGTCCTGAAGGCCCCATAGGAAGTCGGGGGCACTTCGGGTACCCACAACACCCAGTTGGCCTTCAGAGACCCTGCACCGTCTCCAGACATAAGCGACCAAGCTCCGGGTGCTGCCCCGCAGCCGCGCGCGGTCCCGGAGCGCTGCACGGCGGAGAGTCGGTGGCGATAGGGAGAAACGCGCAATGTGGGCCCAGTGTCAGGAAACCGTACGCTCAGGCCTCCTCAACGGACACAGGAGCGGGCTTGGAGGCTTGGGACGTGGGCCAACCCCGGCACGCTCGAGGTCCTCGCTTCCGTGGGACCGCGTCCGGGAAGCGCTCCAACGAGGCAGGTCCCGGTGGTCGCCAGCCACCCAGCGCATCGGGAACCAGGAGCGGCCGAGACCCCACCGCAGCACAGGGGTGCTGGAGACAGACCGCAGGACACCAAAAATGAGACCCGTACACGCGCCCCTCGCCAGGCGGTCACGAAAAACTCTGCCCTGCCTCGGAGGCAACGACACGGTTCCCCACGGGGAAGGCGCTGCTCCACTCCCGGAGAACTCCACGCCAAAAAGCGGCCTCTCCCCACGGCGTGGGCCAAGCGCCTATGCAGCACGAAAGGGGAGCAGCAGCGGGGGCGACAACAATGCCCAGGGGCGACTGGCTTGCTTTCCCACTACAAATCATGGTCTGGGAGAACCAGCCACGCGGGCTGCGCACCCCAAGATGCCGTTCGGCACACCGTCCTTCCGGGCTCAGGGTCCGACTGGGAAACCGCGCCACTTCAGTACTCATCCGTGCGCCCTGCAAGCCCAGACGGACCCCGCAATCCCACAACCGTGAAAACTGCCCAACACGCCTCTCACACCGCCGCCACTGTTAACCGGCTGCACCTGCGCAAGCCTCCGCGTGCGGCTGGGCGCAGCGCCCTCCCCACGCGGGCACAGGCTCCCGCTCACGGAACCGGGAGGGGGCTCCGAGGCCACTGCGAACAGGCACCCCGGGGCGGACCAGGGAGCACAAAAATCACTGCCGGCAAGACAACACCCGCCAAGCCGGAAACCCCGGCCCAAGCGCGTCTGCGCGGAAGATCGAGGCTGCCCGGCTCCGCACCCCTGCCCGCGTACCTGCCCGGCTGGGAGAAGCAGTGAGAGCAGAGCCCCGCGCCGCGAACACTCGCCTCCCATTAGCCTCGAGCTGGGCCCTGGGGCGAAGAGCGCATTCAGCACAGTGACCAGCTCAACGGCCCTAACGGGAACCCACCCGCAGGGTGACCAACGAGGGCCCCCCATGGCCCCCTCGCCGGAAACGGCCGCTCGTGTAGACGCTGCTCCCCATTCGCCCTAGCACCCAACAACGCTGGGGAGCCGATCAGGTTTGTGACCGCCGCTCCGTGCGCCACAAGGATGTCACACGCCCCAGGATGTGTCCCCCGCGTCCAAGCCCACGGAAAACCCGCGTGAACAGCCGCAACAGGAGTACCCGGTTTCCAGCTCAGCGCTCCCATGCGCTGTCCGAGACGTAGCGGTTTCCACGTGTTGCCAAAGTTCCTGACCCGTTTCCATGGCTACAAGGGTCCGCGCAGCGCGAGAAACCCGGCTGTGCTCAGGGACCGCGCTGCCGCAGACTGTGCGGGGCCTCTTTGAAGTGGGGCTCGGCTCCCAGCCCCAGCGCGACTCCCTTTTCAGGACTGGTGCTTCTGCGGCCACCCGGTGGACTCCAGCAGCGCCAAAGACGCAACCCTCGGTGGACGCCAGAAGACGTGAAAACACACTCCTCCGTAGAGACCAAACGCTGTGAAGACGCAGAAACGCACCACCAATAGAGGCCAATTGTTGCGGAAGCTGGACATTTTCACGTGCGCATGCAGGGAGTGGTCTCTCCACTCAGGTCTCTGGACTGGAGTGTCCGTTGCACGGAGCCCCTCCCACCAGGAAAAGCCAACATCCCACGCCCCTTTCCCTCGCAGGAGGGCGCCTGCTCGTTCTCAGCTCCGGAGCAAGGGCTTAAAAGCCCTGGATGGACCACCAGCCGCGCGAGGAATCGGCCAGCCACGCGTTCCACGCCAATATTTTTTCCAAGCCAACAATTCGGAAAACTGAGCAATAATGACAAAGACCCATGTGGGAACGCACACGGGCGCGGGCCCGGACTGGTCCACCCCACCTACCCGTCAGGACCTGGAAGAACTTCCCGCGGGGAGAGCCTCGGGCCACCGAGGCGCTCGCGAAGTCGCACCCCGGACTTCGACGCTGTAGCCCGCCCCCAGCACATTCCGGGCTGGTCTCTACTTCCGGAGCCGACAGCGTCTGGGCGCGGGGTACCCTCTCCTGCGACCCCGCAACGTCATAGTCCGCTCCCGCAGGCGCAGAAACGCCAGGCGGGGGCTGGCAGCGCTCCTGGGCAGGCTCAGGAGCTCGCCCCGCACGGCGCCTACCCCCACCCCGCGGCAGGCCTGCGCATCCAATCTCCCGCGAATGGATGGGCCGCGACGCGCGGGCGAGAGCGGGACAATCCCGCCGGCGCCGCCAGCCTCCTGGAACTCGGCGCCGGGCACCGGGGCCAAATCCTCTCCTCGTTAGTTTCGCCGGAGCTCCGGGGGGGAGAACGTACAAGAGCGGCCACTCGGTGGCGCCCGACAACCGGCGCGAAGGTCAGCGGGAAGGCTCTGCACCGCCGGCCCGGGAGGGTGCACAGCCCGCGGTGGGCCGGGACGTCCGAGCTCCTCCCGCCCCACCGCGGACCGTGTCTCTCCGCAGCGAGAAAGTCTTATCGCACACCTCCCAACCACAAACTGCGGAGTGCGGTTGTGCTTCCTGCCGAATACGGGACGTTACCACCTAGCTGCTTCCCACCACTCTAGTCTTAGAGGCACAGTTCCCGTTCCTCTTTGTGCTTGTCAAGGAAAGACTAAAAAAAGATCGCAGAAAAAGTCTTTGTTGTACACAGAGAACTGCGTTTTCTTTCTTAGTTTGCTTTTACACCTATGCACCTTCCCCCATATTTCTTCACACCAGGGGGATGGGTGATTCAGGTCTACTCCAGGCGGACAGCTGTGCAATCGAGATCATGGAGATGATGACACACCACACATCCTGGGGACACTTTATGACAACTGAGGCATGCGGACGCCCCACAACAAGACTACGCACGTAGTGCGTTACACCATGTCCATTGCCAGAAAAGATGCACAATAGACGTGGCACGCACAACGACACATCCAGCTTGCGCCAGGGGCTTGTGAGGATAGAGGGAGGGGCCCTAGCAGGTATGAGGACACAGACACGCAAATACTGCAGGGAGACTTGTGAGACAGGCATGGCATAGGGACACCCAAAAGCCTGGTGTGTGGAAACACACGCAATCCAACAAGCTCTATGGACTGAGCGTGACCAAGTGATTTCAACCTGGCTGGGAGAGAACCACCACCCTTGCTGCCGGCTCCTAGCCCCGTCCCTGCGGGTTTGATGATGCAGTGATGGTGGTCGGAACCAGGAGCTGGGTGCACACCTTCTTCGGTCAGTGTGGAGACTCAAACAGGTTTGAATACTGAATGTAAGCACTCAAGGACACATGATGGGAGCAAATCAGCCCAAGCTGCAGTGGCAGAAAACTTAAACTTGGAAATGCCTGCTAAGGAACCAGGGCAGAACGAGGGCAGGGGTGGAGTAGGGGGCAGTTATGGGCTCTACTGGAGGGTTCAGCAGGCACTGAGTCAGCTTCAGGGATGGTGGACCAAGGGTGGATTATTCGCCATTGTTCAGGTGATTTGCATTTCCCTCAAGGTGTGGGGATAATCACTAGCATGAGGCCACCCCAGGCGAGCCCTACTTCTCTCCTTTTCTGGGGTTTCTTAGGTCATTTACTCCTGAGTGGTCAGGTGTTTCTAGGTATACATCCCAAGTTTACAGCTATTAACAGATTACAGCTACCACAAACACAATAAAACACAAAGTTGAGTAAAGTACTCAATGAACCCAGGAAAACACACATGAAGAACTCTCATTACTTAAGCTTATGCAAGTTTTGGCGGCATGTTGTAAAGTGCCTGGAACTTTCACAGGCAAACCACTGTGCAGGTTTCACAGTTACCATCATAGACTTATTCTCAAGACGCTCTTACAAGCTCGTCCTCTGGATCACCTTTGTGGCTCATTTTAAAGTCGCATGAAATAATCAGTGTGACCTTTAGTTTAAAAAAAAAAAAGCATCGGAGGCACCTGGGTGGCTCAGTCATTAAGCATCTGCCTTCGGCTCAGGTCATGATCTCGGGGTCCTGGGATTGAGACCCACATCCGGCTCCCTGCTCAGCTGTGAGCCTGCTTCCCCCTCTCTCTCCGCCTGCGGCTCTGCCTACTTGTGATATCGCTCTGTCAAATAAACAAACAAAATCTTTTTAAAAAAGAATTAATTTATTTGACAGAGATCACAAGTTTTGATCTCTGAGCAGGGAGCCCGATGTGGGTCTCAATCCCAGGACCCCGAGATCATGACCTGAGCCGAAGGCAGATGCTTAATGACTGAGCTGTCCAGGTGCCCCGGCTTGTGTAGTTCTTATATTCTTTAGGAAAGCAAGTTGCTTGCTGAGGACTCTAATCTCTCTCACTTCCTCTCAAGAGGAGTGGGCAATGCTTGTGGCTGTGCACGTAGCTGCCCTGGGGTCCATGGGAGGCAGAGAACCCACTTGGTTCAAAGCACAGGGTTATTCTTTCCGAGGCAGGCAGAAGAGGGAAATGCTGGGCACAAAACACGGGTAACTGGGGCGCCTGGGTGGCTCAGTGGGTTAAGCCGCTGCCTTCGGCTCGGGTCATGATCTCAGGGTCCTGGGATCGAGTCCCGCATCGGGCTCTCTGCTCAGCAGGGAGCCTGCTTCCCTCTCTCTCTCTGCCTGGCTCTCCATCTACTTGTTATTTCTCTCTGTCAAATAAATACATAAAATCTTTAAATTGCAAACTATTAAAAAAAAAAAAAAACACGGGTAACTGAGTCTGACCCCTGACAGTGTTGTGACTGCTGCTAGTGCCCCTTCCCGCAGGAAACAAACCGCTTCACTGTGACTACCCAGTGCACTTCTGGTATTCCAGTTGATAAGGACAGCCAGTATCATTTTGTTTTTTCCAGGAAAGAACAGAAATAACACCTGGACAGTCATGCCTCAAGGTCTCACAGAGTCCCTATTACTTTTCACAAACTGTAGAACTTGGATTTGGATGACTGAAAGTTCTGTGCACTCTTTACTTGGCTGCAAGATGATTTGCTTCTCTGTCCCCTTCTCAAATCTCTTCATGGGAAGGCTGCATCCACTTGTTAAAATTTTTGGCCTTAAAGGGACATAAAGTTGCCAATGAAAAATTGCAATTTTCTCAGTCTCAGGTTAGATACTCAGGGGGCCTGATCTTAAGATTTTATTTATTTATTTGACAGAGATCACAAGTAGGCAGGGAGGCAGGTAGAGAGAGAGGAAGGGAAGCTGAGCAAAGAGCCCGATTCGGGGACTCAATCTCCGGACCTGAGATCTCTGTACCTTATGGGAAACCTCTCTCAGACTTCCCAGCGATCAGGGAACCCATTTTACTGGTCAGATACTTTGACATTTCTGTGTAGCTTGGCCAGTTTTACACTTTTGTTGTGCATATTATCTTAAACCCTCAGTTCGCTGAATGCACTAGCGGCACTTATTAAGATTCAATTGGCAAGACTTTAGACTCTCCAATACCTTGGCTCTGGCTGTTAATTCTTCTATACCTCACATCCACCCCTGTGGGGACTCATGGACTTTTACCCTTTGATGTAGTCACAGGACTTGGTCCTTGCCTTCTTTGACCCACAGTTGATAAAACCGTGTAGAGGAGTAATTACTTCTATTAAAGATAACCATGTTTTGGTAGAGTGATCTTCTCAGAGTACTCCCCCATGACCTTAAGCATCACACTTTGCAACCTGGAGATTTGGGCTCTTGGAAAAGACACCTCCAGACTCTTCAGCCTCCCTGGAAAGACCGTTGTCAGGAACTGCTAAACAACCCTTGTGCCACCAAACTCCAGGGAAAAGACTTGGGTATCTGTAACACCTCTACAGAAAGCACCAAACCTTTACTGGATCTGCACACCATCTGGTGACTTTAAAGTAAAGATTTCTTGGAATTGAGGCAGACGTCTGACAACAGCTTTCCCAAGATGTGCAAAACAAGAATCCATACCTTTTTCACTGCAGCTTCTTGAATGGGAAGACAGTCCCACTGTCTGCATTTTCCAAGCCCTGGCAAGCAGGAGAGCATCTTTTGATCGTGGCCTTTCAGAAACAGCCTCGTGACCCTGGGACAAGTTAGTTTTCACCTGCTTTTCCTTACAGGTTGGAAGGTTCAAAGTTCGGAAGTCTCCTTCATCTGAACTATTGACTGACTTCAGATTCATCTCCAAATTCACGGTCTCTGAATTTTCAACCTCTCAGGCCATATTAGCAAGAACACATTTGTTTCTAAATTTTTAAATATATTTTTAAAGATTTTGTTTATTTGAGAGAGAGAGGATAAGAGAAAGAGAGCATGAGAGAGAGGAGTGTTAGAGGGAGAAGCAGACTCTCTGCCAAGCAGGGAGGCCGATGCAGGGCTTGATCCTGGGACTCCAGGATCATGACCTGAACTGAAGGCAGTTGCTCAACCAACTGAGCCACCAGGCACCCTCTAAGTTTTTTGAGGTAATGGTATGGTGTTTTGTTTTGTTTTGGTAACGGTACGGTTTTAAGATATCTTTGAAGTTCTGTTGTTCTGCAAACAGTTCATCGGCTGTTGCTCCATGTTCATACCCACACTCTATCTTCCCAAGCACACGTGGTTCACTCTTCCCCTGTGCTCTAGTGGTATTCGGTAGTCTGTTTTCATGGTCACTTTAAGCAAACATTTTCAAGAGGAATACATCACTCCAAGTTTGACTTCATAGGGAGAACCTTTCTCCCCTAAGTTGGAATAAGTGCCAATACACATTTCACTTTCAGACCTAGGGTCCTTGTTTAGAACCATCATACAGGGATGCCTGGGTGGCTCAGTCGGTTAAACATCTGCTTTGGGCTCAAGCCATGACCCCAGGGACCTGGGATCTAGTCCTGCATCAGGTTCCCTGCTCAGCGGGGAGCCTGTTTCTCCCTCTGCTCCCTCTGCTTGTGCACGCGCTATCTCTGAGAAATAAATGAATAATTAAAATAAAAAGAACCATCAGGGCGCCTGGGTGGCTCAGTGGGTTGAGCCGCTGCCTTTGGCTCAGGTCATGATCTCAAGGTGTTCGGATCAAGTCCCGCATCGGGCTCTCTGCTCAGCAGGGAGCCTACTTCCTCCTCTCTCTCTGCCTGCCTCTCTGCCTACTTGTGATCTCTGTCAAATAAATAAATAAAATCTTTAAAAAAAAAAAAAGAACCATCATACAATGTGAAATTGTTAACTTTTGACTTGTATAGAACTGTTTTGTATTTTGCTGTTGAGGTTTCTTTTTTTTTTTTTTTTAATCTTTTTAAACGATCACCCAATAAGGTGATGCTGGCTGATGCTTCAAGACTCTGAATTTCTCCCTCCTAACCTTCCTTATTCCTCAAATGTGGCCTTAACTGGTTTCCACTTGCAACACTTTCCTTCCAACGCAGGACATGACAAACTTCCTGGTACTGAGGGACAAAACCAGTAAGCATAAAGAATCTGACTACTGATTGGCAATGCTTTCAAAGAAAGATCTTAATCAAAACAGGGAAATGGGGGGGCGCCTGGGTGGCTCAGTGGGTTAAGCCGCTGCCTTCGGCTCAGGTCATAATCTCAGGGTCCTGGGATCGAGTCCCGCATCAGGCTCTCTGCTCAGCGGGGAGCCTGCTTCCTCCTCTCTCTCTCTGCCTGCCTCTCTGCCTGCTTGTGATCTCTGTCAAATAAATAAATAAAATCTTAAAAAAAAAAAAAACAGGGAAATGGGCACATTAATAAAAGGAAACCTCATTTAGAATGAGGTCAGGCGGCCAGCAGGGGGTGCTCTCATGCGTGGCACTAGCTGCCTACTGCAGACTCGACCGGAAGAGGTGGACCTTGTGACCCAGTTCTACTTTATTATCCTAGCAGGAGGAGAGATTTCTTCCTCTCCCGGCAACATCCAACGAATTACGGACAGTGACAGCTCAGCTAATAACAAACTGTAGTTACAAGCCCCAGTTTAGGTTAGTGGACTTTTAGTTTATCACATCCCTTCCCAACTTCCCCCTTTCCTCTATAAAAAAGTGTTCTTCAGGCGCCTGGGTGGCTCAGTGGGTTAAAGCCTCTGTCTTCAGCTCAGGTCATGATCCCGGGGTCCTGGGATCGAGTCCTGCATCGGGCTCTCTTCTCTGCTCAGCAGGGAGCCTGTTTCCTCGTCTCTCTCTGCCTGCCTCTCTGCCTACTTGTGATCTCTGTCTGTCAAATAAATAAATAAAATCTTAAAAAAAAAAAAAAAGCGTTCTTCACCTTCGTTCTCTGGACTTGCCTATGGTTTTGCTAAAATTCACTTGTCCTAGATTGTAATCTCAGCTATTGCTGAAGAAACCCATTTGTTGGCTGGTAAAATAACTGGCAGTTTTATTTTTAAGGTTAACACAGGAATTACAGGTGGCATCAGTAAAGACTGCAGACACTAAAATAATAATGGTTTGAAAAGTTTGATTACTTAAATAAAATGAACTCCTTGAATGACACAAACCACCAATGCTCACTCCATGGGAAAAAAGATAACTTCTATAGATCTAGATCCACTATGAAAATTAAATTTGTAATTACAAATCTTCCCATAAGATAAACTCCATATCCACTTGGACGCGGTGAATTGGTGAATTCTACAAAACAAGGAAGAAACAACACCAATTCTTCAGAAACTGAAATTAAAAAATTAAAAATCAGGAGATACTTAACCAACATGATGTATAAAGCCAGCATTATGGTGATACCAATTAAACACAGGCATTAAGAAAAATTAGAAACTAACATCTCTCATCAACACAGATGCAAAAATATTTTTTAAAAAAGGCAAATAAATAAAATACATAAAAAGAATACATCATGACCAAGCGGGGCTCATCTTAGAAATATAAGACTGGTTTAAGTTTTTAAAATTAGTCAATGTAATTCATCATTGAAGACATCAATGTTGAATTACAAGATGTAATTATAAGACATCATCCAAGACATTCTCTTAGAAACCCCTACCTTCTTGTATTATCCCTGTTCTGGAATCCCCTTCCACTCTACACCGGGATGAGTCTGTGTCACCCACAGAGTAAGTCAGGAAAGTTAACACATCACGTCCAGGAAAAGGTTGAACAGATACTGTAACTGTTTTTGTGTGAGGTCCCTACTGGATCACCTGGATCACCTGATTTGGAACTTCTCTAAAATCAGAGAAAAAGCATAAATGCAAAGGAATGAATTGGTCCTAACACTGATGGATCACAAGATAATTATTCAAAGTTAAAGCCAGATACATAAGAGTACATATTAAAGTGTTACCTGTGTATATAAATTTTTCCACAGATAAAAATTCTGGGAGCTTTGCGCAGTGGCAGTATTGTAGCCGATGAGGTTTATCCGAGGCACAATTATTGCTAATTGAAGAAAATTCTGGGAAATTCAAATAAATCTACTGTGACAGAAAGCAAGATGAATGGTTGCCTGGGAATGGGTAAGGGGCAGAGGGATTGTGGGGCACATCAGAAAACTTGGCTTCACAGGTGCAAACATGTATCAAAACTTATCAAACTGTACACTATAAATATGTGCATTTTATTGCAGAAAATGCTTTGACTGATTGCTCTGACAGTGACTGTAGCCATAAGAGACACAAATATGGGAATCCTGAGAACTTCTGTAACCTTGTACCAAAGCCATAGTGATGGAAACATGTGGATTTAAGTTTATTAGAGTCACACTCCCTGTAGTTTGCTCCCAACTCCCTATTAATCAGTATCTGTGCCAATTATGATTCCTACCAAGTCTTTTTAGGGGACAGTGACACCTGCTTATTAAATAATAGATTTCAGGGGCACTGGCAGGTCCCAGAGGTCAAGTTCTCATCAAGAGAATATGGGACTATGAAACTCCCTCTGGGACAAGGGAAACAATTCATACTGCCCCCAGATACACCAGAGGCTGTCACAACTGCCCAGTGTTCAGGGTGACCATGATCACAAATCTCGGCATATAGGTCAAAAGATTAGGCCCACCAAGATCAGTATTCTTTCATAGGAGACCTTGAGCAGTAATGCAAGTTAGGCTAAAATGAAAGATGTTCCTTGCTTGCCATTCTGCTAACACCACTGAGACGCAACATTTGGCACTCTCACAAAAGCTCTTCCTCCCTTTACGCTGGCAGAATCTAATTCTGTTTTCAATACAACGCAGAGTGAATGGAATCCCCAAAATTATAGTTTAAAAACTAAGTCATTTGTTGCAAAGACAAAACATGAGACAGACAACTCCTAAGGTAGGTTACTTGAAGACTGCACAAATCCATCGTGAGTGCAAAATGAGACCAATGAAGTCCATGAAAAACGGAAACCTTCTCTGCAAGCAGCCAGCAGAACAAAGCTTGCCACCTTCTGACCAAAGTTAGGTCGTGTCCATGCTTATACCAGCTGGTAGTGGAGATGGCAGGAAGGAGTGTGGATTTTTAATGGGCTCCAGGTACTGATGATTCCCTCTGGGGAAGGGAGGAGGAGCAGAGGACTGCCTATTAGAACATGTTGGGGTGACTTGTGCACAGTGTGGGATTCTGCCATTCCATACATGGCTGGTTTTTTTGTTTTCTGTTTTTCCAGAGACACAGGCAGTGACAGAATTCTGGCAAGGCTTCTGGACAGGTTACAAAGGGCAACACTGCACCAGTAAGCTCCCACATATGTTGCACTCAGAACAATCTCCTCAGGGTGGATGTTTAAATGTTATGAGGTTCAACTTCTGGCTGATGGCTACTCAAGAAGGCTAATCTCAGAGCTTCTCTTTGCTGTCAGTCACCAATGGAACAAGGAAATGGTGTATTCCCTGCCATCCTAAGGCCTTTCTCCAGTGTGAACTTTCCAATGTCGGATGAGGGAAGCTCTTTGCCTGAAGGCCTTCCCACACTCACTGCACTTATATGGCCTTTCTCCAGTGTGAATTCTGTGGTGTTGAACAAGTACATGTTTGTGGCTAAAGGCTTTGCCACAGTCAGTACACACATAGGGCTTTTCACCATTGTGAACTCTCTGGTGTGCAATAAGGTCAGAGCTCTGGCTAAAGAACTTCCCACATGAAATGCACTCGTAGGGCCTTGCTCCAGTATGAACACTCCAGTGTTTAATGAGTCTGTATTTGTGACCAAAGTACTTCCCACATTCGCTGCACTCATAAGGCCTTTCTCCAGTATGGATACTCTCATGCTGAACAAGTGTGGATTTGTGGCTATACGCTTTCCCACATTCACTGCACTTGTAAGGCCTCGCTCCAGTGTGAACTCTCTGGTGTACAATAAGGTTGGAGCTATGATTGAAAACTTTCCCACATATGCCACACTCGTATGGCATTTCTCCAGTGTGGATTCTCTGGTGCTGAGCAAGTATGGGTTTGCGGCTGAAGGTTTTCCCACATTCGCTGCACTCATAAGGCCTTTCTCCAGTGTGGATTCTCTGGTGCTGGACAAGTGAGTCTTTGCGGCTGAAGGCTTTCCCACATTCATTGCACTCGTAATGCCTTTGTCCACTGTGAAAGGCACCCACACATTTGGTGTTACTGTTTGGCTTCCATTGACTATGAGGAGCATGCTGCTGGAAAATATTTGAGCTAGTTGGGAAGTCCTTATAACTCTTCCCTGTCATACAAGGGATCTCCAGTGGTTCGACAGGGGAGCTGCTCACAAACAAGGGGCTGCCCTTGCCCCCTCTGAAGTGCTCCTCTCCACTGTGCTGCTTCTGGTGGTGAAGGTTTGCAATGAAGCGGAATTGTTTCCCACATGCCCCACACATGTACGATTTCTGCTCAGGGTGTGTTCCCTGGGGCTCAGCCACATGCAAAATGTCTCTCAAGACCAAGCCACATGTCTCACAGAGGTGGGCCTTCTGGGTTGAAGGACGTGCCTTGGGAGTC
Organism: Neogale vison; assembly: GCF_020171115.1. Classification (NCBI taxonomy): domain Eukaryota; kingdom Metazoa; phylum Chordata; class Mammalia; order Carnivora; family Mustelidae; genus Neogale; species Neogale vison. Next base: position 58,347,662 of record NC_058097.1, on the reverse strand, counting down.
CTGACCTGTGACACTCCCACAAAACTGTTCTGCTCAAAAGCTATCTCCTCGTCCTCCATTCCATGCCAACAACCTGCAAGCAGACAAATGTACAGGACAAGTACAAATTAACACTGATGGAAGGGGTGGCCTTATTACATATGCATGTCTAACTGAAATAAGATCAAGGTCACAGGAATGCCATCAGAACAAGTGGCCCAAGCTCAAGCTGAGTAAAGGGCTGTGTGCAGTAGCTGGCATCTAAAGATCACAGAATGGGAAAGTCTAAGGGGGAAAAAAAGAAAGTAAAAAGGAATGGAAGAGGCCTTGACTAGGAGGACAGGGTACAGCCTGTGGGGTACAGCCCAGGAAGAAGATTCCATGGGGGGACAGGTGAGAGCTGTGCAGCTTGACTACTGTCAAGCTACCACTGAGCAGCTGGTATCTAAGGGCAGTTTAGGGCATGTGCACATCTCACGACACACGGAGTATAAGCCAATGTTGGGGGGCACTGCAGAGGAAGCAGTGGAGAGGAACAGGTGAGCTATGGAAGCTGAAGTGGGGAACAGCCAGAGGCCAAAGGTCAGAGCATAAGACAAGTGTGTACATGGGAAAGTAAAGTGTGGGAGAGAGGTTAGGGAATGACAGTAACACAGTCCCAACATCACATCCTTCCCCATTCCCATTCCCCAGGGCCACACCCACCCTGAGCTTCTCCGGTCCTGGCTGGAGTAATGTCTGCCCAGTCAGACCCCCAGGTCTTGCTGCCCAGCTCCAGGGAGGGAACCCCATGGGACATGGAAGATTCATCTCCTAAAGGGAAGACGAGACAGGTAAATGGGCAGCACTGATTTGGGTAACCCACCACTCAGAGAAGAAAACCAAGTATTATAAAATAAACCTCAAAGTAGGGTCTTGCACAAACAGCTCAGTGGTCTCAGCCAGCAGTGACCACTCTGGTCCTGCAGTTCCTGACCCAGACAGGCTGCTGCAGATGTCAGATAGAGGGAGGGGCCAGAAACTGGGGGACACGGGCACATGGATCTGGACAGGGCATCCCGGCAGGGAGAGAACAAACTCTGTTAACAGGAAGGACTAGACTATCCTTGGGAGATAGGGGAGCAGCAGAGCCCAATACAGGACGCTGGGGTGGGTGTGAGGGACTTACTCAGCGAGGCCATAAGTGCAAAGTTCTCCAGCATCACATCGCGGTACAGGCGTCTCTGAGCCTCATCAAGGAGACCCCACTCCTCCTGGGAGAAGTACACAGCCACGTCCTCAAAGTTCACCTGTCCCTGCCACAATGGGGAGAGCCAAGTCCATGAGTAGCCTCTCTCCCAAGGACACCCATCCAGGCCCCCACAGATGTCCCTCCTGCATTTCTTCCTATCTAATTCCTCAACTCAGGAAATATAGGGAGTGGATGCCAATGGTGTCTGCACTCTCCTAACCGTGCCTTTGTTATGGTGCCTGCCAATAGCAACCACAGGCAGGTGGTCAGAGAGGCACCATCTAACCTCTGGGTCCAGCCTGCAGGACTTCTCTGTTCTCCCCATCCCCCGCCCCCACCTCCTGACAACCAGTTCTCCTGGGGCTACTAAAATCATGCTACCCCACAACCAAAGTTGGGCTCACCTTTCTCCTTTAGGCCCCCAAAACCAAGACCCAGGAGCCATCAGTTCACACTACTTTTCAGGTGCACAAAATTCTGGATCCAACTCTGTCTCACAACTCTGGTCCCCCACCCAGTCACTGGCCTCCACCATCACCTTCCTGGCTCACTAACTGCACTGCATGGCACATTCTTCCTCTTAAACTTGCCTACACACCACCTGCTACTTTTTGGATGTCTCCATCATGAACCCCTCCACAGAAGTCCAGTCCTGTGTCCAGCAGCTCACCTGATGCCTCCACTTGGTGTTCTCTGGAACATCTTAGACTCTTCACATAGGCAACAAATTTAAAATCCTAATATCCAATCTGAGTTATGTCTAGCACTGATTTGCCCATCTCTGCTGACGGAGCTTCTACCCCTCCAGCTAATATAGGCTAAAACCTTGGGGTTCTCTCTCTCACACATGAAAAAAAAAATCTGATCACACTTCTCCCACCTACACAGCTCCCCTCGGGCCCATCCCTTCCTACCACTCACCTGGAATGTTGAAGCAACCCCCTCCCTGGTTTCCTTGTGTACACCAGAGCTCCTTCTACCCTCACCACACACAGTCTGTTCTCCACTTGGCATCCACAGGGTGCCTGTTAAAACCTGGAGCAGACCACCTACCTCCTCCACTCCATACCCCCACGGCTACACAACTCTCAGAACAGAGTCCTAGCTATCAGCTGGTCACTCTAGACCTGACTCCTGGCCACCTGCTCCTGATTCCTACCACCCATGGGCGAGAGAGACCTGCTGTTTCCTGAAAACTTCCATCTCAGTCTCTCCTCCAAGTACATGCACATGTTAGTTCCTATACTTGGAACAACTCTCCACATCTGATTCCAACAGTTAACCCCAAATGAGAAGCTTTCTATATAACCCCTGGCCTGGGCTCAAAATCCTGGGCTGGAGACCTCTCCAGGGTCCTCAGACTCAAGAGCTGAGAGAGTATAAGAAGAGTGCTGTAGGGGTGCCTGGGTGGCTCAGTGGGTTAAGCCTCTGCCTTCAGCTCGGCTCATGATCTCAAGGTCCTGGGATCGAGTCCCACATCAGGATCTCTGCTCAGCGGGGAGCCTGCTTCCTCCTCTCTCTCTCTCTCTCTGCCTACTTGTGATCTCATTCTGTCAAATAAATAAATAAAATATTAAAAAAAAAAGAAGAGTGCTGTATGATACCCAAATCCTGGAGACCAGGTGGGTGGGGGGTCAGATGGCTGAGAGCACAGACACCCTTCCCTCACCTGTACAGCGTCCATAATTACTTCTGAGTTCATCGGAACCTGTGGGAAGAGGAGACTGTGAGAGACAAGCAAGCACGAAGGAGCTCATGCCTATCCCCTACTGCTGACCCGGCGCAAATACCCGGGGCTAACTGCCTACCTTCTGTGCCTAGGTCTTCAGGCCACCTGACAGCTGTGTTACCTCGGACTAGGTCTCTCTTTCTGTGCCTCACCGGCCGCCTCATCTCCTAACCTTGTCTGTCCGTTCCACAAGCAGCCTATGAAATACTTTTAAAAGCCTTCAGATGGCGTCCCTCCCTGTCTAGAACCCTCCATAGCTCCCAGCACGCTCACAGTGACGTTAGAGCTGCTCGGGCTGACACCGCAGGTCTAAGTCCTCCTCACACTCTAATCCTTGCACACACCAAGGCTCCAGGTTTCCCGAATGCTCCGTCTGTGTCGCCTTCCAAGCCTTTGCATCTGCTGGCCCCTATGTCCGCGACGTCCCTCCACACCCCGCCACACCGGCGATCAGAAATGGGGCTCAACCAGGGGCGCCCCTGCTGTCTAGACACAGGGGCCTAAGCGGCAGCGCCCTGAGGCGGCTCTCATTCGAGGGACTGCGTTTAGAAACGGAGGTCGCGCGAGGACCCTAGGGCACAACACCCACCTGCGCCGGGTCGGTCAGCGCGACCGCGGCCACCGGAACCTGCGGACCGGGGAAGGCGCGCGGAGGGGAGGGCGTCATTAGCGGTCGACAGGTGCAAAGACCTGCTCCTCAGGTCCGCCTCTGTTCAGGGGAGACAACGCCTCCTCTCGCGTCTGCCTTCTCGTGTCACTCAGGCCTGACAGCTGTCTGGACACTGACCCGGTAGGTTAATCTAAAAACAAACAATATGTCTGCTCTAGAGGGGAACGGAAGTCTCTCCCTGACGTCTCCCGCACCAACGGAAATGCCCCTCTCCCCAGCCTTCATTGGCCCAGCATCGCGGAGAATCCTGGGTAATGTGGTTTCCTTCGCGACCACACTGGCGAGAGGTGTGTGTGCAGCCTCTAGAGCCACGTAGCTAGCGAAGTCTAGAAATTGCGTCTCCCGGAGGACTAGGTGGGGGCTGCTCTTTCCCTTAAAGGAGCCGTCCCCATATTTCCGATAAGGGCGAGCTGTAACACATTACAGAAATGCTTAGAGATATTATTTCAGGACTCTGCGCAGAGACTGCTCACCAGAAAATTAATTTCTCTCAGATTTTTACAGGTGGAAGCTAATAAATATTGTCATCAAGTAAACTCTTGTAGCCTGCAGCTCTGGAGTTAGTTTTGTGAGCTCAGCGTGGAGGGCGAGGAACCGGAGAGGAAAGACTCCAGACACCCGACGAGGTGCACATGAAGAGGGATATTAAGCGCCGCTCAAGCACGTGGGCAGTGTTTGTGCCTCTGATCACCTCAGAAGTCATTCCTCCTGACTGTATAATCAGTGACTGTGTAGAACAGGGGCGCAGCCCCTTTTTACAAGATAATATTTCTTACTCTATACACAGAGATGTATTCAATTCCTTGTAGGTATGTTACAAATGTCTGAAAGAAAGGCGATGTACCAAATGTCGTTTGGGAGTCAGGAGGGCAGTAAGAACAGTCTCTATGCAGAAAAAAGTGGCCACGAAATTAAATTTCTATACACAGTAAAAATGTCTCTTAAGAAGTTGTGACAGAGGTGCCAGTCGTTAAGCGTCTCCCTTCAGCTCAGGTCATGATCCCAGGATCCTGGGATGGAGCCTCAGGCTCTCTGCTCAGCAGGAAGCCTGCTTCTCCCTCTCCCACTCCCTCTGCTTGTTCCCTCTCTCTCTCTCTGTGTCTTTCTCTGTCAAATAAATTAAAAAATCTAAAAAAAAAAGAATTTGTGACATAAGACTATTATTATATGAGCCCCCAAATGAGGAATGTAATGGAAAACAAACCCACAGAAAATAAAATTCTAAGCAAAATATTTAAGTTCAAGGAAGAGTGATCCCAGATGAAAAGTCTGCAATGAGAGAAGGAATCAAGATTGTGAGAGAGGTACATTTTTTTCCAAAATAGATGATCATTTATTTTGTAAATGCGAATACATCCCCCTATGGAATTAAAATGATGGAATTGATATGCAGATGTTGGAGTTTGGAGTGAAAAGTTGAGAAGGAATTCTTGAGACGTCATTGGTGCAGAAATGTGGTTAAAATTCAAGCATGGAGACAGAACCTGTGGGCAGAAGGAGCAGCACTGGGTTTATGAGGGGGTAACTGGTTATGTACTCTAAAGTTGGGAGAGGGTTATGCATAGCCTAAGTCTCTAAGGAATTTGGAAGCAAGATTTCCAGGACCTTGACGGACTAATCACTTGAAGGGCTAGATATCATTAGGAAAAGGTCATTTATTACTGCAGAGCAAAATCTTAGTCACAAGACCGTTCCGATGTATACAAGTGGATCATATGCTTGAAGGATGATTGCTGACATGTATCTTTGGTGGGGTAGAGATAAGGAAATTTCTAAAGGAATTTTTATGTATTAGGGCAGCACAAATATTTTTTCTCCCTAAGGAAATTCAACCTCCCGAAGTGGGGCTTGAACTCACAGCCCCAAAGTCAAGAGTCACACACTCTGCCAACTGAGCCAGCCAGACATTCCTGGCATTTTTGTATGCTAAACTAGACTTGCAGGATCTTGGAGGTCAAGATAATATTACTCTATTATTATCTATTAGGCCTTTTGCCCTCAGCAAAGTATTAACATCAAGGCAGTTGAGTTCCAAGAGGAAGGTCACCTGCCTATCTCAAAGACTTGTTAATGGGCTTTAAGTTGTAAGGAAATCTATTTTTTTCTTTTATCTTTGTTCTCAGCATCAGAATTCCCAAGCATTCCTTCAGACAACATCCACTGAGAGAAGGCTAGTTGTTTAACGTTCTAAATCCCTTATATTTCTAAATGGGAAGTAAATGTATTTGTAACTCTGTTTACCTTAAAAATAGAGGCTGCCAGTTATTTTACCAGCAAGAAATGGGTTTATTTGGAAAAAGAGAATTGCAATCCAGGACAAACAGGCTGCAGCAAAACCATAGGCAAGACTGGGGAACAAAGGACAGACAGAATTTTTTTTAAATATATATATTTTTTTGACAGAGAGAGAGAGAGATCACAAGAAGGCAGAGAGACAGAGAGGGGGGGGAAGCCAACTCCCTGCTGAGCAGAGAGCCTGATGTGGGGCTCGATCCCAGGACCCTGAGATCATGACCTGAGCCAAAAGGCAGAGGCTTAACCCACTGAGCCACTCAGGCACCCATGGACAGAATTTTTCAAGGAGAAGCAAGGGAACTTGGGAAGGCTGTTATGAACTACACATCCATTGAAGTAAAGAGGGAGTTCAAAGTGTGGTGGTTTTGCATGGGCTGAGCTATTGTCTGGGGTGGGAGGTGAGGAAAACATTTCTTCCTATGGCTGGAGTGTTAGGGTCCGTGATCAAAGGAGTGAGACTGATACAAAGCGAAGGTCAGGCAAAGCTTTATTTTGCGCCAAGCATCGAGAATCAAACCGACCATTTGGGGCCACCTCTTACAGAGAGAGAGAGCGACTCCCAGCCTCACAGAATAGCTTTTATAGAGCAAAGGCCATGTGGTTGAGCCTGGCCACACACAGGTGGCCAATGAGATTGCAACACACAGAGAAAGCTGCACAGTCATGCTAGGTCACACATGGGTGGCCAATTGAATTACAATTCACCCCATAGTAGCTATTTGAACGAGCCTATCACCTTGGTCAGAATTGGCGCCCTAGTTTGGCGCCCAAAAGGCAGGGCCCACACTCCTTGGTAGCTAGGGAGGCGGTATGCACGCTCCACTGATTGGATGTTTACCTGGCCCGACTCATCCCTGCATTCGGACTCTGTTATCTCCACCTGACCTGACCAGCCCTTGTATTTGGGGTCTCTTATCAGGGACTGGTCGACCACATTTTACTGGTTTCTGGGACTTGCTTCTAAGTAAATTCCTCGGGGGGAAGGCAGGGTTAGTTTAAGTTTTACTGCATAAACAACAAAATGGCTGTTCAACCGAGATGGACCCAATCTGGCTAAGTAGGCCCTTACAGGATTAGTAGAGTAGTATCAATAGGCAAGGTCCTGCTCAGGTAAGACCAAGTCCATCTCTTCCTGTTGGGTCTGCAATTAACTACAAGTGGGTGGGAGTGAGAACTTCCCTTGCAGAAACATCCTGACTCCATTTTAGTGAAGTTTCCCATTACTAATTTTCACAGCTCAAATGTATTACATACATATTTGTGAATTTTAGCTTAAATACAATAAATAGAATCAGAATGTATACTTGTCAGAGCAGAAGAGGAAAAGTTTGGAGTATATTTTGTTGACCAAGAAAGAATTCACTGCCAAGTAAAGCGTACGGACTCTTGCTTGGGCAATTAGAATTGCAATTTGGAGACAGAGATTCAGGTAGAAACCTTGATAGTGCTCTGAGGAAAATAAAGAAGGGGGCAGAGTTATAAAGATCAAAGTTCAAGAGTGCAGTTCCCATTTTTCTATCACATACCTGACATCCTGGATCAGCTTTGCTGTGCGTCAGGTGGACACTTGGGTTAGGTTTCACCCTAACCCATGCTATGTCGAAGCCTGAACTAAATAACTAAATAACTAACACCACTGTCATGTCATGTTCTCAACTCCAATGCTGACTCCTCACCTCCTTTCCAGAGTACTTTCGCTAGTACTTAACAAGTACTTCCAGGGAATTTCAGGAAGGAGTTAATGCTACATCATCATCTGTGCTCATGAGTCATTCCAAGGCAGTGATGAATTTAGTCACTGCTCAGCCCACAGATAAAAGGGACAGAAGATTTGGGGGAAATGAAGATGGACAGGAAAGAAATGGATCCAGTGGCAAGGGAGGTGCTAGGAGAGCACATGCTAATGTGGTGGTGTTTCTTTTACCAACTCTTCCCGGTGTCAGTAATAGTCCAGCTATAGTCCACTCAGCCTGCAGGGGTTTGCTTTGTACGTGGAGACGAAAGGGCATTGGGAACACAGAATAGAAAGGGATGAAGAAGGAAAACCTGGGACTGAGAGTGTGTTGGCTTATGGTTTTGAGGCCCATTGTCCTACTTGAACACCCACGTTGGGCCCTTAAAAAGGGGAAGGGCACAGATGTGCGGGGTGAGGCAAGAAGGCGAATGCTTGGGATGAACAACTGTCTCCCCGCCTACGTTCAGAACTGCGTTGCTTTATCAGGCCTTGCTTCACCACGGCTGTCTCTGACACTGGGCATCGCCTTGCAAGGGAAATTTGGTAACGTACAACTGGTCCAGTACAAGGAACCCCTTTGTTGTGGTTCTCAAGACCCTCTTAAAGTCCTTCAGGAGAAGGAGAGACGGTAGTAGCACTAGCTCCGCAGGGAAACCGGAATCCAGGGACATCTACATGTAGGACAGTCTCTGGAGGAGAGTATGGGACAGCTCTTGACCCGGGTCTCTACTGCGCCGAGTCTCTGCCAGTTCGCCCCTTTCTGTCACGTTGGGCTCTGTGAAAACTACATTACCCGAAAGTCGCTGCGCCCCGCGCCGCCCGCGCTCAGCCAATGAAAGCGGTCGTTTCCCACGGCGGACCGCGCTGGGCGGGACTTCTGGCGCGACCGCAGGGGCGGGCGTTTTAGGGTACCTGGGGGCCGTACTCTCTGATCAGAGGTTCGGGGAGGCTACCTGGGGCTGGGGTGGCGGGAGCCGGGAGCCGCGAGAGGAGGCTGGTCTGAGGCAGCGGCGAGGGATCGGGGTCGCGCGGGCTGGTCCTCCTCCCGGTGTTCGCCCGCAGAGTCTGATGGCAGCGGCCACGCGGAGGGACCTGGCTCAGGTAGGCGCTGACACCGGGCTCGCCCGGCGCAAGCTGAGCCCCGAGGGAGCGGCCCCCCGGGTCCGGCACGGTGAGGCGCTCGTGTCTGCGGCTGCATTTCTGTCGGTCAGTGTGATGGGGCGTGGGGAAGTTACGGGGCCCGAGCTAGAGTCTTAAAGCTGGGGACTCCCGTGTGTCCTCGGAACAACCTGAGAGGGGGTGGTAACAGTGGAAAGGCAGCCCCAGCGGCCGGGCCTTCGTTCCGAGGGCGCTGATGGCCACGGAGGGTTATGAACAGAGGAATGACCCATCTGTTGCTCAAAGTTTTCAGAGGCTTTTTGGGGAACACAGGGATGGGGTAAGGAGGGTGGAGGAAGCCCATACAACGGACTGCTGTAGAGCTGTGACCCGGACTGGACCGTCCTGACGGCAGTGGAGGGCGGACTGATAGATCTATCAGAGCAGGGAGCCCTATGTGGGGCTCAGAATCATGACCTGAGCTGAAGGCTGACTGAGCCACCCAGGTGCCCCTACCAGTTAATGTTTAAATAAACGCTTTCTTCATATAAATATCACATTCTTTTAGTTAAAAGTCATGTGCAAAACACATTGTCAATACCTATCCGTTTATTTGTACTGAAAACATTGACAAAGGTGTTAATTATGAGGACAATAAGAGTCACTACTTAGGAAAGAATTCAGTTCCAGTAATGGCCCCACAGGCTGGGCACCACTATTATCCCCATTTTATAGAAGACAACACTGAGGCACTCGGGGGTCGAATGTTTATCCTAAGTTACACAGCTGGTAATGGGCATCCCGGAGGATGAAGCCCAGATGATGTGACGGGCTTGGGTGGGCGTTTGTGGCCCAACACTGTTGCCTGCTTCTCATGGCTTTGCTTTTCTGTAGGTTCCTGTTGCTGCAGATTTGGTTCCAAACCATGCAGAGGTAAGTAGGGAGTATCCCAAATCCTCATCCTGTTTAGTTCCCACCTGTGTGGGGGGCAGGATTCTGTGACTCTTTGCCTGCCCTTGTCCCTACTCTTCCATCCCTGATTCCTGGAAGATGATCATCTAAGGTCAGGGGCCTGAGTCCAGACCAGAAATTACAGGGATTGGTTCCCACTTCTGGCAGCCAGTGGCATGACATTTGTAAGATCTTACGTTCACGGTGATGAATGTTAGAAAATGCTGGAGGTGAGGCTGGGCCGGGAATGCTCATACAAACTTAGGTCCATCATGTCTGGTGGAAATAGTAGGAGACAGAAATAAGACCTGATGGAAGCCAGGAGCTAGGCCTCTCTTCTGGAGTGGTGGGAGCCAGGGAAGGTTTGGAGCAGAAGGGGGAAGTGACAGATCCAGACTTAATGAGCTGCTCCCGCTGCAGAGCAGAGAGCAAACTGGGGGGCGGAGGTGGCTGCGGTTGTCCGAGTGAGTGTTAATGGTGGCTGTGGAGGTGGGATGTGGGGGAATCTGTGTCTGTTTTTTCAGTAGGTGCAAGCAGACTCTTTGATGTGGAGGGTGGGAGAGAGAAGTGGAAGGAGCAGTGACTCGGAGATGTTTGGCCGTAGTAGCTAGAAGCAGGCAAGTACCACCATGTCAGAGTTGGTGGTAAGAGTCATTTTCTGTGGGAATATTAGGAGTCAGGTTGGGGCTGTGTTGAACTGATGCTTCAGAGACACACAGTGCATGTGTCGAGTGGGCATCTGGACATCAGTGTGGAGTTGAGGTGAAGAGGTCAGATTGGAAACACCCAGAGTACAGATAGTTTGTGGACTGGGACGGAGCAAGGGGTCAGATTTGGTGGGGCATCTTCAGGTGACAAGGAGGAGAGTGTGGGGCCAAGGACTGAGTCTCTTGCTGGACACCTGCATTGGGGTAGTGGGCTTCACAAAGACCCAGGAGGGAGAATAGTGTCCCTATGGTCAGGGTGTAGTCGTGAAGAGGGTCTGACAGGGCCAACAGACATGAGATAGATACAGAGACAAAGCAGCGGGGTGACAGTGAGGCTGGTGCCACTGCTTATTCATTCAGCTCTGGGATTCCCAGGCTCTTGTTCTGACCCTTGCTGGGACCAGGGGATTAGCTCAAGAGAAAAATGGGATCCTTTGGGACATTTGTAGGCCTCCCTGGAGAGACAAATGGGCTTGGGCTTCGAATAAGCATCAGAGGAAACTGACAGGTGAGGGGACACCTTTGCAACACAGAAGTGGAAGAGGTCCAAGGGTGTCTGAGATCTTTGTATAGTTCCTGGTGGCTGAGGATGAAGCAAGGATATGGGCCTGGCAGGAAAGCCTTAAAAGCAGGCTGAGGGGTTGCCTCTGGCAGTCAGGGTCATTGGAATTCCGGGACAGAATGGGATTCTGATTACATTTTCCAGGCACCCTCTGGATGGCATGTGCCATACTAGCAAGTGGTGAGGCCAGGGAGATGCAGGATGTGGGTTGGGAGTGCTGGTGGCAAAGGGAGGTGTGGTACAGCAATGTGCATGTTGGGTGGGAGTGTAAACTGATGCCTCCAGGCTCTTGTACTAGGAGCTAAAGGGAGAACAGTGGCCCAAAGTTAGATGTGTTTGGACAGCACAGTCTAGGAGACCGCAGGTCAGTTGTCTGGCAGGCCCAGAGCTCAGATGGCATTTACCTGCACACCTGCTGTTGCTGAGGGCTGAACACAGGGCCTCTTGGGACAGTGGGGAGCAAGCAACCATCAGTTGCCCCAGGGCTTGATATCTCCTCTAAGGTGGGGACCTCTGGAGGAGGGTGGACGCTTGTGAGGGTGCCTAGAGTCCTGGGATAGGAAGCCACACATCAGCTCAACTTCCCTGTCTTGACAGGATCACGTGACCTTTGAGGATGTGGCTGTCCACTTCTCTTGGGAGGAGTGGGGGCTCCTTGATGAAGCCCAGAGACTCCTGTACCGTGATGTGATGCTGGAGAACTTTGCACTGATGGCCTCTCTGGGTAAGGTCCTTACAACCATTGCAGTGTCCTGGGCTGGGCTCTGCTCTTCCCCTTTCCCTCAGGGGCAGGTCTCGCCTTCACAGGGCCGGACCACGGGCATTTCTTCCTGCCCTGTGCACGGGAGTAGGTGCTGTGATAGCCTGGGCTGCGTGCACCACCCCTTCTCTCTTGAGCAGCCTCAGTACTCGCTGCCCCAAAGCTGCATTTGGATTTGGGGATTAGGAGTCTTGCCGTCAGCCTAACAGATTACAGCCTATTGGCCTCCCTGTGGCCTGGGGATGCCATAAAGATCCCCAGCAGCTCCATGCCCTAGGCTCTGCTCTCCTCCTCTGGCTGACATACAGGCAGTGCCTGTCCCAGCAGTTGAGGTGCCGACTTGGCAACTGCCTCCCTGTGTTGTTCTCGCAAGAGTCTCCTCCACTTTCTCCTGTAATACTTAGTTTTCTTTCCTGTGGGCTGCCATGGGGTGGTCACTTTTACCTGCCTGTGTTCTCTCTCCCCGAGGACTTGCATCTTCCAGCACTCATGCAATCACCCAGTTGGAGTGGTGGAGAGAACCCTTTGTGCCTCCCTGTGCAGTCCTGACTGCAGCCACGCTGAGAGGTACTTGGAGGGTGGAGCTGGGCAGGTGTGAACCTGGGGATGGGCTTAGGACGCACCAGGAACCCTTCTGCTGGGCCCTGATGATTTGGTGCCAAGGCACGGTCCATGGCTAATTTCCGTCTTTTCTCAGTTGCACACTTACTATGTCTACTCTGATTTCTGACCCAGGGCTGTCCCCCACCTCTCTAGCCTTCCTACTGCTCCCTCTGTGATGCTTCCCAACAGTGGCCTTCCTTTGTATTCTTTGTGAGATGGTCAGTCAGGCATGGCCACAAGAGGAGACACAGGGGCAGCTCAGGAGAAACAAAGCCTATTTTGCTCAGCAGGTCTAGAGAGACAGTCATGACATGCTGGGGGTGAGTGTGGGGAGTGGTTCCCAGGTGAGGGAGCACCCAGGGACTGGGCTCAGGCAGGCAGGGGAAGAGGAGAATGAGTGAGGACCTATGAGCATGTGCCTTTCCTGGGGGTCTGGGGTTGGGGGATACACAAGATTTGGTGTGAGTGGATTTCATTTGGAACATTTGAGTGTCCCTAGGTCACAGGAGGGGGCAAGAAGGGGGACTGTGACAGGAACCAGCCTTATCACTTGGTTAAGCTGGTCACCTGGGTGGGGTGCTCACAGCCTGTTTGTGGGGATGTTGAGGCAACAGGAAAATACGAAATTTAAAAGGTTACAATACAACGAACGCTGTGATGTTTCAACATCATTACCAGTACTAACGGTGATGGCTACTGCTTGCCACCTGGGTTGTAGGGACGTTAAAGGTGACTGGAATAGCTAGGTCTACCCATCAAAGGCAAACTTTGATATAGGTGACAACTGAGAGGAGTGCTAGTAGGCCTATGATGAGGGTTTGAAACCCGGGCCACAGGCAGGCCTGCGCTTAGTGGGGAGAAAGCCAAGGGAACAGCTCATGTACCTCTTGGTTTAAGGGAATCTACTGGAAAATTTTGGTATATTATGAAAGATTTTTTACTTCTTGGCCTAATTTTCATAGCTTTGCTTCTAACTGTCTGGAATTACTCATTTATATACAGCAGGAGGTACCCCGAATAGCTCCAACACTCCTTTCCTGGCTAGTAAACAGTTAAGCCAGTCTTTTACCCATGACCATCTGGGCTTAGAGATTTGCGTGCTTGTTGCATAAGGGACAATATTTAGCAGCCTTTGTCCATGGTCTTGAGCGGGCTGCCAAGAGGTGCTGGTTGGCAGTCATGATGTGAAGTCATCGGACACAAAGCCTGCTCTACTGGGATCAGCTCTGGCGTTCTGTGGTATGGTGGGTCCTGATAAGATGGGAATAAAAATTGCCTGTTTTGCCTGGTGTGATAGCCAAGGGGAAGAACCTGGCAGATAAAGAACCGTGGGGACCCTCAGGGTACCTGCTGCACGCTGGTGCTCACACTCACTGGGTGTCAGCGGGGGAGAGTATATAAAGCGCTATACCCATGAGTTTGGGCCACAGTAGAACCCAGAGGTGCTGTTACTGATTTACTGATTTGTTGGAAAGAGAGAGTGTGCGAGTGGCGGGAAGGGAGACAATCTTAGGCAGACTCTGCGCTGAGCCTGACTCCGGGCTCGATTCCATGACTCCGAGATCATGACCTGAGCTGAAACCAGAAGTTGGATGCTTAATGGACTGAGCCACCCAGGTGCCCCTGAGGTGCTGTTATTTACAGCATAATGTGCCCGTGAGATAGTTAGCATGAGGAGGGCAAGGGACCTAACATGGGGAACTGTCAAGTGAAGCTGGCTCGGGGGCACAAGCAAGAAGTCCGTGGGGGTGACTTGATTATAATTTGTAGCCATTCTGCGTGAGTACGTAGGGAACAAAGGCAGGTGGTGTAAGCAGATAAGGTTCTTTGGGGGAACCCTGTCTGGGTCCTAACAGTACCGATTGAGGGCAGTAATTGGGCTGTTTAAATTACTCATGGACAGGGGCACCTGGGTGTCTCAGTGGGTTAAGTCTCTGCCTTCGGCTCAGGTCATGATCTCAGGGTCCTAGGATCGAGCCCTGCATCGGGATGGGGGGTGTCTCTGCTCAGCAGGGAGCCTGTTGCTCTCCTCTGCCTGCCTCTCTGCCTACTTGTGATCTCTCTCTGTCAAATAAATAAATAAAATCTTAAAAAATTACTCATGGACAACTCAGTAAATGTATGTTGGGTTCCTTGAAAGGTAGAGGTGAACAGGGGCTGTGACTGGTGGTAGGCACTGAATAAAATATGTTGCCCAGATCTGCCACAGCAAAGTTGTCACTGGGCATCCTTTGGATATCTTCAGTTAATTCAATTATGTTAGGTATTAGAGCCTTGATGGGGAGAGCTTAAGCTTTGGGGTTTTGATAATCAACAGTTAAGTGGCACTGTTGGTAGAAACCTTGAAAACTGGTCAGATAGGATCACTGATAGGAGAAATTATGAGAATCATCACCCCTTCATTTAGTAGATCTTGAACAGCACTCTGAAGGCCAGCAGTCCCTTGTTTCAGGTAATACTGTGGTGTGTTTCCTACCTTCAGCAGCAGGGGCAGCCCCAGAGGTTTCCATTTGGTAATTCTGACTGGTAGCACTGGGGACCTTGGCTCATTCCAGCTTTGTTTGTGGCACCTCTGTCTATAGCAGGAAAACACAAAGTGTTAGGGGTTCTGGTGACAGACATCCAATTAAGAAGGACCGTTGCAGTGTTGACATTGAGTGCAGTTTCTTTGGCACGAGTGGTTTTACTGGCATTACCCAGTAATTGAGAGGGGCACCTCCTTTAAGTCTGAATGGGTTGCTTGGAATGTTGGTGACTTGGGCTCTTGTAGCCCATAAAGTTAGGAAATGTCTAAGAGTTCCAGGGAATTAGTTGAGTTGTATGTGGGTGATTGCCCTTGGGTGGTATCATGGGGCCTGAGTACTAGCTGAACCCTCACCAACTTGGCCTTGGCAGTTGCGGATTTTGGAGCTGGAAGCATAGTTGGGTGGTTCCAGAGTAGTGGCTCTCTGAGCCACCAGACCTGACCTGTGGGTAATAAAGGGTGAGGCTCCTCTAATAGTTCCTCTAGCTGTTGTAATTTGGGGATGGCTTGCCTAGTAGTTATTTCTTGGGGTCTCTCAGTTGTCCATGAGCCCCCCAGAGGCAGTAGGGTTGTCAGCAAGTTGGGAAAGAAGGAGCAGACTAAGTAGCACAAGTTGGAGGGGGGGACCTGCACACGGGGAGGCCCATGTGGTGAGCCAGACTGTGTCAGTCAGGGGGAGCCCTCACGGCCCATCAGGAAACCAGTTCCGTCCTGTGTGGTATGAGACTGTCGGTGAGGTTAAGCAGCGCCACCCTCTGTTGGGAAGGGCACCTGCAAGAACAACTCCTAGACTCTGACAAAGGGGCCTCCCCTGGATTGAAAACACACTCGGGATTTGTTCGGAGTACCGACAGAACCACCGAACTGTCCTCGTTTCTGCGGAGGAGGGTGAGGGCTTCCTTATGGTTCTTGTTGCCTGTCTCCAAGCGGTGAAAATCCCAGTCAGTAAAGGCAGGGCTTCTGAATCCTGAGGCCTGGTAGAACTTTCAGATTCCTCACCTGAGTCTTTTCTAATCGCATCAAGAATTTTGGCCTCTGTCATCCCTGTCCTGGCCTTTGGGATGTCCTCTATCCTCCTTGGGTGACTTCAGCCCAAAATGCCATGTGAGATTCAAACTTGTCGGGCCAGAGGATCTTTAGGTAAAGTATGTATCTTAGGCTCTTCAGTAACACCGGCAGCTGCCTCGTCTCTGTGGCAGCCTGTGAGCAGGAGCTGCAGGGTCGTACTAAGTGCTCCTGGTAACAGGGAGTGCCTTTCCCCCATCTCTTTGCATGAAATCTTTCAAAGTAGTTTGGATTTCCAGTCTTCTGAAGTCACTTGTTTCAGTTTCTAATTCCTTGTGATCTGTGTTCTTGACCTGCTGGGTCTGGAAAGACGTGGGGTGCTTCCTTCCTGTGGCCCATTTCTTAGGGTGACCTCAGCTGGATTGGACTGTTGAGAAGAGCTGTGGTGGCCTGATGTCCTTTTGGGATCGGTCTCGGACCTTGGGAGCAGAGTTGGCAAGTTGATAGGCAGAGGCATGAAGCAGAACCCAGAAGGGTTTTGAAGGCGTTTACCTTTCTTGAATTATTGGCTAACTTCCTCTGGTTATTGAGAGGTGCTAGAATGAAATGCTGGGATCCTGGGCCATAAGAACTTGAGCCATTTATCTCCAGGGATGGGACCTGTTGATGCCCGTGGGCTGGGGAGGCAAAGAGCCCCAGCAGCGACACACACAGTGCAGGGGTCACCAGCAGCACCGACCCTCTCAGGGTACCATGGCAGACTTCCTGACTGAGATGCCACATCCCTGCTTAGGATTGAGGGGCAACATGGACTAGAATGGGAACACGAGAAACCTCCCAGTCCTGGTGCCACAAGTCCACAGGAGTTCTCTATCCTAAGGGCTACCCAGCCCTCCTCTGCTGACAGATCAGCTAATAGCCAACAACTGATATGCAGTGTTTCTTTGGTGGCTGCAAGGAGCTTACCCTTCCACACTCACGCTCGATTCCAGTGGAGCCTTCATAATGTTTTTACCCAATGCTACCAGTCTGTCCCTTACAGGAGCACTAGGAGAACACTCCCTCTCCTCACCAGCACCTGTTGAGTCAGGGCTGGCCAGAAGTGAAGTCTCAGGGTATTTTAGGGGAATGAGCACCACGGTTTAGGGTGGAAAGCCTTGGCGGTGCCTGTGAGAGGCCACACAGAGCAGCCCAGAGCAGCACACAGGAGGGCCAGCATGACACCCAGCCTTTCCATACAGTAGACAGCCGGTTAGTAAGCCAAGCAGTTAAGGGGCATTTACTAAATCTTCCCTCACTTGTGAGTGACTGGTATCACAGACCATCCTGTTTGCTATGTAAATCATTTTGTATTCTCTTATGAAAATAGGAGCAGCCACGACAGGAGAGGTGCAGGAATAACAGAATTTATTATACCCAAAGGTCTTGGAGAGACAGTCACTGCATACTGAGAAGGAGGGGGTCACCTGGGAGGGAGTCCCAAGGGAACTGGCCCAGCCAGGCTGGGGGGATGTAGAGAGGACCTGCGCCGATACCCCTCATGGGGAGGCAGGGTGGGCTGCACAAGAAAAGGAGTGAGGGGATTTCCCTGGTGCATGTGAATGGGGCTAGGTCGCAGTCAAGGGGGAGGGTAGGAAGGAGGACTTGTGGCAGGGGCCCACATCATGCTAGTGTATGTGGTCGCAGTTCATGGCCTGTTTGTGGGGAGGTTGAGGCAGTAGAATATACAGTTTTCAGGGTCATAATACAGCTTTCAGAGAATGTGTCATGAGGTGTGTGCACGTATCCTTAAGAGTTCCTGAACACCAGCTATTTGGTTGCATTTGATTGTCCTCTGGGCCTGCCCACACCCTCCTGCACTGTGTTACCGTCAGCAGCCTTGCGGAAGCCATTTGCAGAGGAGTGTGTTGGAGACCCAGCCTCTCCTCCCTGAGTTGCACTCTGTCCTAGTGTCCTCGCTGCTCCTGAGGCCTCCCACCAACCCACGAGCTTGCCAGGTCCGGTGCGGCACAGCGAACCCTTCCTTACTCTGAACCTCGGGCCTGATTCTGCCAGCACCACGACAGACTGTTCCCTGGGTGTGTGACACATCTGTAAGCACGCTGCGCCCTCCCACTGACGCCTGCAGACACTTCATCAGCATCTCTTTGCTTTCAGGTTGGCGCCATAGAGTGGAAGCTGAGGAAGCCCCTCGGGAGCAGAGTGTTTATATAGAAGGGGTGCTCAGAGCAAAACTTCAACACCAGAGGCTGCACTGTGGAGAGAAACCTCTGAGAACAGAAGAGAGTGTGGGGGATGGAACGGACTTCCCAGTTAGTTCTGGTTTTCTCAACCATCAGGTGACCCGTGGTGGAGGGGAGCCACAAGGGAGCACCAAAAGTGGGGAGGCCTTTCACCCTGGGAAAAGGCATTACAAATGCAGCGAATGTGGGAAAGCCTTTGGTCAGAAATACTTACTCGTTCAGCACCAGAGACTACACACTGGAGAAAAGCCTTATGAATGCAGCGAATGTGGGAAATTATTTAGCCATAAATCAAACCTTTTTATACATCAAATAGTTCACACTGGAGAAAGGCCTTATGGGTGTAGTGAATGTGGGAAATCCTTTAGCCGCAATGCTGACCTCATTCAACACCAGAGGGTTCACACTGGAGAAAAGCCTTTTACATGCAGTGAATGTGGGAAAGCCTTCAGGCATAATTCCACACTTGTTCAGCATCATAGGATTCACACTGGAGTGAGGCCTTATGAGTGCAGTGAATGTGGGAAATTTTTTAGCTTTAACTCAAGCCTCATGAAACATCAAAGAGTTCACACTGGAGAAAGACCTTATAAGTGCAGTGAATGTGGGAAATTCTATAGCCACAAGTCAAGCCTTATTAATCACTGGAGGGTTCACACTGGAGAAAGGCCTTATGAATGCAGTGAATGTGGGAAGTTTTTTAGCCAAAGCTCTAGCCTTATGCAACATCGGAAAGTTCACACTGGAGAAAAGCCTTTTAAGTGCAACGAATGTGGAAGATTCTTCAGCGAGAATTCTAGCCTTGTTAAACATCAGAGGGTTCACACTGGAGCAAGACCTTATGAGTGCAGGGAATGTGGGAAATTTTTTCGCCACAGCTCCAGCCTTGTTAAACATCGGAGGATTCACACTGGAGAAATGCCTTATGAGTGCAGCAATTGTGGGAAATCATTTAGCCAGCGTTTCAACCTCCTCCAACACCAGAAAGTTCATGGTGGAGAAAAGTCTTGAATACAGCTCATATGGACAAGCCTTTAACCAGAGGTCAGCTCTGATTCAGCAAGAGAAACTTTACAGTCCAGATAAGCCTAATGTATACAGTGAATGGGAAGAAAGTCTTCAGCCAAAGGCTTAACCTTGTTGAGCCCCAGAATGTTCAGACTGGAGAGAGACTTTAGGAGTGCAGTACACACGCAGTCTCCTTGTCAACCTAACAAAACAGAGAGCAGCTCTGGAAGTAGCCCTTACGAGGGAGCCAGCAGCTGAACATGGTTCATCCAAATTTCCTGACATACTGCCTCCTGAGAAGAGAATTCTCTGCCTGGAAGCTCCAGGGAGAGGGAGCCCTGTGTTCTTGGCTATACTAGTCTGGATGGAGTGGCCACCTCTATCTTTGGAGTGGGGAGAGAGGGAATGGGCTTAGTTCAATGTGACTGGCTCTTGTTCTTACTGAATATTAGATGTTCTTGAGGAAGTGCTTCCTCATTCGCTATATGCCCTAGGACCATTTCCAGAGACTCTTAAGTTGTGTTTTTATCATTTTCCCCAGTTTTGATGGGAAGCAGGCCTGCAAATCTCCTCACACATTGTCATGCAGGAAGTTGATCTAAATATTTAACTTTATGAGAACTTGCCAACTTGTGTTTAGATGGTTATGCCATTTCATATTTCCTTCCAGAGTGTTAGATTTCCAGTTTCTTCACATCATTGGTGATCTGGGCCATTCACTCCAGCCATTCTAGTAACTTTGTGACTGTGACCTCTCTAATGACTCAGTGTTGAGCATCTGTCTCTGCTTAACCTGCCACCCATACATCTGTAGTGAATTATCTTTTCATGTTTTTTCTTCCTTTTAGAAAAATTGGTCAGTTTCTTATTGTTTTGTGATTTAATATAATATACATAGAGGTTCCTTATTTGATATATGGTTTACCAGTGTTTTCTCACAGTCTATGCCTTTGAGTTTCTTTCCCTTTTAAAAAATTTTTGTTTTTTTTTAAATTTTTTATTTTTTGTAAACATATATTTTTATCCCCAGGGATACAGGTCTGTGAATCGCCAGGTTTACACACTTCACAGCACTCACCATAGTACATACCCTCCTCAATGTCCCTAGCCCCACCCCCCTTTTCCCAACCCCCCTCCCCCAGAAATTTTTCAGTTCTTAACAGTCTCTTTCCTAGGGCAGAATTTATTAATTTTCATAAATTTCAATTTCTTTATTTGTTAGCAGCTGCACATTTGGTATTACATTCTCCTTCTCTTATGGTACTATATCTTTGCTTATAAATTAAAGCCTAATCTGAGTATGCTGGTGTCTTATGTGTCCTTATCCAAACTTGTGAAATCTTTGTGGATTTAAATGTACTTAAAGATTTTCAGTGTATGTAGAAATACTTATGTGTGTACATATCCTCTAACTCTTCTGAAAGAGCCTAGAAAGCAGTGGCATTCCAGTAGATGTGAGCTTACCCAGTTACTGGTACAGGTTTTCAGTAAAAAGAACCAGAACTCCTTAGAGGCTGTTTCCATGTTGGTGCAAGAAAGAACATGAGCCTAGGAAATAGTCTTGGATTAGTCAGTAAATGCTCACAGAATAATGCTGATGTATTAGCTTTCTAGTGCTATCCTAACAAATTACCACAAACCTGAGGCTTAAACATTTTCTGTTATAGTACTGTAGGTCAGAAGTCCTACACAGGACCGGTCTCAATAAGTTAAAATCAGGGTGTTCACAGGGATGTATTCTTTTCTGGAGTCTCTAAGATTTTGTTTTCTGCTCATTTAAGTTGTTGGACTGTTTCAGTTCCTTATGGTTGTAGGGCTTATCTTCCAGTTTTCTCTGTGACTCTCAGCTTAGGCTTGTCCCTGAAACATGTAGGAACTTTCCCTACAATATTTAAAGCTAAAACAGTACCAACTGCATACAAAGTCTTACAAAACAAAGTTTAAACACTTCCCAACTAATTAAGTGGACACAATACTACATGACACTAAATATGGATGATAGTGAAACAAATTACAGAGCAATGTCCACATGAACATAGATACAGCAAAACCATGATGAAAAGTTTTTGGAGGTGGAGTGATGGCAGCAGAGTAGGGGGACTGTAAGATTGCCTCATCCCACAAATACAACTAAATATGATCATCCTAAATACCCCTGAAATCAACCTGAAGACTGGCAGAACAAACTCCACAACAAAAGAGAAGAGGCCACATCAAAGAAGGTATGAAGTGTGGTGACATGGTTTAAAAGAGAACAGGATCATGGCTGATGTGGTGGGGAATCATGCTGATGGAGATGATCAAGACACTTACACAGAGGGAATGCACAGGAAAACAAATACCTGTAGCAATTAGCTTGGAAGGCATGAAGGGCCAAAAAGAGAGGAAGATATGGGCGCCTGGGTGGCTCAGTGGGTTAAGCCGCTGCCTTTGGCTCAGGTCATGATCTCAGGGTCCTGGGATCGAGTCCCGCATCGGGCTCTCTGCTCAGCAGGGAGCCTGCTTCCTCCTCTCTCTCTCTGACTGCTTCTCTGCCTACTTGTGATCTCTCTCTCTGTCAAATAAATAAATAAAAATCTTTAAAAAAAGGTAAGATAATCACTGAGACCCTTAGCATGGTGATAAAAACAAAAACAATCAGATGAAGAGTGCAATAAATGCAATTAGAAACACACCTGATGCAATGAACAGCAGGCTAGAAAAAGCAGAATGAATGAATGACCTAGAAAAGTAATGGAAAGTAATAAAGATGGACAAAAGAAAAAATTATGCAAAACAAGAACAGACTCAGTAACTCCATCAAATGTGCTAACGTTCTCATTATAGGAGAGGAAAGAGGAGGAGAAGAGAGAAAACTTATTGGAAGAGATAATAGCTCGAAATTCCCTAATCTGGGGTGCCTGGGTGGCTCAGTTGGTTAAGTGTTTGCCTTTGGCTCAGGTCATGATCCCAGGGGCTTGGGATCAAGACCTGCATCAGGCTCCCTGGTCAGTGGGGAGCCTGCTTCTCCCTCTCTTCCCCATTTGTCATCTCTCAAGTAAATAAAATCTTAAAGAAAATTCTCGGGGCGCCTGGGTGGCTCAGTGGGTTGAGCCGCTGCCTTCGGCTCAGGTCATGATCCCGGGGTCCTGGGATCAAGTCCCGCATCGGGCTCTCTGCTCGGCGGGGAGCCTGCTTCCTCCTCTCTCTCTCTCTGCTTGCCTCTATGCCTACTTGTGATTTCTCTCTGTCAAATAAATAAAATCTTAAAAAGAAAAAAAAAAAAAAGAAAATTCCCTAATCTGAGGAAACAAACATATCTACATCCAAGAGGCACAAAGAACCCCTAACAAAATCTGCAAAAGCAGATCCATACCAAGGCATATTGTAATTAAAAAGGCAAAATATAGTGGTTAAAAAAAAAAAAACGAGAAAACAATAACAAAAAACTTTAAAAGTGGCAAGGCAAAAAGAAGACAGTTAATGCAACCGCATAAGTCTGTTGGGATTTTTCAGCAGTATCTTTCCAAATCAGAAGGGAGTGTGTAAGATATATTCAAAGTGCTGAATGGGAAAAATCTACAGCCAAGAATACTCTATCCAGCAGGACTATCATTCATAATAGGAGAGATAAAGAGTTTCCCAGACAAAAACTAAAGAAGTTCATGACCACTAAACCAGTTATGCAAGAAATATTAAAGCGGACTCTTTGGAAAGGAAAGACCAAAACTGACAGTATGAGGGTAGGAAACACAAAACTAGTAAATATGACAACATGCACCTAAAATGTGTACGTGGGGGGGTGTAAAGAATGGCTTCAAACTTAAATGACCACCAACTTAATAATATAGACTGCTATATGCAGAAGATGTTACATACAAACCTAATGGTAACCACATATCAAAACCACTAATATGTGGGGTATGTGGGTGATTCTCTCAGTTGAGTGTTGAACTCTTGATCTCAGCCCAGGTCTTGATCTCAGGGTTATGAGTTCAAGCCCCACACTGAGCTCCATGCTGAGTGTGAAGTCTACTTAAAAAAAAAAAATTGTTAGGGACACCTGAGTGGCTCAGTCAGCTGGGTAACCATCTTGATTTCAGCTCCAGGTCATGGTCTCAGGGTCCAGGGATCAAGCCCCACATCAGGCTCCATGCTCAGTAGGGAGTATGCTTGAGGAGTCTCTCCCTCTCTCCCCCAACTTTCAAGTGCTCGCTCTCTAAAATAAAATACTAAAACAACCACCCAGGGTGCCTGGTTGGCTCAGAGGATTAAGCTTCTGCCTTCAGCTTAGGTCATGATCTCAGGGTCCTGGGATCAAGTACCGCTTTGGGCTCTCTGCTCAGTGGGGAGCCTGCTTCCCGCTCTCCCTCTGTCTGCCTCTCTGCCTACTTGTGATCTCTCTCTGACAAATAAATAAATAAAATATTTTTTAAAAACCCACTCTAATACTAATACACAAAGAATAAAGAGAAAGCAACTTTTTTTTTTCAATGTACGTCCCTTAAGACAAGGAAAACAAATGCAAAAATAAACAGCTGGGACTACATAAAAAGCTTCTGCAGAGCAAAAGAAACAATCAACAAAACTAAAAGGCTACTGACAGAATGGGAGAAGATATCTGCAAATGACATATCCAATAAAGGGTTAGTATCCAATAAAGGGTTAGTATCCAATATATATAAAACAAACTTATCAAATCCAATGCCGAGAAAACAGTCCAATTAAAAGATGGACAGAAGACCCGAATAGACATACAAAATCTTCAATAAAAGGAGTAAAGGAGACATACAAATCTCCTTCAAGTAAAGGAGACATACAAATCTTCAAGAAAGACATGAAAGGCTGCTTATCATCACTTATCAGGGAAAAGCAAATCAAAACTACAATGAGATATGACCTCACCCTTGTCAGAATGGCTAAACAACAAACAACGCAAGCAACAACACAAGTGCTGGAGAGGATAAGG
This sequence comes from Neogale vison, assembly GCF_020171115.1. Taxonomy (NCBI): domain Eukaryota; kingdom Metazoa; phylum Chordata; class Mammalia; order Carnivora; family Mustelidae; genus Neogale; species Neogale vison. Next base: position 58,323,614 of record NC_058097.1, on the reverse strand, counting down.
AAAGGAGTTCTAGGGCACCTTTGGTGGGAATACAAACTGTTGCAGCTACTTGGAGAACAGTATGGAGGTTCCTCAAAAAGTTAAAAATAGAACTACCCTAAGAAAATAAATATAAAAATAGAACTACCTTGCCATCTAGCAATCATACTACTAGATATTTACCAAAAGGATACAAAAACACTAGTTCAAAGGGATACATGAACCCCAATGTTTATAGCAGCATTACTTAACATAGAAAAGATATGGAAGCAGCTCAAGTGTCCACGGGTTGAAAAATGGATAAGGAAATATGGTATAGGTACATACAATGGAATACTATTGAGCCATCAAAAAGAAAGAAAGCAATGACATGGATAGAGACAGAGTGTAATGCTAGGCATCATAAATCAGTCTGAAAAAGACCTACAACATTATTTCATAATGAGGAATTTTTTTTAAAGATTATTTGAGAGAGAACTCCAGAGAAAGAGCACAGGCTGAGGAGGGGGCAGAGGGAGAGGAAGCAGCAGACTCCCTGCTGAGCAAGGAGCCTGATGCAGGGCTGGATCCCAGGACCCTGGGATCATGACCTGAGCAGAAGGCATACCTAACCAATTAAGCCACCCAGGCTCCCCTTTTATGAGGAACTTAAGAAACAAGCAAAAGGGGGGAAAAAAAGAGAAAGAAACCAAGAAACAAACTCTTAACAATAGAGAATAAATTGATGGTTACCAGAGGGGAGGGGGGTTGGGGAATTAAGGAGTGCACGTGTCAAATTGAACACTTGGTGATGTGTGCAGTTGTGGAATCACAACATTGAATACCTGAAACTAATACAACACTGTATGTTAAGGAATGGAGTAAAAAAATTTAACAAAATTTTAGCAAATTGAACCCTCCTGTGCACATATATAAACCCCAATAAGTCATAACCCTGGTGTGGTTTATCAGGTATGCTAGAATGACCTAATAACGGAGTCTAACGCAGACCGTATTACCAGGAAAATGAAAGCCATCGAAGACTGGTGGAAGCATTTCACAGACTCAAACCCAGCCTATGATAAAATCTCGCAGCAAATGAGGGTTAGATGGAAATTTTCTCAGCCTGCCTCAGGCATCTGTGAAAACCAACAGCTTACAAATCAGTGAAAGGATGTCCTGCGCTAACAGATGGAAGAAGTGATGCTGTTAAACTCCGCCTCACCCAAAGCCATTTAGATTCCACACCACCCTGTCAACTTGCCAAAGGCATCTTCCATGGAATCAGAACAATTGTGAACTCGCACGGAGCCGTCAGAGACATGGAGCGAGTCGCACGGAGCCGTCAGACACCAAGCAGGTCTCGCGGGGCCATCAGAGACATGAAGCGGGTTGCACGGAGCCGTCAGACACCCAGCAGTCGCGTGTTTGCGGAAATGACCCAGCTAGCACCACATCCAAGTGCGTGTCCATGCTGGCTCTCCTGACGGGAAAACCTCACTCCGTGCCCCATGGTTCCAGAATGGGACACGCTCCTGGTCTCAGCTGAGGGCCTTGGGCCATCCACCACTCGCCTCCAGGAGCCCAAACTCAGGTGCGCACAGGGGAGGGCGAGGAGCTCCAGGACCCTTTATATTGGGCCTCTGGAACCGGGAGGGCGAGGGGGTCCCACCGACCCAAGGGTCCCCATAGCCTGCACCCACTCGCCCGCCCTCAGCCCCCCATGCAAATTGGAAGGGGCTGCTGGGGCCCTGGGAGTTGCGTCTGCTCCCACCCTGCTGGGTCGCAGGTGGGGGGTGACCGTGGCCCACCACACTCCCAGCCTCAGCCGGCCTTCTGGAAAAGGCCCCCATGGCCACAGGTGCCGGAGGGCTAGAGACCAGTGCGGGTCTGGGGGAGCGAGAGGCTAGGATGGCACAGCTCACGCAAAAGGGAGGGGTTGGGGTGGGGTCCTGCTCTCCTTCCCTTCTCCACCCACCCTCAGCAAACAGGCACAGACCCCCCCCCCAGCCTCTATGACGTCATGGGAATGTCCACACCCACTTCCTCGGAGGCAGGGTAGGGGGACGCCTCCCTCCTGTGTCGTTAGGGGAGGACAGATGGCCGCCACACACATGGCACAGCCTGTTGGGTAATGTAGTTTCTGTCCCCCATGTGACCAGGTTGGGCTGGGCCCTCCCCAGTCCCCACAACCTTGGCCGTCATACTACTGCTGTGGATGTACTGTCATACATAGCACTGTGAGGGCCCATCAGAAGTACTGCTTTAGGACTCCAGAGGCAAGGGCCATGGGGCTATAAGGGCCTGGTTGGCCAGAGGGAGCCATTTTGTTGCAGTAAACTTAGATTGACCCTATGCAGTGAACTTAGATTGACCCTGCCCCTCCCAGAGGAACTTACTTGCAAAGCCTAGATACAAGAGTGGATCAGGCCAGGTGAAGACATCCAATCAGTGGGGCATGCATATATTTACTGAGGTGAGTTTAAATTCCATTGGCCACCTGTGTGTGGGCAGGGCTCAACCACTCCTATAAAGGTTAGTTTGGGAGGCTGAGCCGTGGGAGGAGTAGGAGAGCTGTCAGAGCCACCAGAGCCCCAGAGCCACCAGAGCCATCAGAGCCTTCAGAGCCATCAGAGCCGTCAAGAGCCGTCAGAGCCATCAGAGCTGTCAGAGCCGTCAGAGCCGTCAGAGGTTTTCCCGTCAGCAGCCCCACCGCCCCGAGCCGCAGCCTCGCCGAGCGGCCTCGCGGGAGCAGCGTCATTCCGGGAGTGGCTTCCTTGACATGAGGCCTCCTCGGTGAGCGGCCTAGTCAGGAGCAGCATTGTCTGGGGAGAGGTCTTGTCTGGAGCATCCCCATCAGGGAATGGCCTTGTCCAGAGTGGCTACATTGGGAGCGGCCTTGCTGGGGTCATCGTCGTCACCTTTTTGTAAGAGACCGCCCTTACCAGTTAGTTTGGTTTCTGATGCTTGGCGTGAAACAAAGCTTTGCTTGACCTTCACTTTGTATCAGTCTCGTTCCTTTGATCACAGACCCTAACATTGGGGGCTCGTCCGGGATTAAACAATGAGAACTGAGCCAACATCAGAATTTTTGGGAAAAGCCATATTGGGATCTTGGGTATTGGGATCTTGGATGTTGGGATCTTATCTGTCTGTCTGGTTGTGGAGCTCCAGGGTATAGCCCACCGGGGAGAAGCTGGACGCAGCCATGCTCCCCAGGGCTGGAGTGGATGCGGGGATGCCCCATCCCTCTGCTGGTAGATCGACAGGGGGTTCGGGTCCCCCTGGGTGGATGGGGGGTTTGATTCCCCCTGGGTGGTTGGGAGTTTCGAGTCGCCCTAGACGGTTGGGGGATAAAGAAAGCCCCCACCAGTGGCAGGTTCTGGGTAAGAATCGTTGGGCCTGCTGTTGTCTTTGCCTGGTTCTTTTGTTGTCTGTTGTGTGGTTTGTTGTGTTTGTAGGGGACCAAGAAATCCCCCACCAGCAGCAGGCTCTGGATGGGGATCGCTGGGTCTGCGGTTGTCTTTGCCTTGTTTTTTTTTTGTTGTATGTTGTGCTGTTTGTTGTATTTGGAGAAATGGGACAAACAGGGAGTAAGGGGCCTGTGACACCCCTAGGTCTTGTTCTTGAACATTTCAAGGATTTTCAAGGTAAAGCCACTCAGTCAGGTGACAAGGTTTATCCGGGAAAACTAAAAACACTCTGCCAATTAGAGTGGCCCACTTTCTCCACAGGGTGGCCGCCGGAAGGAACGTTTGCCTTGACTCAGATCTATTTACCCTGAGTGAAGTCTTTCATCTACATCGAGACAAAATACCGTACATTGTGGCTTGGCGATATCTGATAGAAGAGCTGCCATCATGGCTCAAGTCCCACCTTCCCCCTGCTAATGAAACTATCTCTCTCCCTCTAAGGCAGGTCAGAGCACCAAAACCAGAACAGACAGATGAGGGGGAACCAGGGAAGAAGACCATTCTACCTCCATTGGATATGGAGGATGTGGAATTTCCCCCCACCCCCTTATTTGTCCTCTAAATCTGACTCTCGGTCCCGAAATGCCTTTACCAGTCCACCTCATACACGGTTGGGGTCCACCTATCAGACCACCAAGCAGAGACACCGCCCTGATCCTTTCCCTTTCCTCTATCCCCCTCTGCCTCCCTTTACCTCACCAATACTGTCCGCGCCAATGCTGCCTCTTCATGAGGTTGCTCTACCAGATGGGAGAGGGCAGCCCCACCTAAGCTATATCCCTTTCTCCTCTTCTGACATCTATAACTGGAAGACTCAGCACAAATCCTTTTCTGTCCACCCTCAGGATTTATTTAGCCTCTTGGAGACTGTCTTTCTTACTCATCAACCTACCTGGGTGGATATTCAACAGCTCCTTATGGCGCTCTTTAATGGGGAAGAGCAGGATCGCATCATGTGAGAAACCCATAAGGTGATAAGTGAGAGACTTGGCAGGACCTCGATCCCCGCCGAATAGAGGACTACTGTCCGAGGGAACCCCCTGACTGGGATCCAAACTCTGATGAAGGTAAGGAGAGCTTACATTTCTACTGCCAGGCTCTACTGGGAGGCCTCTGTGCAGCTGCAAGGAGACCCATAAATATATCTAAAATTAGTACGGTGACTCAAGTTAAGAATGAGTCTCCAGGAACTTTCCTAGAAAGGCTAATTGAAGCCTATAAAATCTATAGTCCGATCAATCCTGAGGCACCCGAAAATCTGAAGGCAATGAATCTTGCTTTTGCCAGTCAGTCAGCCCCAGATATAAGGAGGAAACTTCAGAAAATCGAAGGATTTGAAGGGAAGAATCTGAGTTAGTGGGAATAGCAGAAAAGGTGTTTAACAACAGGGATGCACAAGAGGATGAAAAACAGACAAACTGGTTAAGGTTTTGGCATTATATGAGGCGGGGAGGAGACGGGTAGGGGATAGTAAATGGAAGGAAAAGCCTAGCACAGAGAAGGCAGGCGGGAAGACTTAGGTTCAGATCAGTGCTCTTACTGTAAGGAAAAAGGAATTGGGCCAGGGAATGCCCCAAAAGGAAGACAGCAATGCTTGCCACCAGAATCTGAAGGGGCCATGGTTCAGAGCCCCTCCCCGAACCTTGGGTAAAAATTGAAGTGGAGGGGAAATCAGTTGATTTTTTGGTGGACACGGGAGCCCAATTTTCATCATTACTTAAACCTATGGGAAAATTATCTGGAGAGGAAGTTTGGGTACAAGGAGCAAATGGCACAGAAAGACATAAATGGACAACATAAAGGACTTTAAATTTGGCCTTGGGAGTAGTTAAACATTGAATTTTGGTCCTCCCTAATGCCCTATATAACTTCATGGGAAGAGATCTCCTCCACAAGTTAAGAGCTGGTATTCAGTTCTCAGAAGGAGGCATGACTGTAACCTTGAGACAACCCACTGTACAAGTGCTTATGGCAGCAGTAGATGAATACCTCCTTTACGAGCCAGTCTCAAAACCAGAGGGAACAAAGGGGGGGAGCCTTCTCCAAATCCTACAGGATGAGTTTCCCCAGGTCTGGGCAGAAGGGAAGGCCCCTGGCTTGGCCTAGGAACAACCTCCAGTGGTGGTACAATTAAAGGCGACAGCTATGGCTATTCACATTTGGCAGTACCCCCTTCCCCGGGAAGCAAAGGAAGGGATAAGAAAACACATTAACCACCTCCGAGGAGACGGGATCCTAGTTCCTTGCAAATCTCCATGGAACACACCTATGCTGCCTGTCAAAAAGGCCGAGACTGGGGAGTACTGACCCGTCCAGGACTTGCGGGAGGTTAATAAACGGTTTGAAGATATCCACCCAAAGGTGCCTAACCCCTATACCCTACTCTCCCTCCTGGGCCCCAAAAGAACTGTGTATACCATCTTAGATCTCAAGGATGCATTTTTCTGTATATCTTTAGCAAGGGAATCTCAGCCCCTTTTTGCTTTTGAGTGGTCCAACCCACAGAAAGGGTTTCAAGGCCAGCTCACCTGGACAAGACTTCCCCAAGGATTCAAGAATTCACCCACCATTTTTGACGAGGCCCTACATGAGGATTTGCATGAGTACAGAACCTCCAACCCAGGAGTCACTCTGTAACAGTACGTTGATGACTTGTTAGTAGCCGCTGAGGACTATGAGTCATGTTTGTGGGGGACGAGAGCTCTCTTACAGACTCTGCAGGAAAAAGGGCATCGGGTGTCCGTGAAGAAAGCACAGCTCTGTCAGAGCCATGCCACTTATCTAGGCTTTGATCTCCACGAGGGAGTGCGTTCACTGTCTGAGTCCAGGAAACAGGTGATTACCTGATACCCCCGCCCCACCACATCCCGACAAGTGAGGGAGTTTCTTGGGATGGTGGGCTACTGTAGGCTGTGGATACCGCAGTTTGCGGAGATTGCCTGACCTCTCTACAAACTGGCAAAAGGAGGGCTCACTATTATAGAGTGGACAGCTGAGGCAGAAGGAGCATTTCAGGAATTACAAACAGCCTTACTGAGTGCCCCAGCATTAGCCATCCCAGATGTTACCAAGCCCTTCCAATTGTATGTGGATGAAAAGGCAGGGATGGCCAAAGGAGTTTTAACTCAGACTCTGGGGCCTTGATGAAGGCCAGTAGCCTATCTTAGCAAGAAATTAGATCCAGTAGCAGCTGGGTTCCCCCCTTGCCTCCACATAATTGTTGCCATGGCCCTCCTGGTCAAAGATGCAAGTAAATTGACTTTGGGTCAAAATCTCATCGTAACCACCACACATGCTATTGAGGGCCTTCTCTGGACTCCAACAGACCAATGGATGACGAACGCCTGAGTGACGGGGTATTAGGCCCTTCTCCTCAATGAACCAAGAGTGACCTTCCAGCCCCCGGCGGTGCTAAATCCAGCCACACTGCTGCCAGAGGAGCTAGATGACCATCCACATGACTGTGGGGAGGTCCTAACCCAAGTCACAGGAATAAGGCCAGATCTCAGAGACATTCCCCTCCTGGATGCCAAGATGACTCTGTTCACAGATGGGAGTAGCTACATGGTCAATGGAAAGAGGTATGCAGGGGCTGTGGTGGTTTCTCCTGATCAGAAACTCTGGACAGCAGCCCTGCCACATGGAACTGCGGCACAAAAAGCGGAACTGATTGCACTCACTAAGGCACTGCAGATGGCCAAAGGTAAAACCGCCAACATCTATACTGACAGCAGGTATGCCTTTGCTACTCTCCATATACATGGGGCTATTTATAAAGAAAGGGGCCTATTAACAGCAGAAGGAAAATGAATTAGAAACAGAGGAGAAATATTGGCTCTCCTCCAGGATATTTGGGACCCAAAAGAGGTGGCTGTTATGCATTGCCCGGGACACCAAAAGGGGACTGACCTGATTTCAAAAGGAAACCACTTAGCAGATCAAGCTGCAAAGCAAGCAGCCTGAGAAACAGTGCAAGAACTAGTTACACTCCCAGCTCCAGCCCTACCAGAAAAACCGAACTATTCAGAAGAAGATTTAAAGTATTTACAGAAATGGGTTAAATTGGACTATGAAGGGGACTGGGCTAAGACTAAAGCAGGAAAAATAATTCTTCCTCAAAGACTAGATAAGAAGTTAGTAGACCAGATACATCAGGGTACTCATTTGGGGATATGCAAACTCAAGGACCTTATAGGCAAGCAACTCCAGGTTTCTAAATTAGGGCGTATGGTTCAGGATGTAGTTGATAGATGTGCTCAATGCCAGGCAGTTAATGTGGGAAGAACTAGAATGGAAAGAGGGAAAAGAGAAAGAGGTAAGGAACCAGGAATTTATTGGGAAATAGATTTTACAGAAATGAAACCCGGAAAATATGGGCACAAGTATATGTTAGTTTTTATAGATACCTTTTCAGGCTGGGTAGAGGCTTTTTCCACCAAACATGAGATGGCAGGAGTGGTAGCCAAAAAGCTACTAGAAGAAATAATTCCTAGGTTTGGGCTGCCTCTCACGATTGGGTCAGACAATGGCCCTGCATTTATGAGTTCAGTCTCCCAGGCATTGGCCAAGGCCGTGGGAACTAATTGGAAACTACATTGTGCCTATTGGCCCGAGTTCTGGGCAAGTAGAGAGAATGAACCAGACTCTTAAAGAGACCTTGACAAAACTAATTCTGGAGACTGGTGGTGGATGGGTGGATTTCCTTCCTTTCACCCTCCTCAGGACATGATGTACACCCTATTTAAACAAGGTGACCCCATTGCCCCCCCGCTTTGTCCTCGGCTACAGGAGGTTGCCCTAGCAGAAATGACTGATCAGTCTGTACTCCGGTCACTGCAGGCATTACAGTCTGTCTTTTAAAAAGCCCATGCAGGGATCTGGACTGCCCACACTCGGACAGAGACAGAGGTGGAACCACATCCTTACCAACCCGGGGACTTGGTTTGGATATGTCACTATCAAGTGGGGAACTTGGAGCCTCGCTGGACGGGATCGTTTACTGTTATCCTGACCACCCCCATGGCAGTAAAAGTATAAGGCATTAGGGCCTGGGTTCTTGTGGGACACATCAAATGAGCCAAGAGTAAGGACGCCCCCCAGAGATGGAAGCTACAGCCGACAGACCCCGCTGACCATGGACTAAAGCTAAGACTAAAAAAACTGTGAGTTTATTGTTGCTCCTATTGTTACCCGCTTATGTAAAGTATAGGTGGGAAATTATATGAACGGAATTAGGAAAAATGCGCTGACTGTGCACTAATGTCATTTGTATAAGAGAAAATTAGAGCAATAAAATGTTAGTCTTACATGCTCAATATAACATAGAGCTGGCTGAAAAGTCAAGGATTTGACTAATCTCCAAAGAAAAGGGGGTAATGTAAGGGCCTGGTTAGCCAGAGGGAGCCATTTTGTTGCAGTAAACTTAGATTGACCCTATGCAGTGAACTTAGATTGAGCCTGCCCCTCCCAGAGGAACTTACTTGAAAAGCCTAGATACAAGGGTGGATCAGGCCAGGTGAAGACATCCAATCAGTGGGCACGCATATATTTACTGAGGTGAGTTTAAATCCCATTGGCCACCTGTGAGTGGGCGGGGCTCAACCACCCCTATAAAGGTTAGTTTGCGAGGCTGAGCCATTGGAAGAGAGCTGTCAGAGCCTCCAGCGCCACCAGAGTCATCAAGAGCTGTCAAGAGCTGTCAGAGCCATCAGAGCTGTCAGAGTTGTCAAGAGCCATCAGAGCCTTCAGAGCTGTCAGAGCCGTCAGAGCTGTCAGAGCCATGAGAGCCGCCACTGGCCCCGCCACCCCAAGCCACGGCCTCGCCAAGCGGCCTTGCAGGAGCAGCTTCATTCCGGGAGTGGCTTCCTCAATTTGAGGCCTTCTCGGTGAGCGGCCTAGTCAGGAGCAGCATCGTCTGGGGAGAGGCATTGTCTGGAGCAGCCCCGTCAGGGAACGGCCTCGTCCAGAGTGGCCATGTTGGGAGCGGCCTTACCAGGTTCATCGTCGTCACCTTTTCATAAGAGACAGCCCTTACCAGTTAGTTTGATGTCTGATGCTTGGCGTGAAATAAAGCTTTGCTTGACCTTTGCTTTGTATCAGTCTCGTTCCTTTGATCACGGACCCTAACAGGGGCCACCTTGGGTGAAAGCCCCATCCTGGGTGAGCCGTAATGGGAGACTTCTCCTTACTGGCCTTAAGCAAGCCTCTTCAACCTCTGAGGAAAAAATTATACTTAAAAGCCGTAAATAAGCCCTGGGGATGAAATGTGCAGCATGATGACTATGGTTAACAGTACTTCACAAAAAGTAATATTTAAGAGGTTTAAAAATGGGCGATATAAAGATAACTTGCAGAATCGTGTACTAACATTAAATAGTGATCTAATCAAGTACTTCCCAAACCAGTAGCATTAACCTCACACAGGAATATGTTAAAAATGCATCCAGGAGGACCCCAATCCATGCCTGAACCTGCAGCTAAATCCTGGGGAGGTGTGTGCAAACTGAAATCATGGACGCTGGAGAAAATATCCAGTGGAGGAACACAAATGAGAAAGCGTAATGAAGATATAATTGCCTAATAACTTCTGCCTGTATTTCATTGCCCAAAACTCATTTACATGGCTCATGTAGACAAAGCTGTGTGTCCATCAAGGGAAAACCAGATTGGAGAGCATCTACCTACTTCCTCGTACAATTCATCAGATATCCATTTTATTATTCTTCCTATGTATTCAGCACTACTACCCTTTGGGTGGTAACCCAAAATTCCATATCTTTTTTTTTTAAGATTTTATTCATTTATTTATTTCACAGAGAGAGAGAGAGAGATCATAAGTAGGCAGAGAGACAGGCAGAGAGAGGGGGAAGCAGACTCCCTGCCAAGCAGAGAGCCAGATCCAAGGGGCTCGATCCAAGGATACTGGGATCATGACCTCAGCCTAAAGCAGAGGCTTTAACCCACCAAGCCACCCAGGCGCCCCTCCATGCCTCCTTCTTAATGTTAGTTAGTATTTCTATTTTTTTTTAAGATTTTAAGTAATCTCTACACCCAAGCTGGGGCTCACACTCAGAACCCTGGGAACAAGAGTCGCATGTTCTACTGACTGAGCCAGCCAGACACACCTAATACATCTATTCTTAAGACCACACACAAAGTGAGTTACTTGTTGTCACTATATAACTATTGTTCTGTGACACTGCGGAAGGACCCATTCAAGGATCTGCTGAAGGCAAAAACCATGCCAACCTAGATTTCTATATATGTCAAAATTTCAAGAAAGAATACAAAATAAGACTATTTCAAACAAAAAAATGAGGAATTTAATGGAAGATTAATACACACAAAATAAAATCCTAAAGGTTATACTTAAGAATTTTGGAAAGTAATCTTAGATGAAATATTTAAAGTGTTAGAAGGAATGAGGACCCAAGAGGGGAATACATATGTGGATTGGTACATCTGCCTATTATTTGCATTAAACATGAATAACATTTCCTTGTGGAGTCAGATTAATAAAATTAAGATTCATAATCTCAACACATATACTGAGATAGAACATATTAATCTTCTAAGTTCCTTATATTGCCTGGGAAGAAGGAAAAGCATTAATAAGTCTGTGCTATACTTTTTTAAGTGTCTGTAAATTTTAGCTTAAACAATAACAAACATAATGAGCTTTTTAAACTAGATTTTTTTTAAAAAATCTGAATTGTAAATAACAGGTTTTTTTAAAGACCAGAAAAATAACAAGTGAGGCAAAGAAAGCCACAAAATAAGAGGACATATAAACCCAAATATGTAAAATATTACATTAGGTAAGTATGAAATAAATTAAATTAGCAGTCAGTCTTTTTGATGGTTAAAACCCCTCTTCACAAGATACTTAATCTTCGTTAATAAATTTCAAGGACAGTTTTCAAATTTCTATTCAAAGAACAATTAACATTCTCTGACATCCTCAGCCACCCCATCACTACCAGGGAAAGAAACTGGGGCAAAGAATGTCCTGGCTTTGGTTGCTGGGGAACCAAGACCTTGTGCTCACGGTCACCAGAATCTATGATCAAGCTTCTAAAGGTCTAAAATCAGCTGAGACGTCATCAAGACCTGCAGTGTATTTTTACAAACAAATCCCATCAGTACATATACTGATGAGAAAGGAACAGGATGGCATGAAGGGGTTAACACCATAGTGAAAATCATTTTAACAACAGCTAACATTTGGGGCACCTGGGTGGCTCAGTGTGTTAAACCTCTGCCTTCGGCTCAGGTCATGAACTCAGGGTCCTGGGATCGAGCCCCACATCGGGCTCTCTGCTCAGCGGGGAGCCTGCTTCCTCTTCTCTCTCTGCCTGCTGCTTCTGCCTACTTCTGATCTCTGTCAAATAAATAAGATCTTTAAAAAAAACAGCTAACATTTAAGAATACCCACAAACCTGACACCAGGTACTTTACAACGCTATCCTTTAACCTACATAACCACCTGGTGAGGTGTGTCAGTCAACACTCTTGTTTCATAGGTAATGAAGCTGAGACTCACAAAGGATATTAGATCACCCACTTTACAGAGGAAGAAACCAAGAACCCAAAAAGTCCCTGGGTTGCACTGTCATGGCCACTAGTAAGAAGCGCAGCTGAGAAGGATGCTCACCAGCCCTGCATGGCTTCCTGCCCAAATTCAACCAATCTGGGTAATGGCAGGCCCAGGGCCCCACAGCATCAGAGAAATAAAGCCATGGCAAATTCACTGCCCATGTAACCATCAAGGGGAGAGAGTCCTGCCTTTTTCTGTCCAATAAAGGGAGTCTTCAGCTTCACTTGCTCACTCAACAAACTAGGTGCTGACTGAAAACCTAGAATACAAGGACAGGCCATGTCACATTCCCAAGGATACAAAGGGCCCATTCTTCACGGAGGAGGGAAAGTCATTCCCTGGGGCTCACCTATCATCCCAATTATGGACATGTCTTGTTGGCTCTGCCTCCTAACATGTCCCAAGTCATCTTCTACCCACCAAATACAGTGCCACCACTGTGGGACAGTCCAATGACAATGCACTCCTAGACCACCCAGTGGCCTCATCTCTCTATCCCACATCAATCTTTCCCTCTTCAGTCCACTCTCCACACAGCAGCCAAGGGTAAATTCAGAGACAAGATCATGCTACCTCCCCACTGAATCCCTTCCTCAGCCTCCCAGAACAGTTAGAATAAAATCCACAAATCCCTGTGCATCTGGCCCTGTTCTCTCTTGTCTTACTGCTCACCACTCATTTCCTCCAGACACACTGGAATTCAGCTGTTTCCTCTAATAAGGCCAGTTCTTGCCTGCCTCAATGTCTTCACACATACTGTTCCCTTTGCCAAAAATGTTCTTCCTCATTGTTGAACATGGCCGGGGATCCTCCATCCCATATGGGTCTGCATGCTGTCACCCTTTGTGTACTGTCTGCTCCTCTGTCCATGCTTGACAGTGAACATACATCTTCCCACTTATACAAGAAAGGCCTGTGGGGAAATGACATGACTGAGGTCACCCAGATAGTGATGGGCACAGCTTGGAAGTGCTAGAATTCCAACTGTCCCAAGGACCCAAGCCCTCAGCCACTGGACCACTCTTCCCAATGGACATCTGTCCTCCATGCCTAAGTGCTGACCCTGATTATGCCACATAAGGAGTCCAGGCACATTACTGTCATAGGGGCAGTGTTGCTACACCACCCCTCTGTGTTACCACATGTTCTTCCCTTCCAGACAGCAAGGCCCATGTCTCAGCCACCCATGTATTTCCAAGACACAAGGTACATGTGGGTTAATGGGCATGAAGGATGGGTTTCTTGTGACTCCTGCCCATCATACCAGCAAGAGCACAGCAATCCCATGGAAACACAGAAAGTTAGATGGGGAGACAATGGACCATGAGGGAGGAAGGCCCTTCATCTGCAAAGCACATTGCTTCTGCTATGGGACAAAGTGAGGCCAGGTCTCTGCAGGTCACATGACAGTAAAGAACTCTTATGTGTGGAAAGAAGGTCCCTCTACTGAGAACCACGTTGCATTTTGGAATACTGGCCTCCAGTCTCTGTAGTGCCAGGGCTCAGCAGCAGGTAGAGGTAACGTTGCAGGCATAGCACAAACTGCACATGTATGAAACACACACAGTATGCAGGGAAGCCTTGGGTATGAACTCTCAGATGCCAAGTAACATCCTCCCTCCGGTCAAACACTCTGCCACTGCCATACTTTAAAAAGGCCTCTTTAAGAAGAACTCAGTATGAGTTCTCTGATGTTGACTGAGGCCTGCCTTCTGGTCAAAGGTCTTCCCACATCTCTTACACTTGTAGGATTTTCCTCCACTGTGAATCTTTTTATGAGTAGTGAGGGTTGAGCTGTAGCTGTAGGTCTTTCCGCACTCACTGCACTCATAGAGCTTCTCCCCAGAATGACACCTCATGTGTCGAGTTACAGAAAAGCTGTTACAAAAGGCTTTCCCACATTCTTTACACTCAAAGGGTTTTTCTCCAGTGTGGGTTCTATTATGGCGTATAAAATCAGAGTGGCGGGCAAAGGCCTTCCCACATTCACTGCATGCATAAGGTTTCTCTCCACTGTGAATCCGCTGGTGCTCCTTGAGGTGTGACCTGCGGCTGAACGCCTTCCGGCATTCGATGCACACATAGGGCTTCTCCCCAGTGTGAACCCGCTGGTGTTCTGTGAGGTGTGACCTGCGGCTGAAGGCCTTCTCACACTCGATGCACTCATAGAGCTTCTTCTTAATGTGAATGCTATAGTGTCCAGTGAGATCTGCCTTCTTGAGAAAGGCCTTCCCACACCTTTTGCATTTATAGGGTTTTACTCTAGTGTGAATCCACTGATGTTGAAGAAGGAAGTGATTCTTGATAAACTCTTTCCCGCATTCCTTGCATTTGTAGGATTTCTTCCCTCCATGAATCAAGGGGTCTTTCCTTGGTCTATGTGATTCACACTCCAGGAGACCATCTCCTGGAGAGACTTGCTCCTGTAAATCATTTCTGCCCAGATTTTTACTTGTTACCAAATCATCACACTCAGAGCTCACCTTTTCAGGGCGGGTTTCCTTGTAGGGGACTGTCCCTGTCCTTATGTGCTCTCCCTGTTTTTCTGATGGTCTTTCTTGTTCCCTGGCTTCTCCCAATGTGGAAACACTGGAGTCTTCCTCAGTCAGTAACCTGTGGGGCAAGCATCCCTCAAACAAGGCTGGTGGAGAAGCAGAAGGCTCTGTAGTATTGGTTTTTGCTTTGTCATCTAAAGGGAATCCAATGCACAGAAGAGGCCCATTAGCAATGCCAACATACAAGGAACAAACTCACTAAGCCAATGGGAAAAGGAAGATGGAAACAGGGCCACTGATACCTGATGGATTTTCACATCTCTGAAACTCAGGTTTGGATTTTTTTTCCTTTTTGCTGGTCCTTGGATTCTTGACATCTTTAAAGGGACAACCTTGGGGAGAATCTGGGGTAGGGACCAGAGAAGAATCCCTTCCTCACTATCCAGAGGGGAGAGAAATGATGACACCATGTGCTGTGTTTATTCTAATAAAGGATGTCACAGGGAGCACTACAAGGGGTGCATCTAACCCAGCCCAAATGAGAGAGAAAGACAACTGGGAGGTGTCTTGAGATCTGAGTCCTAACGAAGCAAGAGTTTACAACAAACAGAAAGTGACAGGGCACTGCAGCTAGAGGAGGCAGAGTGTACAAAGGTGCAGAGTCTAGAGAGAACCTTGGGTGCTGAAGGAACTTCAGAGCACTAGAGGATGGGGGAGATGTGGCTGGAGACGCAGCAAGGTGCAGACTGAAGAGTCTGTAAGGGTGAGAGTAAGTACAGCCATGGCCACTCCCAGGACAGTGACTACAAGGCTAAGGGTGAGCAGGACCTGCCAGGGGGACATATTTAACCTACTGTGTGAGGAACAGCTAGGTGACTAAAACACGGACAAAAGCTAGAGAAATTTGAAATATTTCAAGATATTAAAGAGAAGCTATGCAAATGAAGAAGTTTATAACAAGGTTGTCAGCTCTCCTCAAATCTATCTGTAAATTCATCACCAGTCCAGATAACAAGACTTTCTATGAAACTCAACAAGCTGATTCTAGAATTTATATGTAAGAGTTAAGGGCCAAGAATGTCACTGGAAAAAGAATAATGAGATGGGGCTTGCCCTCCCAGTATTAGGGTTATGATGAAAGTATAGACATCGAGACAGCATGGTACTGGCAGAGCCATAAGGAAAACTAGCAGCAGGACACCACAGTGCTCAGAAATAGACTCAGGAAAAAAAAGAAATAGACTCAGGGATACACACAGTTTTCACTGACTGCGGACATGGTGCAGCGGGTCTGTGGCAGAAGAAAGGGCGATATAACAAATGGAGCTAAAAACCTGGCAACCCACATGCAGGAAAAAGTTACTGCATTTCTACTGCATGTCATACACAAAGTTAGTTCTTAGTAAGCAACAAAAAAGGAATATAACTTGAGCTTGGTGTAAGGAAAGACTTCCTAGCAAGACATGAAAAGCAGTAATCATAAAACAAAAGATAAATTGATCTGACTAAATAAAATACGAGTTTCTTTTAATCAAGAGATGCTTTAAAGAAAATTTCTAAAAAGCTAAGCTCTAGGGGCACCTGGGTGGCTCAGTGGGTTAAGCCGCTGCCTTCGGCTCAGGTCATGATCCCAGGGTCCTGGGATCGAGTCCCGCATCAGGCTCTCTGCTCAGCAGGGAGCCTGCTTCCCTCGCTCTCTCTCTGCCTGCCTCTCCGTCTACTGTGATTTCTCTCTGTCAAATAAATAAATAAAATCTTTAAAAAAAAAAAAGCTAAGCTCTAATAGAATACAATCACAGCATAAAGAATGAATAAAAGGTTAGTATCAGGAATAAAAAAAAATCTGATAAATCAGAAAGGGAAGAGCTACCATCTTAGTGATTCCCGATGGAGACAAAGGGAGAGTAGACACATCTCAGCCTAGAACATGGCAGGGACTGTGGGAAGGATGGCAGGTGGCTCTAAAGGCCTTCTCCACCAGCCAGGCCTCAAAAGACAGGAGGAAACCAAGATGGAGGCTGCACGTCCCTGAATGGAGGTGAAGAGAAGACTTACCTAGTGAGACCAGGAGCCTGCAGGTCTCCCTCATCACCTTCCAGTACAGTGTCCTCTGGGGCAGGTCCAATAATTCCCACTCCTCCCGGGTGAAGGTGACAACCACATCTTTGAAGGTCACCGGTGCCTGGAAAGTCAAACACAGTAGCATTATGTGCTTAATGGCTGTTGGGTGGGACCAGAGCCTGCAACTTAGTGTCTGGTGAAGGTGTACAGAGGTCCAGCCCTGAATCATTGAGGCCTCTTGAAGGCTAAGCTCTGAGCTGGACTTAAGAGGGAGGCAGACATGGCTGACAGAGAACCCCTCCATGGTGGAAACAATGGAGAATGACACAGACAATCACATTCCCACGAGGACAATGGGGACAGATGATAAGTGGTCTGGGACATCAGAGGGACAGGGAAATAATCATGATAATTCCAATAACAGAAGAGCAGCAGCCGAAGCCAAACCTCCCTGGTTCTTCCTGTGTGCCTGCCCTGGGCTTTGGGCTTCACATGCTCTAGTAAAGGGATGAAATGTTCGCAGCTGTGTACCTTGTGGAAGCCATTTCACTTCTCTGAGCCTTGATTTCCCTGTCAGTATAATAGTTCTCTCACCTTATCAGGTTATTTGAGAATCCAAGGGAAAACATTCCTAAAGCCAGCACTCGAGTTCTGGCTCAGGGCAGTGCTCTGTACATTTATTAACCCTTCCATCACCATGAAGATAAATGGCATCATCAGCTCCACATCACAGGGAGGTGAGGCTCAGGGAGCTACAGTGAGTCACCTGAGTTCCCAGTCTACACCCCAGAGGTAGGATTTGAACCTAGGTCCTTCTGGCCCAGGTCTGTAGTAACCCTGACACTGTTCCATTACTGTAGGTGAAGCACTTTTTTTTTTAAAGTAAAAATTATTTATTTGAGAGAGAGAGAGAGAGCGAACATAAGCAGGCGGTGGAAGAAGCGGCAGAGGGAGAGGGAGAAGCAGACTCTCCATCAAGCAGGGAACCCAATGTGGATCTCAGCCCAAGGGCCCTGAGGTCATGAGCTGAGCCGAAGACATATGCTTAACTGACCAACCCACCCAGGTGCCCCAGGTGAAGCAGTTCTAGTAACAGTTGCTGTTAATCTACTTCTGCCATCCCTGACCACTCTTCCTTGGACATGGACAGAAGACTGCAGCCATCCTTACTCTCATGCAAGAGGCACAAAAGAGGGTGATACTCATCCTGGGAGCGGTAGTGTCTGGGCCATCTCCCCACACCCACTTGGGTGCGCCAGCCTTCTCAGATGCCCCAGGAGATTCCGCAGTGAGCTATCACTCAGTTTTCCTTTCCTGAGTCCTGATAGCATGTGTCTCTGAGTCAGGAACACCATACATACCAGGGAACCCGAGTGGCTGAGAACAATGCCACAAAGGCAGCAGCCTCTGACTGGCTGTGATGTGTGTCCTGGTGAGGGTGCGGTGAACATCCAGCCAATGACCGCACATGCTCCCCTTCCCAAGACACATCTCAGCAGGTGGCTTGGCAATCACAAGGCCCTCTGGTGCCTTCTTAAACAACTCTCCTCACTGCCTCCATCCACGAGGTTCCCCAGTCTGGGACGGCTCCTCTTGCTCTCCTTGTTCCCACGCTCACCTGTAGGGGAAATCCCTGCCCACCTCACAGAGGTTAATATAGGTGTCATCCTCGGGCCTCCCCAGCCCACTGTGGTTGGAAACACAGGCTCTGGTAGCTGGTAGTTAATGGACAATATGTGATGTTTAACTACTTCAGAGTTGCGTGACCTTGGGTAGGTAACTTAACGTCCCTGAACCTCCAGTTCCTCTTCTGTAAAGCGGGGATGATAACAGCACCTAGCCCTGAGGGGACAGGAACTGAATGAGATGAAACACAGTAACTGTCCCTCAAAGCAAATCAAGGGCTCAGTAAAATCCAGCCATAGCCATGTTTGGTTATTCCTATTTTTCCTCCTTGCTCCTCAAGCAACCTGGAAAGGCTCAACCTGGCACTCAACTCTGCACAAAAACGCAAGCTCCCATGCATGTGAGTTCAGGAGGTACTTTAGCTAGAACTGGAAAGATGAAGTGGCATTTGAGCAGAGGACTGAGGAATGCACCAGCATGCCTGCTGAGCTCCAGAGACCATGTCCTGGGCAGAGGGAACGGCCAGGGCAAAGGCTAGCAAGTGAGCAAGAGCTCAGCAAGTGGAGGAGGGTGTAGCTGCAGGGCCGTGAGATGGGGGAAAGGGAAGACATATGGGAGGACACAGAGCAGTTGCAGGGACAGGTGCAGCAGGCCGGTAGGGGGGTGGTTGAATGTAGATTCTAAGTGTGACAAGAGCCCACTGAGGGGGTCTCATTCTCCAAATAGCTGTCGAGGTCCTGTTACGGCTCTGACAGAGCAGCGAAGAGCAATCACAGCTCCTGCTGGACAAAGATCACCAACAAGGACTAAATAACTGAGCAAGATGATGCCGATGGCGTTAGGATTTCTGAGGCCAAGGGAAGAAAGGACAGGATTAGAGAGATGGGTCCTTGTTAAAACAAAAGCTGGGGATGGCCTTGCTGCAGACAGGTGCCGGAATGGCAGGAAAGAAGGGAGGGGGCACATGCTGGAGACACCTGGGCACAGTTGTATATTCATGTCTAAAGACACACCATGGGGGCACCTGGGTGGCTCAGTGGATTAAAGCCTCTGCCTTTGGCTCAGGTCATGATCTCAGTGTCCTGGGCTCGAGCCCCACGTTGGGCTCTCTGCTCAGCAGGGAGCCTGCTTCCATTCCTTTCTCTTTGCCTGCCTCCCTGCCTACTTGTGATCTCTGTCAAATTAATAAAAAATCTTTAAAGCCACACATGCCCCAGCACTGCCACCCCTGACTCTTTAATGCATCTACTCTTCACATAAAAATAAACATCTTAAACAGAAAAGTAATCTTGTCATTGTAAGTGGCAAGCCCGCTTTACTCGTAATAAACAGATGGCAATTACAAAGATGAATCCAGTAACCTTCCTGGCTCCCAGGGCCTGAAGGCCCTTTTCATCCCAGCAGAGAAGGAGTGATTCCAAAAATACTGCTCCCACTGTGAGTCTGCCCCTAGGCTTTCTTTTTTTTTTAACCTCCCTTCACCCCTCCCCCCCTGCCCCTAGGCTTTCTTACCATAGTCTTTGGCTGCATACAAGCCTGAGACAGGGGAAACCCCAGGGCAGGATTCCCCTGGGGTAAGCCCCTAAGTTCATCACAGGACAAGGGGCTCTGCTCCCTGAGAACAGTGTCCAGAGTGATGCTACCTGGGCAGTGTTGGACACTGGAGGACACACATCACACATATGCCCTCTCTGGCCCCTTCGAGCCACAGGGAGGAAATGCCAATATTCCCACTGACCCCAAGAGATGGAAGACAAAGGCACTGATGAGACTTTCTCAAGGTCACAGCCCTGGGAAGGGCATAGCCAGAATGCCTCCTGAAGCCTCTACACTGCTAATGAGCTCTTTCTGGAAGCTCGGTTCACTCAGGCAGAGCAGGGACAGGGGGATTCTGAGAAGCCACATTTCTCTCTCACCACATTGCCAAGAGGACAAGAACAGAGCAAAGGCCTCCTTGGACCCCAAAGATCACAGAAATGAATGGCCACAACCAGCATTTACTGGGCATTCCCTGCATGCACTGCACTGCCTTTCACACTCTGCCTCCCACATCTGTCACCAGGACCCCAGAGGGAAAAACTGCAATTGGCACATTCACAGACAAGGAAGCAAACTGTCCCACGGCGGTGCAGTGGCAGAACACGGAGCTGAACCCAGGCTGTTGGCTTTGTAACCCGTTTTGCACACCTGTGACACATGCTGCGACTCCGAGGGGGCTGAGGGTGACATGGGGAACAGAGTATTCCAGGTACTATGTGGGGTTGCAGGGAGCCTCCTTCCTGCTGTCCCTGCCTCGTCTCCCCTCCACAGATAGAGAAATCCTATTAAGACGTGACCCAAGAGCCAGTCCTCCTTAGTATAGTGGTGAGTATCCCCGCTTGTCACGCGGGATACCGGGTTCGATTTCCCGACGGGGAGGCTGCAGAGTGCTTTGGGGCACCAGTGGGTTGAGCCTCTGCCTTCGGCTGCAGTCATGGTCTCAGGTCCTGTGATTGAGCCCCGCATCCGGCTCTCCGCTCAGCAGGGAGCCTGCTTCTCCCTCTCTCTCTGCCTGCCTTTCTGCCTACCTGTGATCTCTCTCTCTCTCTCTGTGTCAAATAAATAAATAAATAAATAAAATCTTAAAAAAAAAAAAAAGACTTAACCCAAATCACGTTCCTCCTCTACTCCAAATCCTCCAGGGCTCCCACCAACCCCAAAGAGGCCTGGTTCCGGTTCCTCAGCTTGTCATTCCAGCCCTGACCCCGATCTTGGTGCCGTCCTCCCACCAGGCAGAATGGAGAGCTGCGATTCTGCGCAGCTCGGCCGCACCTCCCCGCGTTCGCACCCCTTGGTGCACGTGCCTGGGACAGCCCTCCACACCTCGCTGGTCCACAGAGCTGGGAACCTATGGAGGCAGGCCCCCAGGCACAATGGACCCAAGACAACGCTATCTTCCATATGGAGGCGCTGGGATTGCATCGTTGAGGGTCCACAGGGACTGAGGGGTCGTCCACTCACCTGTGCCGGGTCCATCGGCTCATCTGCTGCCTCCGTGGGACCCTGTGCGTGGACGGGGTGCTGCGGGAGGCGGGAGGCCGTGGAGGGTCCCAAGGGCTCCGCTGAGCCGCCTCACACACCCTCAGCCCTACCTCAGGGCAAGGGGACACGACACCTCTTCAGAAGCCTCCCTGGCCCGCGGCCTCAAGCCCACTGAGGGTCCCGAGGCTGCAACCTCGCAAGCAGACCTGGGACTGCCCAGCACAACCTCTACGAGGACTGCGCCACAGCTCTCGCGGAACGCGGGATCCCAGCTCTGTGCTGTGATTGGCCCAGCGCTACCGCCTCTTGCCGCTGAGCCTGCTGGGTGATAAGGTTCCCGCAGCTCTGCCTGCTGTCTCAAGGGGCGCTCTTCTAGAAATCACCTCACAGGACAAGTGGCGCCTGCCTGAGGTCCTCTGGGAAATGACGTCACGAGGTTCTGGGGGTGGGACTGGGCTTCTTCGCTTCTTAACCCGCCACCACCGCGTATCTGGGGTGCGGCTTCCCTGATTGGGGGAAATGTTTGGATGAGTTGTCTTGTGTGTGCCTGAAGTGTGCCCGGACCCTGAAAGGACGCGGTGGACGGTGACACCACGCAGAGTCCACCCCTCGGAGATCAGAGCTAACAGCCTTTGCTGCTCTTCCGTTCCGGGGAGACTGAAGCTGGAGAGTCAGTTCTGTGGGATGCAGTAGTGGTCAGGGACGACAGGGAAAACGCTTCTGGAGCGCAAGTTGAAGGGGAGAGGGGGGATTCTCGGACAGCTTTACATCACGTGGTGAGAGCACTGTCTCCTTTTCCCTCAGAAAATCTGTTTTTCCCCTGCCTTCATACTCGCGAACTGAACCCCAATCCCAGCCAGCGAGCAGCACCATCTCACTAATGGGGAATTTCTTACCCCGCATTCCAAGGCGTAACCTGTTTCTTTCAGTGATGTGACACCTGAGGTCTATTTGAAAGGGAGAGGTATTTGCCAGGTTTCCTTTTCCGTTGGGATGGTGACCATGACGGTCATGGTCTGGGAGTGTGTAGAAAGTGACCATCTAAACCCCGGGATGAGGGCGCCTGGGTGGCTCAGTGGGTTAGGCCGCTGCCTTCAGCTCAGGTCATGATCTCGGGGTCCTGGGATCGAGTCCCGCATCGGGCTCCCTGCTTGGCGGGGAGCCTGCTTCCTCCTCTCTCTCTCTCTCTGCCTGCCTCTCTGCCTACTTGTGATCTCTGTCTGTCAAATAAATGAATAAAATCTTAAAAAAAAAAAAAAACCCGGGATGAGTGGATCTTCTTGATTTCCATCTGTTTGCTGTAATTGCAATGATAGTATCTACCAGGGGAATTGAAATTGTCTCTGAAACCCGTTTGTGGAAAGTAAATTTCTCCCTACCAGTTTTAGTCTACTAGCAAAATTATGCAGGATGTTACCAATCACCTCGTGCTGTGCATTAACATCAATTCAGTAAAAATCCACCTTGAGAAGGTGCTCTGCGTTCCCGTTGCATAGCACCTTCCTGAGAAGTTTCACATGATTGTGGTTACACTGCTCCGCGTCCTCAGGTCAGAAGGTGGCTTCTCCTACACTGGTCACCTTCTGTGTCAGCTTACTCAAGGAGGACTCCAGAGTTGTGTCCCAGGTGTAGGGATGGATTTGTCCTTACCTGAGATGGGGAGGTGTGGTGGTGGTGGTGCAGATGGAGGAGCTTGGAAATAGTAGGATCTCACTTTTGAATATATTTAGTTTTAGAATCTATTAAACATCCAAACGAGGCAGGCTGTAGACATTTCAGTGTAGAACTTGGGGTTTTTTGGTAAAAAATTTCAGCATTTTGATTTACTGATAGATTGATTTCTAGAATACTCATAGTCTGCAATCCAGACTCCTCAACAGAAGAGGAAATTAATGTTCAGAGATAACACGAGGCAAAATGTCTCATATATGGATTTCTGCAGTTATAGGTAAGTCCAGTGTTTTAAGAAAAGTAAACACAGAAGCAGTTTAGCTGGGGAGTATTTAAATACTGCTTGATGAAAGGAGTGTTCTTATGTCTCAAACTAGGACCACCTGTGGTGTCATTTATATTCTAGAGCTGTGTGGGAGATCAGGTTGATGGAGATGCCAGATGAGGCCACACCCTTGTGTGGCTCCTTCCCTTGCATCATTCTCAGTCCTTGCCCTTCCATTTTTCTCGATAATTTCTCCTTAATAAACCACACATCATTGAACCCTGTGTCAGCTTCTGCTTCTACAAAACCCAACCTCAGACAGGACACATGTGGTCAAAACCTAAAATATTAATCATGTGAAGTATATCCAGGATATTGAATTTTCTTTTCCATAAAAAGATGAGCAAGGAAAATCAAGAAAACTTGCTTAAATGCGTCCTGATAGGAACAAAACTCTGCAATTTTAGAGGAGGGTTAGAACGTGATGGTGACTCTCTTTGTTGGGGAGTGCCTGTCTCTCTGGTCCATCCCTGATGAGCAGGGTACATGGTGTTCTCTGTTGTGTGACTTTATGTCTGTGGTGGATCTCTAATGGTTGTGTTTTACACTAGGTAGTTCTTTAATTTTGGCATTTATTCCTAGTGCAGGTTTTCTCAAACTTAAAGGTACATCAGGATCACTGTGGAAATAAGAACACAGATGCCCCGATGTGACTGAGGTAAGAAAGGACATAAGTATTTGCGTTGATAACAACTTGCCCAGGTGCTTTTGAAATGACATGGTTTGAGTGTCTTGGCTGTTCAAGGATTGCAAAATAAGAATGAGGATTAAAGGAGTGACAATATATACAGTTTTTAAAATACGGTCTTTAAAATATGGAAGGATCTGAAAATCATTATTGCTATTAGTGCAGTAATATAAGACTCTCAAGCTGGTTACGAATAGGAAAGCACTCTATGGATTGCTAACTTGCAGCCCATGTTTCCTGGAAAGCTCATTGCAAGTCCAGAAGAAATCACAGGGTGGAGAATGAGACCTCTAACCCAGGTAAAGGAAGTAAGAAAATCTTAATTATTGAAGAAGCAAGATCCCACCTTAGATAGGTCTCCTGGAGACAGGGAGATTCTTTTACTTTTTAAAGATTTATTTTTATTTATTTATTTATTTATTTGAGAGAGAGAGAGAGAGACAATACAAGCTGGGGGAGAGAGAGAGGGAGAAGCAGACTCCTTGCTGAGCAGGGAGCCTGATGTGCAGCTCACTCCCAGGGGCTGGGGTCATGACCCGAGCTGAAGGCAGACACCTAACTGACTGAGACACCCAGGTGCCCCAGGGAGATTCTTCTATAAGGTGAAGTCACAATCAAGAAGGAAGAGTGTGTACCATTAGGTAGAGAGTGATTCTATTTCCTCCTGGGTACTTGAGCTTCTAACATTAGAAATATGCTAAACGGGAGAGAGCTGAATTTCTCAGGCTTGGAAGGGAACTCCAGGACTATAAACTGGTTTTCCCTGAACTGAGCCAGGGATACATAGTCTCGTTGTTGACTAGACACCCAATTACAGTCACTACACTACAAAACTGTGTTGCCATATAACGGAGTTAGAAACTAGCCTGACTTCTGAAGGTTGGTAGAAGGAATATCAGATACCTGATAACTCACCTTCCTCACTTACATATCCTCCATGTCCTTTCCTTTCTCAAAAACCCAGTTCTGGTGTCCAGGCAGCACAATAATTTACAAATCCACAATACAATTCCCAAACCTGGGATGATATACTGGATCAAGGATGGCCACCGATAAAAGAGATGTCAGCACTTAATTCTGTGATCACCTCTGACCCCTTAAATTCCCACAATTGACTCCATTTCTTTCATGTGACCATTCATTTCCCTGATCCTTCCCTTGCCCTTTCACCTGTGGACTGAGCACTGACTGACTATCACAGCTTTGGTATGATGTATCAGGAAAGGGATGCTATTGTGTCAAGGTCTGGGAAGAAGAAAGACTCAGAGCCACTGTTACTTCCTCAAGTGGAAGCTGCTGGAGGTGAAAACACTGACCCCACTGGCAGAGATCCTATGTGATTCATGGGAAATGGCTAGTAAATTCTGAGAGGGGAATTCAGAAGAAAAATTTTCTCAACAAGAAGGCAAGCAGAGGGTATTTAAGAGAGACTCTGAACAGTATTTGTAGCTAAATTATAAACCTTTTGGCAGAATCTTCATCAGTTGCAGATGGCATTCCTACCCTGGATTGAGAAGATGAGGAAGGAGAAGTGAGGTAGTGTGTCAGTATGAATATTCACTTTAACTTTGTATAGAGATGAGTCAGCTCAAAATATTTATAGAAAAAATTTTAATTTAACAATAACAAGATGAAATTTATGAAATCACTACATATAATAAAAATATATTTTAGGACTATAACTTAAAAAAGCAAAAAATAAGAGAAAGGGAAAAGGGAAGAACTGGGAATCACTGGGAATAGACCCCATAAAATGATTTGAAATAAGAGATGGTATATAAATAGATATGGCAATTTCTTTCATCTTTGTCTTATAGATTTTAGTGTCAAATGTATACCTTGGTATTTTACTCTTTTTGATGCAATTAAACTGTAATAATATTTATTTTCTTTAAAGATTTTATTTGTGTATTTGACAGGCAGAGATCACAAGTAGGCAGAGAAGCAGGAAGAGAGAGAAGGGGGAAGCAGGCCCCCTGCTGAACAGAGAGCCCAACGCAGGGCTCGATCCCAGGACCCTGGGATCATGACCTGAGTTGAGGTCAGAGGCTTTAACCCACTGAGCCACCTAGGCACCCCTAAACTGTAATAATATTTAAAGAGTTATTAATTAAGGAAATAAATTTAAAATTAAATATATTATTAATAATTTTAAATAAGGAGAGCTGAAATTTTTACCTACAGTTTGAACTCCTATACTGACCTGTTATTTTTTTAAAACAAGTGTTCAGGTTTCTTGGCCTGTCCTATGTGTTCACTCAGAACCTTCTATCACTATCTTTTCTTATTTTGTAGTCTGCTGCTCTCCCCACCTCTTGACAATCTACTTTTTTTTAGATTTTATTTATTTGAGAGAGAGAGAATATGAGAGAGAGAGGGCATGGGAAGGAGGAAGGTCAGAGGGAGAAGCAGACTCCCAGCTGAGCAGGGAGCCTGATGTGGGACTGGATCCCGGGACTCCAGGATCATGACCTGAGCCAAGACAGTTGCTTAACACACTGAGCTACCGAGGATCCCCCACCTCTTGACAATATGAACACACAGGATTTCTCACAATCCTTGAGGCTCCATAGGATCTTTCCAGGTGATTTTCTTTCTGTCAGAAGGAACTGGACTCAATTATGACTAAAAAATATGTTTAAAAAACCCTTGCACGGGGCGCCTGGGTGGCTCAGTGGGTTAAGCCGCTGCCTTCGGCTCAGGTCATGATCTCAGAGTCCTGGGATCGAGTCCCGCATCGGGCTCTCTGCTCAGCAGGGAGCCTGCTTCCTCCTCTCTCTCGCTCTCTCTCTCTGCCTGCCTCTCTGCCTACTTGTGATCTCTCTCTGTCAAATAAATAAATAAAATCTTAAAAAAAAAACCCTTGCATGTATTTTTGTAAGACCCAAGGTGAGAAATTTCTCAAAATTTCTGAAACTTAAAAATTTCCTACTTTTTAAAGCTTCTTAAAAGAGATTTTATTTACTTATTTGAGAGAGAGAGCGCACACATGTGCATGAATAGGGCAGGGGCAGAGAGGGAGGAAGATGGAAAAGCAGGCTCCCTACTGAGTGGGGAGCCCCACATGTGGGTCTCAATCCCAGGACCCCAATATCATGGCCTGAGATTTAGTCAGATGCTTAGCCGACTGAGCCACCCGGGTGCCCCTCTTTTACACTATTTCAAAATTCTCTGGATTTCTCCTTTGAAGATCCTAACAGGGTAAGTAATCTTTGTATACTTAAGTACGTGGTATTCATTTTTACCTCTGTTATAAGACAAGGGGCTTTTCCTGGACTTATAAGCCATGACATCATAATTTCCTATCACACAGTAGTTAATAAAATGTTCACAAGTGTTTAAATGAATGAGTAAATGCTATTACAACAAATTCATAGCACTGAAACCAGATTGGGACAACAGTTTGTCTTTGCCCTACAGACAAAGCAGAACCGAGAGACTCGAGTGTCCTTGACCATGAGTACAAAGGGGCTGAGTACTGGAAAACAGGATGAGAGGAGCCCAGTGCTGTTCACTTTCCACTGGCCTGGATTTACAACCGTAATCATCCAAACCGCCAAAATAGCATTGATTGCATAAAAAGTAGCAAAGAAGCTCACTAGAACCAAGATGGTGCGTGTGGCTCTGGCCTCATGGGATGTTCTGGGGCCAAGGCGGCTGTTGTAAATGTGCTGTACTTGCTGCTTGTGCCTGAACAAGATGAAGATCATAGAGCCGCTAGCCCACACCATGAAGCCCAAACTCAAAAAGTCAGGGAAAAAATATGTGATTGTATTTAATATTTTAAATCTCAATTCCTCATTCCAAGAACACTGTCCATTGTTTCTCACACTAAGGTTTTTGCTATTGGATGGACCATTCATTATTATAAGAATAAATGAATTTATCAAGAGATGTAGTATCCAGCAGAGGAAACAGCAGAAGCCAATGAACTTTGGGGATCTAATCTTGAGTTCCACCCACCTACAAATACTAGGGTTCAGTTTAATAACTTGGTAGCCATTGAGGAGACAGAGAGTGCGGAAGGAAACCCCAGAGCTCACTCTGTAACAATAAAAGATAAGTTTACAGGTAGTGTCATTCAGGAAATATTGGGATCCAAAAGCTACCATTGTTTGAGGGATCCCTTTGGAAAAAAGGACCACAGAGTTGGCTAGGACCAGTTGGTTGAGAATCAAGTCTGTAGGTCTCAACTTGTGTTCAGTGAGCAAAGAGAAAGTGTAAAGACAAAGAAGGGATGAATTTCCTAGGATCCCAACGCCATTGTGAATGACAAAGATAATTCCCAATTCCAATTTGCCAGAACCCATTGCATCAGTACCTAGGGGCTAATTTTAATTGAAGCCAGAAAAATGAGAGGGGGAAAAAATCAGAAAAAAATGTCTTGTCAACACTATGCAGAGTATTTTTCAGCACTTATTCTAAAACTTATTTTCTCACTTTAAGTGGTTATTAACATTTTATGCTTTTTTGGTGTGTATGCAAAGGCAATTCACTGATGAATGGATTAGAAATAGCCTCTGATAATCATAAAAGTTGCTGAGAGACTATAACTTAATTATTCCAATGACTAAAATGAAAGGATAATTATATAACATGATGAAGGTGCTAATTATCACTACAATGGCAATCATATTACAACATATAAATGTATCAAATTAACATGTACACATTTATCCCACGATGTTATGTCAAATACATTTCAATGAAAAAATAAAATCCATTAAAATAGAGAGAAGGAAGAGAAACAAAATTCTGTCCAATGAACAAAACAAATAAAAGAAATAACCTCAGTGCCCACCTGTAAGTTTCTGGGTCACTGAATGAGGGCAGGACTGCCGAAGTTCTCAACAGCTGTGGCGAGGAGGACGGAAGGTCTCTATATAGCGAGGCAGTCAGTATTGTTTCAGTCTTTTTTCCAACATGACTGAGAAATTAGGAAACATTGTGAGCATAAGCAAATTTTATGTCTGCTTATGGGTGTTTTTCATCTGTCAGAAAGACTGGATAAATGCAGAAAACCGCCCTCAGCTGGAGCACACCACACAGGAATTTAAAACATCTACCAGGCATCTCAGGTCACTGTGCAGAATGCCTCAGACACACACATCTGGTGCTACCCCTCTCTGCCTGATTTTATTTACGTGGATTTTAAAAGCTGAGGTATGGGACGCCTGGGTGGCTCAGTTGGTTGGACGACTGCCTTCGGCTCAGGGCGTGATCCTGGAGTCCCGGGATCGAGTCCCACATCGGGCTCCCAGCTCCATGGGGAGTCTGCTTCGGTCTCTGACCATCTCCTCGCTCATGCTCTCTCTCACTGTCTCTCTCTCTCAAATAAATAAATAAAATTAAAAAAAAAATCTTTAAAAGCTGAGGTATAATTGTTATACAACATTATGTCAGTTTCAGGCGAGTGAGATAATGATTTTATATTTGTATATATTTCAAAATGATCACAATAAGTCTCCTTAACATTGGCACCATACATAGTTACAAATTTTTTTTTCCTGTGATGAGACTTATGAGATCTACTCTCTTAGCAACTTTCCAATGTATAATACAATATTATTAACTCTGATTACCATACCATTTGTCAGCCCCCCGTGACTTATTTATTTTGTAAGTGGAAGTTTGTTCCTTTTGATTCCCCTCATCTGTTTTGCCCATCGCTCTCCACCACTTCACAGTAACTCAGAAGTCATAATCCTTCTGACACTGACATCCACATGCAAATTTCAGCTTTTTAAAGTAAAGTGTCATATTTATTACAGTATTTGTGTATTTCTAAAATACTTAAAATGTGCAAAACTGTGTTGCTCTGTGTACTAGGTTTCTATCTTCTTTTCTATGTTTCACTGATAGAATTTTCTGGTGTCCCAATAAGCTCTGCGATTTTATTTTGGATCCTGTATATCACGTTGGTTTTCAGGAGCATAAGCATTGCATCATAGCAGAACTGATTCTACAGAGTTTTCTCCAGGATTTATTCTTTCTTTTTTTCTTTTTAAGATTTTATTTTTGGGGCGCCTGGGTGGCTCAGTGGGTTAAGCCGCTGCCTTCGGCTCAGGTCATGATCTCAGGGTCCTGGGATCGAGTCCGCATCAGGCTCTCTGCTCAGCAGGGAGCCTGCTTCCCTCTATCTCTCTCTCTGCCTGCCTCTCCGTCTACTTGTGATCTCTCTCTGTCAAATAAATAAATAAAATCTTTTAAAAAAAGATTTTATTTATTCCTTTGACAGAGAGAGCACAAGCAAGGGGAGTGGCAGGCTGAGGTCTAGGGAGAAGCAGGCTCCCCTCTGAGCAGAGATCCTGGTGTGGGGCTTGATCCCAGGACTCTGGGATCCTGACCCGAGATGAAGGCGGACACTTCACCTACTGAGCCCCCCAGGCATCCCAAGCAGTAATGTTCTTTCTAAGAGTTGAGGATTATGGGAGGGAGGGGGGAGTTAGTATCTCACAGTGAATATTTACTTAAATTTTACCCATACATGGATTTGTCACAAATATTCATATGAAAATGACAATGTTATAACACCATTTAAGGCTGAAATGAAAAATATAGGAAATCACTAGTGTAATGAACATCAGTTACAAAACAAGGACAAATGAAGCAAAATAAGAGAAGGGATAAAGAAAGAACCAGGAATCATCTTCAAGAAGAATCACAAAATGAAGTGTAATGATAAAAACATGTGTCAAGGGGCACCTGGGTGGCTCAGTGGGCTAAAGTCTCTGCCTTCGGCTCAGGTCATGATCCTAGGGTCCTGGGATGGAGCCCTACATCGGGCTCTCTGCTTAGCAGGGAGCCTGCTTCCTCCTTCTCTCTCTCTGCCTGCCTCTCAGCCTACTTGTAATCTCTGTCTGTCAAATAAATAAATAAAATCTTAAAAAAAACATGTGTCAATAAAATTTGCTGTGGGAATTTAAAATATTTGCTCAAAACTGAGAACCAGACAATTACAATGTTGCTGAGCTACACATCTCACTGGCCCCTGAGGACCTTCAGCAATTTGAAAGCAACAAAGACTCATCATTTCTGCTGATCATAGGGTTTCTCTGGAGCCCGGGGGAGGCTCTGAATTCACTGCCTCTTGTTCTTCTGACAGGGTGTCTGGTCAGAATATTATTGATTTTTTTTGCTTGACAAAGAAGATTCTTATAAATGGAATGCATATTTGGGTGCAATCATACTGTAGCTCAGAGATTTTATGGGCAGAGAGAGAGAGAGAGAGAGAAATACAGGAATGGGTCAGTTCACAGGGCAGTCCTTGGAGGGTAGAGAGTGTCAGATTAGTCTGACAATAAGACAACTGAGGCACTTTGAAAACTGTTTAAATTCCAGGATAACATATCCACTTTGAGATTTCAAGCCCTAATTATTCTTTTATTCATAGCCCCACAAGCTTTTCGCCCTATTTATCTTTACACAATATTTGCATTTCTGTACATGACAGATGGACAAGCCCTTCAATGGTCTAAATGAGAAATAGGGCAAGCAGTCTTCCACTGATGACAGAAATTTAGAGACACATCACTGAAGACCCCATTTAGCACAACATTTCCCTGCTCAAAACAAAACAGAACAGAACACGAAACCATGCACGCACACACACTGGCAACGGATATCACACAGACACTAGCTGTCCCCTCAGAGTGGGGGCTCACCTTCTGTAGGTTGTTACTCACAGCCTGTGTCTTGATGCCTTGAGACTGGACGCTGCTCTGGTCCCTGTGTTTCGTGAGAAGCGACTGAGAGAAGTTTCAAAACTATGTAACTGAGGAGAGAGAGGAGATGTTGGGCAGCCCTGAGGCAGTTTGACGAGACTGGTGACATGCATCTGGTTTCCTCAGCAGATGCCTTTCCTGTTTGTATGTGTTTGGTATCTTATCTACCCTTCCCTCTCTCTGTTTTTCTCTTTTCAACTATCATCTTTCCATCTATCTACTATGTGTCTACCTGTCACATATGGGTCTGTATATCTATCATCTACTTAAGACATTTCCCCCCTGTGCCACGACCTCAGAAGGCCAATGTTTAAAAGAATCATCCTGGATTTCCTGAGATGAGTATTTTCCAAGAATATTATACCTACCTGGAAAGAAAAGCTGTTTGCACAGTTTGCTGTGGTTTGCTCCCAGGACAAGGACTGCCACCACAGCATCTGTGAAGTGTCTCAGTAGGACACAGAGAGATAAATGTTTGGTCTGTGATCTCATCTGCTTGCCAGGAAGTGATTATCATTTCACCTGTAAGTGCAGTGACAGTGTCTGCATGGGGAGTACAGATTAATTCTAATTAATCCCAAAATAACTGAAAAATATTTGGGATTTCAAAGACTTCTAAAACCTATTAAAAGTGCCAATAGGATGTCCATTAAGAGTGACAGAGGGGAGGCCTCTGGGTGACTCAGTCAGGGAAGTGTCTGAATTTGGCTCAGGTCTTGATCATGGGGTCCTGGGACCAAGCTCCACCCCAGGCTACATGTGGGGAATCTGCTTTTCCCTCTCTTTCTCCCTCCAAATTGTGTGATCTCTCTCTAAAATAAATAAAATCTTCAAAAATTTTTGTTTAAAAAAGGGTGGCAGTGGGGCGCCTGGGTGGCTCAGTGGGTTAAAGCCTCTGCCTTCGGCTCAGGTTATGATCCTAGGATCCTGGGATCGAGCCTGGCATCAGGCTCTCTGTTTGGCGGGGAGCCTGCTTCCTCCTCTCTCTCTGCCTACCTCTCTGCCTGCTTGTGATTTCTGTCTGTCAAATAAATAAATAAAATCCTTTTTAAAAAAAAAAAAGGTGGCAGAAACAGATGGAGAGAACCTACTTTTGAAATAGTTTAGTCCTGGGTTGCCTGGGTGGCTCAGTTGGTTAAAGCCTCTGCCTTCGGCTCAGGTCATGATCTCAGGGTCCTGGGATCAAGCCCCACACCAGGCTCTCTGCTCTGTGGGGAGCCTGCTTCCTCCTCTCTTCCTGCCTCTCTGCCTACTTGTGATCTCTGTCTGTCAAATAAATAAAATCTTCAAAAAAAAAAAGAAAGAATTTAGTCCTAATGGAACATGGAAAATACCATTTTATCTAACTAGTGAAAGAAAGAGGTTGATCAAATGTCTTAGTCAGTTTGAGGGCTCTATTTACAGAAGATAATTCCTTCTCGTTTCTGAGAGCACTGAGCACAGTGAAACTGAAGGGAAAAACAGTGTGGATGGAGGAAGAAAGTATATCCAGAGTTGTGTGAATAAATAGGGTATTGCGGGGTGCTTATTGTTCAGTATTTTAACAAATATTTATTGCGTAGTTTATGGGTTTCAGGCACATTTCTAGGCATATGGAATATATCAGTACACAAAATATAAATAGAAATCCTGGAATTTACTCTGTAGTTGATGAAAAATGGAACAATGCACCTGTGATACTAAGTCACACAGTGTGTTAGAAGGTCATACAGAAACAGGAAGAACACGGTACGGGTGATAAAAAGATTAAGGATTTGAGATGGATTAAAGTTGTGATTGTCCCTCCCTCCCCCAGACCCCTACCTGCCTGGTCCCTGTTTGAGGGAGAGTGGTTTCATGGGCTCCTCTTCACCTTTCTAGCTGGCACTTCTTGCTGTGGGGAACTTGAGGGGTCTCCTTGGCCTGGATTCCTGAATCCTGAATCCAGTCCAGGGCTTATATGATAAAGTCCACATTTCTGGCAACCAGTACAATGTGAAGCCAAAGATTGTTCCTGAGATGTCGAGCAGTGTCTGGAGGTTTGGCGGTGAGGCTGAGTGGATAGTGTTCGGGGAATCATGTCTGCTTTATATCTGGTGGGAATTGAGAGGGCAGTGGGGGCGGGATTCTGTACTGGAACTACTGGCTGAGCATTTGGGCTTTTGTTCTGAGGGTCTGGGGAGCCACAGAAGATTTGGAGCAGAAAAGGGAGGTGATCTGAATCATCAGGAACAAGTCCTCTAGGAAATTCTGAGTGGAGAACCAACTTTGGGGGCGAGGAAGGAGAAAAGTGCAGTAGTCTGGAACACTGCTGAAGTTGGCTAGACCAGAAGGGTGGCCATGGAAGTGGGGGAGGTGGTTGGATTCTAGATCTCTGGGAGCTGGATGACTGCAGGGTTTGGGTCTAGCACCTACAAGAATGGAAACACCGTCAACTGAGGTGGGGTCGGGGGTAGGATTCACTTTCTGGGGGAATACTCAACCAGTAGGAGGAGGAAAAGAAAGGTGACTTGGCCGTAGGAACCAGTGTGTTCAGATCCTTAGGGATGACAATGAGTTGGGTGTTCAGCGAATGAATTGTAGGTCTTTATTATGTCTGCTGGGCACAGAAAATTGAGGGATGGGGGCAGAAGTCAGTCGTGGAATGGCAGCCTGAGGTGATCCGGAGACTCCAGGGTAAGTTACTACAACAGTCCAGGGGAAGGCTGATGGTAGCATCATAGCAATGGCTGGATCACAGCAATGGCTTTGAAGTTGGGAGAAGAGGTTGGTTTTTTTTTTTTTTTCAAAAAATTTTTTTTAAAGATTTTATTTATTTATTTGACAGACAGAGATCCCAAGTAGGCAGAGAGGCAGTAGAGAGAGAGAGGAGGAAGCAGGCTCCCTGCTGAGCAGAGAGCCCGATGTGGGACTTGATCCCAGGACCCTGAGATCATGACCTGAGCTGAAGACAGACACTTAACTGACTGAGATACCCAGGTGTCCCTGTAGATGAGTCAGTATTTTCTTACTTGTCTTATTTCAGTTTTTATGTTGTCGTTGTTTTTTAATAACGGAAGCCTTTTATTTTCATATAGTTTGTGTATATTTTTTGATAAGTTTTATGTTTGGCTTGAGAGTTCCTTCTCTATAATTTCACAAGTATGTTTTCTTCCACAATCTTGTAAGAGTTATATATTTTTATTGACATCTTATCTGAAATTAATTTTTCTGTATGATTAAGAGCAGAGATGAAAACTGGAGTTTAACCAGTTGGATACCCTATTACCACTGAACGATTTTTTTAAGCAGCCATTTTCCAATGTTCTGTAGCACCACCACAACCCAGTCTTGCAGGAGGAATCTAAATATGGGAGGCCCTCTCTGTAACTTTTATAAATGACTGTTAGTTTTGAACTTGAATTCCAATGCATTATGTCAATCAGACACTCTTTTCTTATTTTATTTTTTAAAGATTTTATTTATTTGAGAGAGAGAGCACACATGCATGTGAAAGAGAACAAGTTGTGTGGAGGGACAGAGAAAGAGGGAGAAGCAGACACCCACTAAGCAGGGAGACCCATTTGGGACTCTATCCCAGGATTCTGGGATCATGACCTGAGCTGAAGTCATACCCTTAACCGACTGAGCCACCCATGCACCCTGTTTTCTAATTTTAAATTCATGACTTGCACTAATCTCATAGAAAAATTACTGCAAACTTTTAAAAAAATATTTTATTTATTTGACAGAAGGAAAGAGATCAAAAGTAGGCAGAGCAGCAGACAGAGAGGGGGAAGCAGGCTCCCCACCAAACAGAGAGCCTGATTCGGGGCTCAATCCCAGGACCCTGAGACCACCACCTGGGCCGAAGACAGAGGCTTAACAGACTGAGTCATCCAGGCGCCCCTAAACTTTTATATGAAAATAATTTTTGTATTTTTTAAAAAAGATTTTATTTATTTATTTGAGAAAGAGAAAGAGAGAGAGCGTGAGCAGGGGAAGGGGGGGAGGGAGAGGGAGAAGCCGACACCCTGTTGAGCAAGGAGCCTGATGTAGGACTTGATCCCAGGACCCTGGAATCATGACCTGAACTGAAGACAGAGACTTAACCAACTAAGCCATGCAGGTGCCCCTGGAGAACTTGTTTGATGGGGAAGTTCATGTCACCCTTTCTAAGAGCAGGAGTTACTTAATTTGGATCTTCCCTTTGTTGCCCAACACCCTATGATTATGGGAATATCATGATCTTTTATTGGATTTGTGTTTCTGAAGTCTTTAACGGCTGGAATGGTCAGTAACTACAGCAATTTCAGATTTATTAGAGTTTGATTTGGACTTTTATATGAGCAAATTTTATTAATTCCAAGACTACATCTTCTTACCCAAGTTTTAGATTAAGTTTATTTTTAAAAAGAGATTTAAATTGGGGTGCCTGGTTGGCTCAGTGGTTTAAAGCCTCTGCCTTCAGCTCAGGTCATGATCCCAGTATCCTGCTCAGCAGGGAGCCTGCTTCCCCCTCTCTTTCTGCCTGCCTCTCTGACTACTTGTGATCTCTGTCAAATAAATAAATAAATAAATAAATAAAATCTTTTTAAAAAAGTTTTAAATTTATTTTATGATGTTTCTTCTAAAAAATCACAAATCTTTCCCTTTTTGTTAGTTTACTTCACTGTCCTAGGTCTATTACATATGTGTGTGTGTGTGTGTGTGTGTGTGTGTTTTTAACTAATCTCCATGCCCAGTCAGGAGCCCAAGAGATAGCTTCAACTCACAACCCCAAAATCAAGACCTGAGCTGAGATCAAGAGTTGGATGCTTAACTGACTGAGCCACCCAGGCTCGTCCCTCTTAAATTTTTTTTACTCTGTTAGCTACGTCCCAAATTTCTCTTTTCAATATTAAGTGGTGTTTTAAAAATTATAAAATGTAAGTTTAAAAATGAAAATTTTCAGTGTAAGTTTTTAAGAAATCAATTATGTATAAATGTCAGGAGCATATGCCCTGACATCCGCCTCCTCTGACCCCCTTCCCCCTTCCTAGCCCAGACAGGTAACCCTGCTTCACCAGCGGAGGGTTTTTCTAAACCAATCTATGTTCAGTCACTCAGATAGATCTCTCTTAAGTCACAGCAGCTGCTGATCCAAAGCTCAGTGAATCCTCCTTCTACACACGCGTACCTATGAGAATTAGTATCGGAAACCTCCCTAGAGTGCAGAGAGGAGGTTTCAGCGGGGAGCTCCCGGCCGCTGCTGTGGGCGCTCAACGCGGCCCCACAGGAAGGGGTCCCCTTGGCCTGGCAGATGCATACTGCTCTACACCGCCCGCGGCAGAACGCGAGTGTGGCTCACCCCCCAGCTCGGCAACTCAGCCACCGAGAAGCCACTCGACCTGGAACTCCTGGTTTATCCCAGGGGACTTCTAGTTTATAACACTCCTCCCAACTTGCGTCTTTTCTCCATAAAGGTGGGCTCCTCTCCTTTGTCCTTCTGCCGGCAGTTTTGCCGTAGCTTCTTCATCCTGGATTACGATTCTTTTATTCCCAAATAAGCCCATGTTTGACTGATAAGATAACTGGCAGTTTTGTGTTAAGGTTAACAGGTTTTGCGGACTCTTATTTGATATGTTTTTATATGGTATGTTTTTACTTTGTCCTTCCATAGGGGCCACCAGACCCTCCACCTGTAGCGGAAGCTCTCAGCCCGCTGCAAGCCACGAAGAAAGGAACTAAGTTACCCAGAAGACTGTGCGCCCAGCTTCCTGATCACGCTGACCAATGAAGACATAGAGAGGGCGTGTCCAAGAGGGCGGAAGGCCAGGGGGCGGGACTCCCCGCCGGCAGCTCATGGAGGCGGTGCTCCCAATCTGCGTCCGGCGGAAGGAGCTAGAACCTAGGGGAGCGGACAGAAGGCATGTGTGCACCGCGCGGTAGCGGGTTCGAGGTTCACTGTGAGCGCTAATGCGGGGAGCTGCGCTCGGGCCTTCTGCCGGCTGCCGCAGTTATCGCGCGTCTCCTGGCCCAGTTGAGCCCGCACGTTACGATGGTGACTGCCGGGCTGGCGTACCCGGCTCAGGTGAGAGCGTGTGTTCTCTGGACCTCACCGGCCCAAGCCCCAAGGGGGTGGGTCTCCTCGGGGGCACTGCCAGGCCCAGGTCCCCAGAACGCGGGCGTTCGTGGGCGGGGGCCCATTTCTGGCCGCCCGTGGGAAGAGTGAGGAAGGGGTCAGCGCGTGCGAAGCCCCGGCCTCGGCAGAGCTGGGGGTCCGACTGCCGTCTGCCGCGAGCAGCCGGGGCGGCGGGGTAGGGAACGAGGACACGGGGTGGGTTGGCGCTGTGCGGGCGGCCCGTCAGCGACTGCCCGGGGAGGATGGGCTTGGGGCGCGGGGGAGACGGCTGCGAAGGACACAGAACGGTGGTACTGGTGTCCCGTGGCCGCGCGTGTGGCTGGAGCAAGACAGGAGGAAAGACTCTCCGTCGGCCTTCTGCCTGCAGGTCTGGACGCGCTGCGGCGAGGCGCTGGTGTGAGGAGCAGGCTTCCGGGAGAGCTTAGGAGCTGGGTTTTGGACACACTGTTCCCGAGCTCCCACAGCAGAGGGGATGCCCTGGCGGCTGCAGTCTCTGCTCTGGACTCCGCGGAAGCGGGCGCAGTGATGTCCGTGTCGTGACCGCCCGAGTCCTGCCCCAGGACCGAGCCTGAACTCTCGGGTTTAGGCTGGAAAGATCTGGACGCTTCTTTGAGATAGGCCCTGAGAGGAAGGAACAGAGAGCTGGGGTGGAGGTCAGGTGGAGCACCTGCAGGCGGGAGGGTCCCGTGATCCAA
This sequence comes from Neogale vison, assembly GCF_020171115.1. NCBI lineage: Eukaryota > Metazoa > Chordata > Mammalia > Carnivora > Mustelidae > Neogale > Neogale vison. The sequence goes on along the minus strand of NC_058097.1, from coordinate 58,285,199 downwards.
GGCTTTACAGTGGGAGGGGAAGTTGCAATGAGGAAGGAGCCCTGCTGAGGTGGGAAGGGGAGGTGTGAGGGCAGGTGAGGGTCTCTGCTCTGAGGCTCAACAGACTGACTACTCCCCATGGAGCAAGGATATTTGGCTTTAGGAGGAAGCATGGAAGTGCCATTGCTGAGATGGAAAGTTCATAGCAGCACTGTCCTGAGCTCAGTGTTTGCCATGCTGCATCTGAGATATTGCAGGGATCTCTGAGTGGAGGTGGCAGGTGGGCATCTAGAAGCAAACATCTGGATTTCAGGGAAGGGGGTTCAGGTTTGAAGACACCCCTCAGTGGTGGCAGGCATGCAGACTGTGTCGTATTTAAGATGGGGCGGTCTGCAGATCATGGTGGCAATGCCATTACAGGGGAAGGATGGCGAGGATATTCTCCATGAACTGACCCACTTCTTGGGCACCTTGATAGGGATGGCTGTCATCACTAAGACCTGAGGAGGTACAGTGACCATGGGGGTGGGGGTGGGGTGTGGATGTAAGGGAACAGGCCTTAAGTGGGAGTCCAGGTGGTGGCACAGGATTCCCAGGGGCTGGATGCAAGATTTATCGAAAGGCAGAGCAGGGAGCCTAGGTGGCTCCATTGGTTGGGTGACAGCCTTTGGCTCAGGTCATGATCCTGAAGTCCCGGGATTGAGTCCCACATTGGGCTCCCAGCTCCACAGGAAGTCTTCTTCTCCCTCTGACCTTCTCCATTCTCATGCTCTCTCTCACTCTCTCTCTCCTAAATGGACAAATAAAATCTTTTTTTAAAAATTAAAAAAAAAAAGAGCAGTAACAGAGATCAGATGACACTAAGGCGTGCTACATTTTTCGCTCCACAGGTTCAGTTTTGTGACAACTCTTGCTGGAACCTGAAGCGTGTCAGATGGGATGACAAATTAGCTTTTAAGGGAAGAGGAAGTCAGCTGAGTCTCTTGGGCTGCGGTGGGAAAAGTGGGCCCGGCTTTGAATGAGATGAGGTGAGAAGAGGTGTGACTGGTGTGAGAACAACACAAGCAGCACTGGGGAGGAGGAGGGCTTAGGGGTTCTGATGCCTACATGGACTAGAGTGGCTAAAGTTGGAAGACGGAGCCAGGCAACATGGGGTGGTCCTCAGAACAGTGCTGGGACTGCGTCTAGCACGAGGGTCCCTCTGACGCCCTGGGATAGCCTGGGATCCTCTGGCGTTTGGCAAGTACTGGCTGGGAACCACTTGCAGAGTGACATATGGGGAAGTCAGAGAGGTGCCTGTGACAAGGGCTAGAGGTGTCATTGGTGTTGTGGGTGAGTGGTTGTGACCTGGCATGTGAGAAAGGAGCAGTTCCATTGTGCAAATGCAGAGGAAGTGTGAAGGTGCACTCAGCATCCTTGTACTCAGGGCTAAAGGCAGAAGGCTGAGCGTAAGTGACATATGGGGCATGATCTGTGTGATCCTAGGAGAGTTGACTGTGAGGAGAGTGGCAGGGACTCTATACAGCGGCCTAGAGCTTGGGTAAGACTGTCTCTCTCCCCATCTGTTCTTACTGATGACTGGCAACAGTGAGGCATTTGACATGACAGAGAGGGGTACCCTAGAGTGGGACCTGGTGTCTCCTCTGAGTTTGGGAGCTGGGAAGGAGGGCCATGGCCTTGGGGGTCTTGGCTAGAGAGGTTGCTTATGCACTGCTTTGCCCTCTTCATGACAGGGCCATGTGACCTTTGAGGATGTGGCCGTGTACTTCTCCCAGGAGGAGTGGGGGCTCCTTGATGAGGCTCAGAGATGCCTGTACCACACTGTGATGCTGGAGACCTTGGTGCTTATAGCGTCCCTGGGTAAGGACCCTCATTCCCACACCATTGCCTTATATGAGGCTCTGCTCTTCTCCTTTTTCCAAGGATCTCTGTCCCTGCCAGAGCTGGGCCCTGGGCATTGCTTCCTTCCCTGGTCCTGGCATAGTGTTGTGTTTGCTGGGCCTGGGCTTTATGAAACCCCAACATGTTCTGCCTTAAAGCCTCTCACAGAAGGGTTTGGTTTCTGAGCCTTGGACCTGCCTGATCGGTGCTGATTAGCCTTGCTCCTCCTTACTTTGTTGACTGTTCTCATTTGTGGAAGATCTCTGTCATAGGTTCTGCCCCCTTCTGTTTTGTGTACTGCCTGTGTAGGGAATTATAGACACTGACATGGTCAGTATTTGCAGGGAACCCTAAATTATTTTTGCAAGACTATCCTCAGAATCCTCCGACCAATAAACTTCTTTCCTGTAATCTGTCAGTGTTTGAGTCCCTCTGGGCCAGTGTCACCCACTTAACTGCCCTGTTTTCTCCTGAGGACATCAACCTGCTAGGTCCCAGAAAATTGCCTACATTGAATAGAGGGGTAGAGGAGAACGCTGGGTACCTGATAGCTCAGACACCTCTCCAACCATAGGAAGGGGGATTAATAGGATCCGGTGAGGAGGAGCAGTGGGAAGGCATAATTTCAGGATTGAGTATAAATCATACCAGGAAACTGTCCTTTGCTCATTACTGTTTTAGTGCCAAGATTTATGGCCATACTTTGCTTCAATCCTTCTTCCCCGCCCTTGACACTTGGCCCACTTGTCATTTCTGCTGTGACTTCTAGTCCCTGGGTCTCCCCTACATCTATGTCCCTCACATCTCTCCCCCTTTTCTCTATCCACAGTGTTCTGCTACATTACCCTGCACTGTGTGTGTCATGAGATACGCACATAGCCCTAAATGATTGACCACCAGCTAAAAGGCAGTTGTCGTCTTCTGGGGTGGGACACACATTCTAAACAGTACATACTTGTCACCAACAGGCAAGGTCCTGCTGAGAACCTCTGACAGAGGAGTGAGTTGTACCAGACCTTTCTTGCTGGCATAGCACTGTATCCTACTTTCTTGCTAGTTGTGAGGCCCCTGTCTTCCCACACACTGTTCTATAACCATCAGAGGCCCAGTGCTACACAGTGTCTCCTTGCCGCACCTGCTCCTGGCTCCCTTGTCCTGAAAACAAACCCATGGATTCAGTCCTGGTTTTGTCCTACACACATTTGTAATGGGCTGTCCTGTCCCACCGAAGTCTCATAATACACTTCACTGGCATTTTTCTGCTCTAAGGTTTTTGGCATGGGGTAAAAGCTGAGGAAGTTTTTTCTGAGCAGTGTGTTTTTGTGGAAAGAGTGTCACATTCCAGGACTCCAGATCCAGCCCTGTCTATTCCAGGGTCTTGTTCCTGTGTTGTGTGTGTCCCAGCAGAGAAAGACATCTTGTACCTGGCTGAGCACGAAGGAGCGTGTGCTGGGCTGAACCTGTGAACTTGTGGGCCTTGTAGAAAACTGTGCTCATTTAGTTCATACTTAGACCAGAACCAGAAGCAGGACTGTGGCAAGGAGGACCTTGGAAGGGAGGACCACAGGGCTTTGTTCATGAAGAGCAAAATCCTCGTGTCAGACAATATTGTCACCTGTGGGGAAGTTGAGGATGGTTCCCTGGGCAGCCTGGGCTCTCTCCAGCACCGGGCCATCCCCAGTGAAGATCATCCACACAGTGGCAGGTGGAGCAAGGCAGTTTCTCACATTCCGCGAGGGCAGCACAGCACGGGTGGGCAGGCCTGCCACAAAAAGGTTAAATTCAAGGAGCGGCAGAGTGCTCATACTGGAGAAAGCCTTCACAAATGTAGTCAGTGTGAAAAATCCTTCATCTCCAAGAAGAGACTTCTTGAGCACCAGAGAATCCACACTGGAGAAAGACTTTATAAGTGCAGTGAGTGTGAGACGTCCTTTGTCTACAAAAGCAGACTTCTTGAGCACCAGAGAGTCCACACTGGAGGAAAGCCTCATGAGTGTAGCAAATGTGGGAAGTTCTTTAAGTACAAATCTAGCCTTAATCAACATTGGAAAGTTCACACTGGAGAAAGGCCTCATCAGTGCAGTGAATGTGGGAAATCCTTCCCCTATAAAAGCAGACTTCTTGAGCACCAGAGAATCCACACTAGAGAAAGGCCTTACAAGTGCAGTGTATGTGGGAAGTCCTTCATCTATAAAAAGAGACTTCTTGAACACTGGAGAATCCACACTGGAGACAGGCTTTACAAGTGCAGTGAGTGTGGGAAGTCTTTCTTCTACAAAAGAATACTTCTAAGGCACCAGAGAATCCACACTGGTGGAAAGCCTTATGAGTGTAACGAATGTGGGAAAGTCTTTAGATACAGACCTAGTCTTCTTCATCACTGGAAAATTCACACTAGAGAAAGGCCTTACAAGTGCAGTGAATGTGGGAAGTCCTTCATCCATAATAGGAGACTTCTTGAGCACCAGAGAATCCACACTGGAGACAGTCCTTATAAGTGCAGTGAGTGTGAGAAGTCCTTTGTCTACAAAAGCAGACTTTTTGAGCACCAGAGAGTCCACACTGGAGAAAAGCCTTTTGAATGCAGCCAGTGTGGGAAGTTCTTCAGACACAGCTCCACCCTCCTTAAACAACAGAAGGTTCACAGCACAGAAAGCCATCTCAGCACAGTAAATGTGGAAGTCTTTCATCCACAAAATAAAGATTTGCACCAGAGAGTCCACACTGGAGAAAAGTTTTAAGAATGCAGCAAGTGTGGGAAAAAGGGTTTGAATTCAATGAGCACCAGAAACTCTGGAGAAAAGCCATATGAATGTAATGAATGTGGGAAATTCTTTAGACACTGATCACTGATCCACTCACATTCAACACCAAAATGTTCATGCTGGAGAGAGGCCTTGAATAACTGTAATAAGTATGGGATGTCCTCCATGGACAAAAGAAATCTTGAGCAAAGAGAATTCAAGCTGGAGGAAGAAGCTTTGAGTATAATGGATGTGGGAAATCATAGGAAACCTCATCAGCCTCAAGGACAGGCTTACTCGGTACCACAAAGTCCACACTGGAGAAAAGCATTTCTGTGCAGCAAATGTGGAAAGTATTTTGGTGGAAGATATTGCTTCATCAGGCCCCAGAAAGTTCACAGGAGAGAAAACCCTTAGTAGTAGACAAACACCTTATTTTTTAAGCCATGTTGAAGCTTGGAGGTTATGTGCCCTTTGGGGTAGGTTTAGGATAGAATTGTGGTTTGCCAGTGTGAAGGGGTGAACAGCTTTTGTGAGTCACAGTATCATGTCAGGAGCACAGTATGAGTCAGAAAATACTTCTTATTCCTAATTTAGCATCCTTTGCATTGCTTCCTAAGACATCCTGGGAAATACTGCAGGGCTTTGTGATTAATAATGATGTCGCAGTGTGTTCCTGTGTCATAACCTACTAAGGGATAATCTGATAGGTTGGTATCAGTTTGCATTCTCACCAGAAAAACCAGAACCAGAGTTCCAGTTTCTTTATATCCTTGTACCTGGTATGGTCAGACTTCCTAATTTCAGTGGTGTAGTAGGTGTGTAATGGCACCTGGTGATTTTAATTTGTATATCCCTAAGATGTGGTATTTAGATATTTTTCATGTGTTAATTTCCAGCTATCATCTCTTTGGAAATTTCTGTTCCTATGATTTATTATGTTAATTACTGAGTTTTGACATTTGCCCATGGATTATGGACAAAAGTTTTCTATTTTAAATATTTGCCAATATATTCTTCCAGTCATGGTGTTGTTTTTTTCAGTTGCTTTTCTTGTGAAAATAATTTTTTAAAATTTAAGGAAGTCAAATTTGTCCATTCTTTCACTGGATATTCTTTTGATCTTGTATATAAGAAATGTTTGCTAAAAAAAAATTTGCCAAATTTAAAGACATAATTTTCCCTTTGTTTCTTTAAGTTTTTTTTTTAACTGACATGTATGTGCCTCCTTTTAGTTAATTTTTGGACATTCCTTTTAAAAAAATGGATATCAGGGGCACCTGGCTGGCTCAGTCAGTAGAGCATGTGACTCTTGATCTCAGGGTCCAGAGTTTGGTCCCCACCCTGGACATACAGATTACTTAAAAAAAAAAGTAAAAAAGAAAAAAAAACATGGATACCCAAGAGCTGCTACCATATTGATTTAAAAGATTATTCCTTCTCCCTTGAATTGGCTTTTGTATCTTCACTGAAGATCCGTCATTTCTCTGTATGTTTATTTCTGGACTTTCTTCTATTGCATTTATCTATTTCCTGTATTTTCATGTGTTGAATAATTTGTTTTTTTTAAAGATTTTATTTATTATTTATTTGATAGAGATCACAAGTAGGCAGAAAGGCAGGCAAAGAGAGATAGAGGGAAGCAGGCTCCCTGCTGAGCAGAGAGCCCAATGCGAGGCTCAATCCCAGGACCCCGAGATCATGACTTGAGCTGAACGCAGAGGCTTAACCCACTGAGCCACCCAGGCGCCCTGAATAATTTTTTTTTTTAATTATGTCTTGAAATCAAGGTCATATATTCCTATAACAGTCTTCTTTTTCAAAGTTGTAGTGGTCATTCTTGGTCCTTCACCTTTTCATATGAATTTTAGAATCCATTTGTCAGATGAATGGATAAAGATGTGGTGTACACACACTCACAATGAAATACTACTCAGCCATAAAAAATGAAATCTTGCCATTTGCAATGATGTGGTTGGAACTAAAGAGTATTATGCTCAGCAAAATAAGTCAATCAGAGAAGGACAATTATGATATGATCTCACTTATATGCAGAATTTAAGAAAGCAGAGGATCATAGGGGAAGTGAGGAAAAAATAAAACAAGATGAAATCAGAGAGAGACAAACCATAAGAGAGTCTTAATCATAGGAAACAAACAGGGTTGCTGGAGGGGATGACAGTGAGGGGATGGGTAACTGGGTGATGAACATTAAGGAGGGCATGTGATTGGGGCACCTGGGTGGCTCGGTGGGATGGGCCTCTGCCTTCGGCTCAGGTTGTGATCTCAGGGTCCTGGGATTGAGCCTTGCATCAGACTCTGCTCGGCAGGGAGCCTGCTTCCCACACCCACCAGCTGCTCTGCCTGCTTGTGATCTCTCTCTCTCTCTCTGTCAAAAAATAAATAAATACAATCTTAAAAAAAAAGGAAGACGTGATGTAATGAGCACTAGGTATTCTATAAGACTGATGAATCACTGACCTCTACCTCTGAAACTAATAATACATTATATATTAATTAATTGAATTTAAGTTAAAATACAAGAAAAAAATAGAATCCACTTGTCAATTTCTAGATCACAAAAAAACCTATAAGGATTTTGTTTCAGATTGCATTTAATCTTCAATTTAGAAGAAATACCGAGTGTCCCAATCCATAAACATGATATGTCTTCTTTTATTTAGATTTTATTAAAATTTTGATGGGGTGCCTGGGTGGCTCAGTGGGTTAAAGCCTCTGCCTTCGGCTCAGGTCGTGATCCCAGGGTCCTGGGGTCGAGCCCCACATCGGGCTTTCTGCTGAGCGGGGAGGTTGCTTCCCTTCCTCTCTTGCCTGCCTCTCTGCCTACTTGTGATCTCTGTCTGTCAAATAAATAAATACAATCTTTAAAAAATAAATAAAATAAAATATTTTTCACAGTGGGTTTTTTTTAAGATTTTATTTTTAAGTCATCTGTACACCCAAAGTGGGGCTTGAACCCACAACTCTGAGATTAGTTTGCTTTTTATAGGCCTTGCATATCTTATATATCTCCAAGTATTTTCTCTTTCTGATGATGTTATAAATGGTAAATTTTACATCAAATTTCAATTTGCCAGTTGTTTGGTGTTACACTGAAAGAGATATTAAACTAAGGATAGAAGCAATCCTCCTCAATCTTATAAATGAGGTCTACAAAGAAATGCTTACAAGTATTATGCCTTAACATCCATTATTAAAATTTTCCATGATATTAAAACAAAGGGAAGATAGCTCCTCCTTTCTCTTATTCTGTTATCCTGGAGTTCCAGTTTCATTCAGTAAGGCAAGACGATGGATATGTAACATTTGGCAAAGAAGAAATAAACCGCCTAAAATATTTCCCATGTTGTTGTCTTCACCTCAGTCCAAATGTAGATACAGTTTACCGCTTCCACCCACCCCAGACTCCTGACCATCATTTTCTATTACGCTATGCAACTTAATATAAGTTATGAATTGCATATTGCCTTTTCCATCAACTATGGAGTAAGTTCCAGGAGGGATTTTTTTTTACATTTTTGCATTATATATTCCATGTTCCTAGAAATGTGCCTGAAACACATGAGGTATATAATTGATGTGGTCTTTTTAAAAGATTTATTTATTTTAGAGAGAGAGCAGCGGGGAGGGGCTGAGGGAGAAAAAGAAGCCTAAGCAGACTCTATGCTCAGCTCAGAGCCCAACACAGGGCTCAATGTCATGACCCCCAGATCATGACCTGAGAGTCAGAGGCTTAACTAAGGACACCACCCTGGCGCCCCGCAGCCATAATTGATTTTTTTTTTTTTAAGGGAAGGAATATATATATAAGCCTTTTTTTTTTTTTTTACTTTTTACTTTTTTATTTTTTATAAACATATATTTTTATCCCCAGGGGTACAGGTCTGTGAATCGCCAGGTTTACACACTTCACAGCACTCACCAAAGCACATACCCTCCCCAATGTCCATAACCCCACCCCTCTTCTCCCAACCCCCCTCCCCCCAGCAACCCTCAGTTTGTTTTGTGAGATTAAGAGTCACTTATGGTTTGTCTCCCTCCCAATCCCATCTTGTTTCATTTATTCTTCTCCTACCCACTTAAGCCCCTATGTTGCATCACCACTTCCTCATATCAGGGAGATCATATGATAGTTGTCTTTCTCCGACCATAATTGATGTTTTAAAATGTTGAACAAAATGACAAGGCACATTTAACATTTATTTGCCCAGCTCTGGATATACTTTTCTAACTTCACCCACAGTGTCTTTTCCTTCAGTTTCACTAACCTCAGCGTTTTCAGGAATGGCAAAAAACCTTTCAAATCTTCTGAAAAGCCCCAATAGGCATTTGATTGGCTTCTGTTGCTCACTTATTAGATCTCAGATTCCTTTCCTTACATTCTTTTGGGATTTTGATTGTGTATTTCAAAAGCAGGTTTTCCCATAGTAGTAGTAGTAGTTTTGCCACTACTGATGGATATCTTCCTAAGTACTTTTTAATAGCTTTCATTGGTTTTCTCGGTCTGAAATTTTCCAGTTAATCTCTACTACCCATGCAGACACTGTCACTGCCCTTATAGGTGAAATGATAATCATTTCCCAGCAAGCAGATGAGATCTGGAATTCCAGAACTTTGTCTCGGTGTATACATCCCCCTTGCACAGATGCTGCCATGGACATCCCTGTCCTCGGAGCAAACAGTTTGGGAAGGAGCTCTTTTCAGGTATCTGATTCTCTCCCTTTTATTCTGCTCCTTCCCCAGCTGTGTTCTCTCTCTCAAATAAATAAATGTTTTAGTGATGAGATCAAATTTACCTTTATTTTTACGTACTAATGGTACAAATATTTAAGTGCCATATATTTAAAAGTTTCTTTTTTCAGATTTATTTATTTATTTGAGAGAGGAGAGCACAGGCAGGGAGGGGCAGAGGGAGAGGGAGAGCAGAAGTCTTAGGCAGACTTTGTGCTGAGTGCAGAGCCCAAGGTGGAACTTGATTTCATGATCCTGAGATCACTACCTGAGCTGAAATCAAGAGTCAGACGTTTAACCAACTGCACCACCCAGGCACCCCAATAAATGTTTTTTTAACAAGTTGATAATGCAAATTTATCAGTAAAAATATATCTATATACATATGTGTATGGTTTGTTTTAGATGCTTCTTGTTCTGTGTCCCTGACTTTTCCCTGCATGTGTTTGTGTGTGTGTGTGTGTGTGTGTTCATGTTCATTCTGGACCATAGTTTTTTTTTTTCTCCCCAATTTATTTATTTTCAGAAAAACAGTATTCATTATTTTTTCACCACACCCAGTGCTCCATGCAAGCTGTGCCCTCTATAATACCCACCACCTGGTACCCCAACCTCCCACCCCCCCGCCACTTCAGACCCCTCAGATTGTTTTTCAGAGTCCATAGTCTCTCATGGTTCATCTCCCCTTTGGACCATAGTTTTTTTTTAACTTAAGAATATATTCTGGGGGCACCTGGGTGGCTCAGTGGGTTAAAGCCTCTGCCTTCGGCTCAGGTCGTGATCTTAGGGTCCTGGGATCGAGCTCCACATTGGGCTCTCTGCTCAGCAGGGAACCTGCTTCTTCCTCTCTCTCTCTCTCTCCCCTGCCTCTCTGCCTGCTTGTGATCTCTCTCTGTCAAATAAATAAATAAAATCTTAAAATAAAAAGAATATATTCTGGAAGAAAGTCCAGTCAGTTGTGCTATAATGGAATGTATGTGTTCCTAAAAACCATCAAGCTATGCAAAATCCAAAATAAAAATCACAGGGCTTGAGTGCCTGGGTGGCTCAGTGGGAGCTCTGTCAAATAAATAATAAATGAATAAATAAATAAATAAATATTCTTTTTTTTTTTTAAAGATTTTTATTTATTTATTTGACAGAGAGAGATCTCAAGTAGGCAGAGAGGCAGGCAAAGAGAGAGAGAGAGAGAGGAAAGCAGGCTCTCCGCTCAGCAGAGAGCCCGATGCGGGACTCGATCCCAGCACCCTGGGATCATGACCTGAGCTGAAGGCAGCGGCTTAACCCACTGAGCCACCCAGGCACCCCAATAAATAAATATTCTTAAAAAGATTTTTTTTATTTGACTGACAGAGATCACAGGTAGGCAGAGAGGCAGGCAGAGAGAGGTTGGGGAAGCAGGCTCCCCACTGAGCAGAGAGCCCGATGCAGGGCTGATCCCAGGACCTTGGGATCATGAACTGAGCTGAAGGCAGAGGCTTTATAAACCACTGAGCCATCCAGGTGCCCCTAAATAAATAAAATCTTTAAAAAAAAATCACAGAGCTTATTGAGATTCTCAAAATGTAATCAGTAAAACATAAAAAAGAAGATAGAATCCTAACAAATGCCATAGCACAGTTTTACACATTTAAAGTTTGAGAAACACATAAATACTGTAATAAATACAGGATTTTAGCCTGAAATTTGTAGAAGTGGGTGTCAGAGGGTTGCAGTTGTGAGTTATTTTGTGAAGTAATGGAAGTTTACTTAAAATCAGTTGCCTAAAATTTACCCACCAGAAGTGAATGGGCTTGGCTCCAACACATGGTGAATTGGCATAGCCAGTAGATATTTGACTTGTCCTTATGTGTTGCCAGTGGCTTGAGTGGGGGTTCTGAGGATCTAGGATAATGGAGCTGTTATGAACCAAGATGATGACTACTGGAGACAGCAAATTCAAACCCATCTAGACGTGCTGAGTAGGTGAATAGAGGTATGTGTCAGTTCCTGGAGGAAGTGTGATGTATAAATGTAAATTTTGGAGTCCTACATACAGAGAGAATTATCAGAGACAAGCCTGGTTGAGGTTCCACTGCAGTGAGTGTACATAGAAGAGAAGTGAGATCAGAGACCTGAGCCTTACTTGGCGCTCTCTTTTGTGTTCACCTTTGTGCTCCTCCTAGTCCTCCTATCCTCTCTTCCTTGACCTTTTCTGGCTGCTTGATCTCCTTACACCTCAGCAAGCTTTTTTTCATCTCTTTCTGGCACTTTCTCTACCATTGTGTTGGATTGTTTTAACCTGGCTCTCCGCACGAGTGACTGGTCCTCATGTCTCCCAGTGTCAACTCCGTTATCACCTGTACAAATGGCTGCCCACACCCAGAATACAGAAAGGAGCTCTTTCCCCCTCCTTTCAGTTTAAACATGTACATAGATCCTTTATCAATTTAATTTTTGTTCCACTCTAATCCTCCCTGCCCTCTCCCTCAGTTTTATTGATACATCTAGAGCAACAGGAGAACAGGAAGCATACATTTTGTTAGTAGGTCACTGGCCATAGTGGTGAGTTGTGCCATCATCATTTCGTAAAAGTAATTGAGTATGTTTCAGGATATGGAGTAAGAAATATGCTATGGATAAAACAGTATGGCTCACTGGGTTGGATGCAGTCACTGATAATTGAAGCAGGAAAGCTATTTTCTGAGGAAACCAGAGCCTGGCTTACCCTTGTCCACCTGCTTTTGAGTGGCCAACATCCATTCCTGCTCCATTTTCATTGCCATGATCCTATCCGGAGTCTTCTCTCCTGCCCCTGACCTAAAATTCTGAAACTAGCAAAACTGATTGCAGAGTTTCAGGGTACATGCATTTGAAAAGCATATTTATCAGCTTCCAGCTACAGAGCGAACGCGTTTTGTAGAGTATGGAATGATGGAATGTAGAGATGGAATGATGTGTCCATTTGGATCTGTGTCCTTTCGAGGCCATCTGAAATAATACCTTTGGCCTCTGAAGCAACCTGGCTTCGTGGAGTCTGAAATAACATGTTTCTAACACTTTGACGATCAGTTGCTGCAACGGACCCAGAAGTGCGGGTGCTGAGCTTTGTTGCGAAAGGGAGCTCCGGCCTCGTTTGCCAGGCCATTTCCCAGCGATCCTCGCGGTGCTGCCTGGCTTGCGGGGGAGGTGGTTGTGGGTTCATCCTTCATGGGAGTCTGCAGAGCTGTGGGAACTACCATTACCCAGATTGCTCTGTCGGAGGGCCGGCGGCCTTGAGCCAGTGAAGGCTCAGAAGAGGGCACTTCTGTGCAACACGTCATATTGGGGCGGGGCTTCTGGCGTCCTCCTCTTGGCGGTCTTTTTGGCTGCTTTTTTTAAAAATTTTTTTAATTTACTCATTTGACAGACAGAGATCACAAGTAGGCAGAGAGGCAGGCAGAGAGAGAGGAAGCAGGGAGCTCCCTGCTGAGCAGAGAGCCTGATGTGGGGCTCGATTCCAGGACCCTGGGATCACGACCTGAGCTGAAGGCAGAGGCTTTAACCCACTGAGCCACCCAGGTGCCCTTTTTGGCTTCTTTAGAGCTTACCTTGGTTTAGAAGATGGTACAGCAGTGATTTGGGAGTGAGGTGATAGGATCAGAGGAGGGGCAGGAGGAGGCGCTGTCCCCGCCGCACAGATTTGGGTCCAAGACTCGGTGACGCCGCCAGGACTGCCCGCGCCGGGTGCCGGTCCTGGTGTCTGCTTCTCCCACAGAGTACGATGGCGGCGGCCGCGCCCAGGGACTCAGCTGAAGTAAATGCTCGTCCCCCAGGCCCCCCCCGGCGCCCCCCATCCAGACCCCGAAGGCAGGCCCGAGAGTAGGGCGCCTGTTCGCGGCCCTGCGGCCCAGGCCCGGGTGTACGGGACAGGGAGTCGGAGGTGGGCGGGGGCCAGTGTGTGAGCCGGTTGGGCTGCGTGGGAGCGCAGGCTCCGGGCTGAGGGGCCGGCTGGGGCGGGGGTTGCAGGGCGTCTGAGAGGGGAGGATTCTGCCCTCAGGGGACAAGCGTGAGGCGGAGATGCCTGGAATGGCAGACCGAGGTGCGGGACCTTCGTGAGGACCCTGGACGCCAAGGGGACTTTGGCCAAGGGAGGGACTGGATCTCCTTGAGGGTTTTAAGTGTTGCAAAGGTTGCTGGGAAAGAGAATAGACTGGGGGGAGGGGGTTTGATGAGGACACTGGGGTGCCCTAGGTGGCGTTCTCATGCAAGGTCACACCCCTGGTCAGAGCCCTCTGACCCTGAGGCACAGAGGTTAGCTGTCCAGTGGAGGTCACGTGGCTGTAGGGCTGGGCAGGCATGGGGAGTTCTGAGCCGGTGGAGCCTGGGCATGGCTGTCCTCCTCTAGGGCCTCTTTGGCTGAAGAAAGGCTCCTGAGGCCCACACGGATCCATGGAGGATCTCGGTCCCTTACTGGTCTGAACCCTCCCAAATGGTCTCTGGAATTCAGTGTCCCGGGACTCTGCCTGCTGCTCTCCCAGTCCTTGTATCTGGGAGACCTTGGAGAAACTCCAGGCCCGGAGTCCTGAGTCTCCAAGTTACATGGAAGAATTCTTGTTTCTGGCAACCAGTTGAAGGTGTGGAAGGTTATTCAGGAATAGGTGCCAATGCCTGCAGATCCTTGGAGGGAACTGGATTTCCCTTTTTGCAGAAACAAGGGGACAGGAGCAGGACTGGAATGCCTGCCTTTGAGGTCAAGTGTCAATTCTGGAGATAATGGAAGGTTTAATTAGGAGTAAAGTGATCTTACCAAGGTTTTAACAGGCCTCGTGTGGCTGCCCAGTGGAGAATGGACTCTGGGATAGGAGGGAGAAGAATGACCAAGAAAGGCCTGTAATAGGCCTGGCAAATGTTGTTGGGCGTAAATGGTGGCCATCGAGGTGGGAGAAGTGGTTGGATCGTGGACTCATTTTTTTTTTTTTTTTTAAGTAGGGCCAACCAGCTTTTTTTTTTTTTTCCAATTTATTTATTTTCAGAAAAAACAGTATTCATTATTTTTTTCACCACACCCAGTGCTCCATGCAAGCCGTGCCCTCTATAATACCCACCACCTGGTACCCCAACCTCCCACCCCCCCTCCACTTCAAACCCCTCAGACTGTTTTTCAGAGTCCATAGTCTCTCATGGTTCACCTCCCCTTCCAATTTACCCAAATTCCCTACTCCTCTCTAACACCCCTTGTCCTCCATGCTATTTGTTATGCTCCACAAATAAGTGAAACCATATGATAATTGACTCTCTCTGCTTGACTTATTTCACTCAGCATAATCTCTTCCAGTCCCGTCCATGTTGCTACAAAAGTTGGGTATTCATCCTTTCTGATGAAGGCATAATACTCCATAGTGTATATGGACCACATCTTCCTTATCCATTCATCCGTTGAAGGGCATCTTGGTTCTTTCCATAGTTTGGCCAACCAGCTTTTGATGTGGAAGGGAAAGAAAGGAAGGAGTCAGGGATGACCCCAAAGGTTTTGGTCTTAACAGCTGGAAGGATGGAAGTTCCATCAACTGAGATGGAGTAGTCAGTAATGGGAACATTTTCAGTGGGAATACCAGGAGGCTGGCTTTAGCCCTGTTAAGCCCGAGACATTTCAGAGACTAGTGGAGGCATTCAGTGGGCAGTTGCACACATAGGTTGGTAGGGAGAGGGTTTCAGGATGGAGCCATTCCAAAGGTGATTGCTGTAGTGTCAACTGGAGGGGAGCTGCGGGTTGCATTTGGGAAGGGGAGTGTTCAGGTTCTGGTGGTAATACTGTTAGCAATCCAAGAATAAAGTAGTGTGAGCCTAGAATGGGGTCTTCAGGTTGGGCACCTGGTTGAAGGTGGAGAGTACTGGGTACGGGTGAGGGAGAAAAGTGGCTGGGAGGGAAGTGTGGGCAGGAGGATGATCTGGCAGGTGACCAAGGTTTCCAAGGCAAAAGTAGACATGAGAGGAATGTGGAGAGATGGAGTAACTGAGGCAGGATAATGTTCCCCAGGACTTTGTGGTGGTGCTTGGGTAGGGCATGGGATGTTTCAGTCAGGATGGTAGGTTATTTCAGAGTCTGCTGTGGTCATCTGTGGGATTTTAGGCCTGGGATAGGGGACCAGTGGGGCTGAGTTTTGAATGAGGTGTGACTGGGTGTGAATGCGTGTGACTGGAGGGCTCAGGAAGTACAGCACAGAAGTTGAAGAGGGCGAGGTGTCTGAGATGTGCATGTGGTTCTGGTTGGTGAGGTTGAAGCAAAGAACAGAGCCAGCTTTCTCTCTGTGAAGTGGATGCTTTCACAGCAGGGTTCTGGACTGCCCTTGGTAGTGGAAGCCATTGGAGGTCTGGATAACGTTGGATTATAATGTAGATTCCATTTTATCGTTCTCGACTTGCAAGAACGACATGTAGCCTGGTATCTTGTTAATGTTGCTTCTCCTTTATTATCATACCACACTTGCTTATATGCAGTAGGGCACCCTATCAGAAGACAGAAATTCTCAAGACATCCAATCACAGACCTGCTGCTAAGTTTCCCCTAATTAGTCTATCCAATGTCTGCTTTTCCTCCCCCACATGGGCCGTCGCGGATATCAACTTGTTTATGTGGAGGTTTGTTTTGGCACCTGGCCAGGCGCCATCTTGTAATGGCGGGGACTTCCTTGGCCACAGGTGGTCCCCGACATCTCCCCCTTTTTTGTTTTATGGCAGGGATCGTGCCTGTCTTAGGTTGTCAACAGTAGAAGACATCCTTACCTGTTATTAGACATGAGATAGCAAAGATCTCTGTCCTGTCTTAGGTTGGTATGTCTCTCTGCTGATCTTACCCGTCCTTGACTACTGATCCAGCATGCTTAACCATATTTGGGGGGATGTTCCAGCTTCAATCGCCAGCAGAGCTTGTACTAGGGCTCGCTTTTGCTCCCGATGTTGTCGTCTCCACTGACATATTTTCTTAGTAAGAAGTAGCATGCCAATGAGAAGGACAAGCAGACCAACCGTTCCAGCCTATTGTTTAGTAAAGTTAAAAACATTGCCGAGTGCATTTAGTATGTCTGGAAATGATGCGGGCTGTACACGAGTACTATTAACCTTAGTGATCTCAGCAAGAAGGCTCCGTGTAAAATTTTGAAAGTCTTCAGACCAGGTGCCTTGTAAATATCAGGAGAGCAGTCGGGAGGAATTGCTAATTTGACTAAGGTTAGAGAATTTTACAGGGGTAACACAGAGCACAGAAAAAGGAACAATACAACCAACACTCAGTATTTCAGCTAGAATCATCCGATTTATGCACTGTGAGTAGGCCTAGGGTTTGACTTGTAGTGAAGAACGGGGGGAAGATAAAGGAAGAATTAGTTAAAGGTAAAGGATAGGGCCAAGCTTTCAGAATAGCCCATAATTCACGTGTCGCCTTCGGGGGAATTAGGAATATCAGAGTCCCCCACGACAGTAGGAGGATCACGGCTTCCTCTGTCCTCATCCTCATTCTCAGGGGCCTTCTGGACCAATCTCTCTGGAATCCAAATCGGCACTTCTTTGTCCTGTGGGAAAACACAAACAGAACCTCTGCTCCAGATTAATACAGGATCCGGGCCTTTCCATTGTCCCGTAAGGATATCCTTCCAAAGAACTAAGGGCTTGGGGGAAGAATCTATACGGGCTGAATGTCTTTCAGCTGCTGCTTGACCGTTTTTATCGAGCGTCAAAAAATTTAAAATAAATAGAATTGTTTTTAGTTTGTCTTTAGGGAACTGGAACGTGTCCCCTATTCCCCCTTTTTGTTTTAAGAGTTTGTTTGATGGTTAAGTGGGCACATTCCACGATGGCTTGTCCTTGAGGATTGTAGGGAATACCATGATTTAGGGTAATGTTTAGCTGAGTAAGGAAACCGTGGAATACTTGTGAGGTGTATGCAGGTCCATTGTCTGTTTTTATTTGTCGAGGTTTACCCCAAGCGGCGAAGGCTTGAAGGCAGTGGGAAATAACATCTTTGGATTTTTCCCCAGCATGGATAGAGGCGAATATGACACCAGAACATGTGTCCACGGAAACATGCACATATTTTAGTTTGCCAAATTCAGGGATGTGAGTAACATCTATTTGCCATATATGGTTGGGTAACAGGCCTCGTGGGTTGACTCCTAAGGAGGGGGATGGCAAGAGGGTAACACAGTTTTTGCAAGAGACTACAGTGTCCCTAGCTTGAGCTTTAGTTATGTTGAATTTAAGTCTGAGAGTAAGAGCATTAACATGAAATAGCTTGTGAAATTGTTTTGCTTGTTGAATATTTTCCATTAAAGTGAAGATAAATTGCTCTTTGGTTAACATGTCTGCAGTGCGATTGCCTTCTGTCAAGGGGCCGGGGAGAGCCGTATGTGCCCTGATATGCCCTATATAAAAGGGTACCTTTCTGTCCCATATAATGTGTTGGAGATTCTTTAAAGTTTCTGTAATGGTGGATTTGGTGCTGATGTGACCTACGTTTTCCAGGATGGAGACAGCTTGGACAACATATTTGCTGTCTGATAACAAGTTAAAGGGTGTATCATGAAACAACTGAAAGGCTTTAATGACTGCAAATAGCTCTGTAATTTGAGGGGAGGAGCTTTGAAATAAAAAGGTCCAAGTGTTATCTTGGGTAACCACAGCGCCCACCCCATTTTTAGAACCATCAGTAAAAACGAGATTTTTTTGTTTGTTTTTGTTTTTTAAGATTTTTTTTATTTTTTATTTATTTGTCATAGAGAGAGAAGCGAGAGCAAGCACAGGCAGACAGAGTGGCAGGCAGAGGCAGAGGGAGAAGCAGGCTCCCTGCCAAGCAAGGAGCCCGATGTGGGACTCGATCCCAGGACGCTGGGATCATGACCTGAGCCGAAGGCAGCTGCTTAACCAACTGAGCCACCCAGGCGTCCCAGTAAAAACGAGTTTTGCATTATCCAAAGGTGATTGACGCGTAACCCTTGGATAAATTAATAAGTGAGTAAGACTAAATTGCAGCCATGGGTTTGCTGGATAATGATTGTCAAATTTTGCAGTTGAGATAGTCATAGTAATGGCCCAATCATCGTCACATGCTGCTAAGCAAGTAAACTGCTCTTGTGTATAGGGAGTTAGGATGACGTCAGGTTGTTTGCCGAATGCAGTGATGCTAAGTTTTAGTCCTTTCAATATGATTTTAGCTATGGCATTGGGATACCATGGCAGAACTTTTCCTGGAGAGTAAGCTAAATTGACCCAGGAGATAGGACCTTCCTGCCAAAAAACATCAGTGGGTGTATGCTCTACTGCAAGAACACAATAATACAGGGTTTCAGAGTAATTAATTCTATCAACTTGGGCAGTCTCAAGTCTATTTTGAATCAATTTAACAGCTTCTCGAGCTTGTTCAGATAAAATACGGGGGGAGTTCAAGTCAGAGTCTCCTTTCAATGTCTCGAACAGGGGCTGTAGTTCCTGATTAGTGAGTTTTAGGTATGGCCTGACCCAGTTAATATCTCCCAGGAGTTTTTGAAAATCATTTAATGTCTTTAAATGAATCAGTTCGCAAAGTGATTTTTAAGGACTTGACCTTTGTGCTGTCAAGCTTGGTGCCCAAGTATTCCTTGATAACTGTTTTTTTTTTTTTTATTTTTTCTGGGGCTATATTCAAGTCAAACTGTTTGAAACATTTGAAAAGGGAAACAAGGGCCTTTTCAAGCTGTTCTTCCTGTTTATGGCAAAGTAGTGTATCATCCATATAGTGGTATACCAAAACGGAAGGATAGAGCTCCTTGAACTTTTGCAAGGCCTGGTCAACATAAAGTTGACACATTGTGGGGCTGGTAGCCATACCCTGAGGAAGAACTGTCCATTCAAATCACTGATTGGGACCAGAATGATTAATAGTGGGTAT
This sequence comes from Neogale vison, assembly GCF_020171115.1. NCBI lineage: Eukaryota > Metazoa > Chordata > Mammalia > Carnivora > Mustelidae > Neogale > Neogale vison. The sequence continues at coordinate 58,265,963 of NC_058097.1, read as the reverse complement.
GGTAAATGCAAATCGGGGGATATCATTGGGGTGTAATGGTATAGAAAAAAAAGCAATCTTTGATATCTATAACAATTGAAGGCCATCTCGAGGGGAGGGCAGATACCAAGGGTAACCCTAATTAGACTGGTCCCATGATAACCATTTGGGCATTGATTGCTCTCAAATCATACAATAACCGCCATTTACCTGATTTTTTTCTTAATGACAAAGATAGGAGTATTCCATGGTGAAGTGGAAGGCTTTATATGTCCTGCGACAAGTTGTTCATACACTAATGTGTGGGCTGCTTCGTATTTTTCTTTGGGCAGGGGCCACTGAGAAACCCACACAGGCTTGTCATTGTGCCATTGAATTTTCAAAGGCTCAGTGGCCCCTATGAAAAACCCAACCCCGGTCCACCAATCCCAGAGGTATAATTACTTAGGGGTACTGAATTTGTAATACCCTGGTTTTTCTTCCCTAATCCTCCAACACCTGAATATCCAGCTTTAGTCATGAGGTTTCGAGCTTTCTCACTGTAAAAGGCTTCAGTAGTCAATTTTAGGTCCATTTGAGCAAGAATGTCTCTTCCCCAGAGAGATATAGGGATCTTAAGTACATATGGCTGAACCAGGCCGCTATGGCCTTCATCATCCTTCCATGGTAATGTAGCAGCACTACACATAGGACTTTGGGCAACCCCTAGGCCTCTAAGGGTTTGATCAGCCCTTTGTAGGGGCCAATCTTTTGGCCAATCAACTTCATTAATGATACTACGATCAGCCCCAGTATCCAGAAGGCCCATAAATTTTTTATTTCTGATCCACAGAGAATAAAGAGGTCTATCCTCCATTCCAAGTGTCAGACATGCGAGGGGCGGGCCAGTGGAGCCAAAACCCCTCTGTCCACGGGATTTTTCTGTGTTGGGGAATAGTTTATGACAGCTTGGTAACACTATAAGTTGTGCTATTTTATCACCTGGACTGATAACTGTAATGCCACGAGGGGAAGACACTAATATTTTGACTATTCCTGTATAATCAGCATCAATTACTCCGGGGTGTACTATTAATCCGGCAAGGGCTGTGGAGCTACGCCCTAATAATAGGCCTACAGTGTTCACAGGCAGTGGGCCCTTAAAATCCGATTCCACAACCTGGGTTCCCATCTCGGGGGTTAGTACGAGTCTGGTGGTGGCGTGGATGTCCAATCTGGCGCTTCCTTTTGTAGCCCGTCCTGGTTCGTCAGCGGGTAATGCGTGCGGGCTACCTGTTGAAGCACCCCATACATTTGAGGGCCCTGGGGTGATGGTCCCCATTTCCCGTTTTTTGAATTCCTTGGGGGTAGTGGATTACCTTGAATATCTTTTACTGAGCGACATTCATTCGCCCAGTGTGTACCCTTGCTACACCTAGGACATATGCCAGGTTGCTTTGCTGTTGGGGGACCCTTGCTGTCAGGACATTCTCGCTTAAAGTGCCCCTGAGCTCCACATTTGTAGCATCCCCCAGAATTTCCTTTAGCGCCCTTACGTTGGGGTAGCTGAATGCCCTGAAGGCATTGAGTAATGGCTGAAGCAAGTACTTGTCCTTGAATAACACTGTCATTAATATCCCTGCATACCTTGATGTATGTGCTTAAATCTTTAGCTTTCCGTGGCCTAATGGCCTCTTTACACCATTTATTGGCTTGCTCATAGACCAGTTGTTTAATTAGAGGCATGGCCGTGTCAACATCCCCAAATATTCTCCCAGCTGTTTGCATCAATCTTGCAACAAAATCATCATATCCTTCATTTGGTCCTTGTATCACCTTAGATAGTTGACCCTGCAAGTCCCCACTGCCCTGGAGGGTCTTCCATGCTTTGGTAGCGGCAGCCGCAATCTGCATGTACACGGCAGGGTTGTATTGCAGTTGGTCATGTTTACCAGTGTATGGCCCCATGCCCATAAGCATATCCAGATTCCACTGCGGATTGCCTGCCGCGGCATTACGCCGTGCAACATCCTGGGAATACTCTTGCCATGCTGTCTTCCAGACCAAATATTGCCCTCCAGAGAGGGCTGCCCTTGCTAAATTCCCCCAATCTTTGGGGATTAAATTCATGCCTGCTATGGACTCCACTAGAGAAATAGTAAATGCTGCCTGAGGGCCATACTGCATGACCGCTTCCTTTAATTGTTTAACTAATTTAAAGTCCAAGGGCTGGTGATATCGTTGATGATTTTGGTCCTCTAGAACTGGGAACATCGAGCTGCTATTGGCCCCCTCCATGCGGTCTTCCAATCCTCATTGGCAGAGGGATGACATTTACATGTTATCTCCTCTGCCAGGGGATTGTAGGGAGGCGGAGCATTAGGGGTCACTGCTGAACAGGGAGGGCCTAGTTTTAATTTGAGCTTCCGCTCTAGCTCCTCCCCCGACATTTCTTCTTCCCCTTCGCTAGAACTACTCCTTTCCGTAGCACGAGATGAGCGTTCTTTCACTTCCTCAAGTGCCTCAGCGCCCTCCTGAATAGCTGAGTTACATCTCGGCTTACATCCTCCCAGGCACCCTCTAACTAGAGTCCATATAGCTAACGTTCCCGGCGGCAATGGTTTGTTCTTATCCCTCTTCTTAAAATCCTTGCCTAAATGGTCCCATTGGGGGATATTTAGCAAGCCCTCGTCCAGAAACCAAGGCGCCACGGTCTCAACTGTATTCAAGAATGTCCTAGCAGTTTTCATTTTTAACGGCGTGCCATTGGCCTTTAAAAGGTCCTTTAGGGAACCCTCTAACCTCGACTTTGACAGTTCAGATCCCATAATTAGAATCCCAACCTAATGGTTGTTTAGCGTATACTCGCGGCTAAATCCTGGCTCTAAGGCTGCCCCACTTCTTATTGCGGACTTGTACAAGTTTCCCACCACCTTTGTCGTGGTTTTATCCCGCTTACCTGCGGACTTCTTCCTTGCAAGGTTTTTCTATTTTTCTTAATATATCCCGGGTTTTGGCACCAGTTATCGTTCTCGACCCGCAAGAACGACACGTAGCCTGGTATCTTGTTAATGTTGCTTCTCCTTTATTATCATACCATACTTGCTTATATGCAGTAGGGCACCCTATAGAAGACAGAAATTCTCAAGACATCCAATCACAGACCTGCTGCTAAGCTTCCCCTAATTAGTCTATCCAATGTCTGCTTTTCCTCCCCCACATGGGCTGCCGCCGATATCAACTTGTTTATGTGGAGGTTTGTTTTGGCACCTGGCCAGGCGCCATCTTGTAATGGCGGGGACTTCCTTGGCCACAGGTGGTCCCTGACACATTTGAGTCTGCCAAGCAAGCACTGTCTGGATGCCATGTGCTAAGTGATATGGGGAGAATCTAGGGAGATACCTGTGCTGTGGGGCAAGGGGGTAGTTGTGGTGGCGAAGTGAGTGTGCCTGTGGGCTCCAGAGACGTAAAAGGTACAGTCTGCATCACAGGTACAGTGATGTGCATGTGGAGAGGGAATGTGAAGTAATGGCCCCAGGGTCCTGGTATTGCAGACTTAAGGTTGAAAGGAAAGCCCAGTTTGGTTGAGTCTGGAACACTTAGTCTGGAGAACCACAGGGGTATTGCTTAGCAGGAGCGTTGGGGCCATGTCTGCCAGGCCCAGAGTTTAGCTGGCATTTATCGGATGTCCTGCTGTTGTCGCTGAGGGTTGTACACAGTGATTAATGGGACCATGAGGAGAGACCACTAGTGGTGCCAATGGAGTAACTCTGTGGGGGAAGGGATTGTGGGTCCTTGGGACAGGGTCTCTTTGGGGTTTCATCTGTCTCTGTCAGGACAGTGTGACATTTGAAGACGTGGCTGTGTACTTCTCCTGGGAGGAATGGGGTCTCCCTGATGGGAATCAGAGATGCCTATACCATGATGTGATGCTGGAGAACTTGGCACTTGTGACCGCCCTGGGTAAGGCCCTCATTCCCTCCCCCAGGGACCTGGGATAAGCCTTTCTGCTTTTATCCCAGGGATAGCTCTGTTTTTCTCCCATCACAAACATGGGCATTGCTTCCTTCCCCTCAGTTCCCTGGTCAGTTGCAGTCCTTAGGGCTGGGCTGAATGTACTGCCCCAAAGCCTCACTGGGAAGGTATGCAGGGTCAGTAGTCTTGCAGTTACGCTAATGGCTTCCACCTTGCTTGCCTTTCAGCTGTCTGTCTGACTCTGTCCAAGTCCACGGCACCTCTCTGCCTGGTTTTTCCCCTTCCTATAGGTGATGACATTTCTTGTCCCTGCCTGCTCGAGGAACTGTGGTCACTGATATGGTTGGTACTTATGTGGACTATGGGCAGTTCTTACGGGATCCTCCTCTGAGGATTTCTTTGTAATACTAGTCTTCTTTCCTATGGTCTGTATGTGTTAAGTTGCTCTGGGCAAGTGCTGGTCACTCACCTGTCTCACCTTTCCCTTCAAACTTGCATCATGCAGGTCCCATTTAGTTCTCAAACCAGGGGATATGAAGGAGAGTCCTTGGTGCTTCCCAGGATGAACATGACTCCAGCCATAGCAAGGTGGGCTCAGAGAAACCCTGGGCCTGAGAAGTGTTAAGTAGGAGAGAGCTCATCAGGGTTGTGTTCGGATGATACCAGAAACCTGTCCTATTCCACTGGTGGCCGATGGTTACTTCATTTCTTCTTTTAATTCCCCATTCTTAACACTTGCTAATTGTCATTTCTGCTCTGAATCTGGTTAATTCCCACCTATCTGGACTCCACACACCACAAGTTCCCCTTACTGCTGCTTCTGTAGTGCTTTCTCACATTACCCTATACATTTTGTATCATGAAGTGTGCACATATCCTCACATAGTTCTTTTTTTTAAGGATTGTATTTATTTATTAGAGAGAGAGTGCATGAGCAGGGGTAGGGGCAGAGGGAGAAGCAGACTCCCCACTGAGCAGGGAACCTGAATCAGGTCTCCATCCCAGGACCCTGTGATCATGACCTGAGCCAAAGTCAGATACTTAACCGACAACCCTACTCAACATAGTTCTTAAACCAGCTCTCTTACACTTGGATTTTCCTGAGCTTAGATACACCTTTCTGCACAGTTGTCAGCAAGGATTTACTGAAAGCTATTAGCAGAGGATCCTTCTGCCCCTCCCTATGCCACATCCCATCCTTGTTTCTTCACCTGGAGAGGCCTCCCTCACTGTCTGACCAGTAGAGGCCCAGTATTGCACAGCAGAAGCTGCTTTTTTTAAAGATTTTATTTATTTGAAAGCGAGAGCAAGTGCACAAGTCGGGGAGAGGGGCAGAAGGAGAAGCAGACTCCCCACTGAGTGGGAAGCCCCACGCTGGGCTTGATCCCAGGACCCCCAGATCATGACCTGAGCCTAAGGCAGAAGCTTAACCAACTGAATTATCCAGGTGCCCCCCAGCAGCAGCTTCTTTACCCTGACCCCAGCTCCTTCATCCTGGAAACGGTGCCATCAGCACATTCATTGGTCTGTTGGACCCACATTTATGATGGTATTGCCCCCTTCCCACTACTGCCTATGTATACTTCAGTAGAATTTCTCTGCTTTCAGGTTGCTGGCATGGAGCAGAGGATGGGAAGGCACCCTCAGAGCCCACTGCTTCTGTAGGAGTATCACAGGTCGGGACTCACCATGGAGGCCCATATTCCCAGAAGGCAGACTCCTGTGGGATATGTTGTGTGGTCTTAAAAGACATTTTGGGTGTGGCTCTGCATCAGAGATCATGTCCCCAGTTGAGATCTTACAAATGTAGGAAACCAGTTTCATTGCAGATCTTCACCAGCATGGGAAGCAATGCAGTGGAGAGAAACTGTAGAAATGGGCTTTGTTTGTGAAGAGCTGCAGGTCACATGTGTCAGGGAAGTCCTTTACCTATGGGGAGGTTGACAAGAACTTCCTCGCCAGTTCAGGGGAGCATCAGCACCAGGTCACTCATAATGGGCAGAAACCAAACAGTTGCACCATGTGTGGGGAAGCTATTCATAGTGGGAAGAGCCATTACAGTTGGTGTGAATTCAAGAAAACCTTCAGCCACAAATACACTCTTGTTCAATGCCTGAGTGTCCGCACTGAAGAAAGGCCTTATGAGTGCAAGGAATGTGGGAAATCCTTCACCCGAAGGTTTAACCTCTTTCAGCTTCAGAAAGTCCACACTGGAGAAAGGCCCTATAAATGCAATGAATGTGGGAAATTCTTCACCCACATTTCCAGTTTCATTCAACACCAGAGAATTCACACTGGGGCAAAGCCTTATAGTGCAGCAGATGTGGGAAATTCTTTGGCCAGAGCTCCAGCCTTATTGTACATGAGAGTTCACACTGAAGAAAAGACTTATGAGTGCAGTGAATGTGGGAATTCCTTTAGCCAAAGCTCCAGTCTCATTAAACATCAGAGAGTTCACACTGGAGTGAGGCCTTTATGAGTGCAGTTAATGTGGAAAATGTTTTGATGACACCTCCAGCCTCATTAAACACCATAGATTTCACAATGGAGAGAAACCTTATGAGTGCAGGGGATGTAGGAAATCTTTTAGCCAAATCTCTGGCCTCATTGAGCACCAGAGAGTTCACACTGGAGAAAGACCTTATGAGTGTGGGATATGTGGGAAATCCTTTACCCGCAACTCTGGCCTTATTCAAACAAAAGGGTTCACACTGGAGAGAGGCCTCAGAAGTTCAGAGAATGTGGGGAATTCTTCAGTGACCCCCAGTTTGCTCAACACCAAAATATTCATATCAGAAAAAGTCCTCATGAGTGCAACAAATGTGCAAAAGCTTTCAGCCGAAGGTTAAACCTCATTAGACACCAACAAGTTCACCACCATATGGAAAGGCTGTATATGTGCAGCAAATGTGGGAAAGCCTTCAGTCAGTGGTCTGCTTTGATTCAGCACCAGAAGGTTCACAGTGCAGATCAGCTTTATGAGTGCAATGAATGTGGGAAAGCCTTTAGCGGAAGGTGTAACCTTATCCGACATGAAAAAGTCCACACTGGAGAGAGACCCCATGAGTGCAATGAATGTGGGAAAGCCTTCAGCCGAAAGTCTCACCTCACTGGACACCAGAAAGTTCACATAGCAAAGCCATAGCCATGCAAGGAGCAGGCTTTCTGCGTGTTTGATATAATGACATTGGAGGAGAGCTTTTGTGAGGGAGATATCTTCCTGAAGTTGAACTCATACATCAGAATATACACAGGGAAGATTCCCTGTAAGTTTCAAGTATGGGGGAAACTTCTAGGAACCATGTTGTGCTTCCTAACCGGCTTGGGGTCCTTGCTGAAACCGTGACTGCCAGTTTTCATGGTATAAGGCAGCTCTAATTCCTGAAAGGCCCCCGTGGTATGCATCAGTTACCCCAGTGTTTAGGGAAATAGATTGCTGTTCTGTCTGGAGAAAATAATGAGCAGCCTGAGTCTTACAGTGATGTCATTCCCTTCTCTCTAATTAATGTGTATACCTGACCCAGTTTTCTCCCAAAAGACCTAATCTGGGTTCTACTGGTGGCTTGCAAAGAAGGTTTGTCTTCAGGGACATTGTTTTCATTTAACACTTGTGGTGGGTTTTTTCCAGTCTCCATGTCACCAACCCATAAACTGTCTGCCTATGATTTGTGCAATAATAAAGGCCTTATTGTTTAAACCACCTTTAATCCTTGGGGTTTTATTCACCGAGAGATTGCTTTGAAAACATCACGAAGGTGTAAACAGCTTGTGTGAGAGTTCCCAACTTTGGTGCGCCTCAGAAGACAAAGTGTGATGGCAGAGAATAACTCTTCAGTTTGGGCTTAGTTCACTTTGCTGTCCAAGGCCTCCAAGGAAAGACTGCTGGCTTTGTGCAACTAATATGCAGCCTGGAAGCCAAGATTTTTTTTGTGGGCCCAGGTTGTGCTCACATTGAGCAGCTACTTGTGAAAATCCCCTGTATTTCTGGGATTGGTTCCGTGGTCTATAGTGCATATTATGTAAAGACCACATGGCTAAGGGGAATCTCTTCCCCAGGTCCTTCAGAAGAGCCATGTGCCCTGATGCCCAGGATTTATTAGGGTAGTGATACTGGTTTTAACACTAAAGGGCTCACAGGAATCACAATTGATGAGAAACATTGGATTGATAGGGAGTGCTGGAGCCCTGAAGTCAACAAGACTGAACATCCCTCTTCTAAAAGTTCACCCACAGCTATTCCACTGGCTGTGGCTGTGTTGGGTGAGTGTGACTCCTGGCCTGTGTAACCCTAATAGCTGAGGTCATTGGCAGAGAAATTAAGATTTTATGGATTCCCGTAGCTTTCTGGGCTGTTGACCTTAAGACTGTTATTGCACATGCAGGAAAACAAGGATAGAGAGAAGGGAGATTTCTTAATCCAGCCATACGGCCTTTGTGGCTAAGGTGGAAACATCCTCCATTGTTCACCAGTATTTGCTATCATTGCCATCCCTCCCAAAGCATCAGGAGAGAGTTGGTAGAGATATGAGAGGGTTGCCAAACCTAATTTAAAAAAAAAAAAAAAAGAGTGGGAGAGATCCTTTTATTTTGAACCATTGCTTAAAGCTTTGGGATATAATGATATATAGTAAACTGCACATATTTAAAGTGTGTAGTTGGATAAGATTTGGCAATATAATCTACCAAACTATCATAGTTGCAATAATGAGCATATAAGTTCCACACATATTTACCTTTTTAAAAAATGTTATTTATTTGACAGAAAGAGATCACAAGTAGGCAGAGAGGCAGGCAGAGAGGGAGGAGGAAGCAGGCTCCCTGCCAAGCAGAGAGCCCAATGCACGACTCGATCCCAGGATCCTGGGATCATGACCCGAGCCGAAGGCAGAGGTTTGGTTTTTTTTTTAAGATTTTATTTATTTATTTGACAGAGATCACAAGTAGGCAGAGAAGCAGGCAGAGAAAGAGAGGAGGAAGCAGGCTCCCTGCTAAGCAGAGAGCCTGATGCAGGGCTCGATCCCAGGACCCTGAGATCATGACCTGAGCCGAAGGCAGAGGCTTTAACCCAGGCACCCCAAAGGCAGAGGTTTTAAGCCACTGAGCCACCAAGGCGCCCCCCACACATATTTACCTTATTTTTATTAATCTCTCTCCCTGCCCTCTCTGGCTCTCTAGGCAAACTTAGATTTACTTTCCTTTATAGTAGACTACATTTTCTAGAATTTTAGTATTAAAGTATTTATTCTTTTTCTCTGGCTTCATATATACCGTGTAATTACCTTGAGATTTAAAAAGTGCATTCCTTTCATTGCTGAGTAGTGTTCTGTTGTATGGATATACCGCCATTTGTTGTCCATATATCTGTTCCATGACACCTGGGTTTGCAGGTTTTGGCTATTACAAATAAAACTTCTTTGAAGATTCACATATAAATCTTTATATGGATACATGTTTCATTTTTCTTGTGTTAATACCTCTGAGTGCAATGCCTGAATCATAGGGTAGGTGAATTTTTAACTTTTTAAGAAACTGTCAAACTGATCTGAAGTGGTTAACTTTTTATATTTCCTACCAGTGGCATATGAGAGTTTCACTACATCCCTGGTTCCTGTGAGACCTTGGAACTTCCACTTAATCCTTCCTTCCATAGGGTCCATCTGCGAGGATATAAAACCACTCACAGCCAGACTTGACTAGGCTCCTCAGCAACTTAGTCCCACTGCACATGTTGCCTGTATTCTAGCCCCTTTGGTTTGGTGGTGTCCTATGTGACAGGTATAGCAGGAGATGACGATGTTTGCTGACTTTCTTATTCCATCTGTGTAAGGAAAAATCTTTCTCAGTCCATTTGGGCTTGCAGTTTCCTTACCAGCCACGCCTATGGCAGATTGGCAAGCCAAACCTAGCAGCTGCTGCTGCTGCAGAGAGACGGTTGATGGCTTGACACCACACCTTTCTGCAACCATGACTTTCCAGCTTCTCCATTATCTAGTAAAGAGATCGCCTTTTGGCTTTCTCTTTCAAAGTTACCTGTAAGCAAAACCATTGTAAAAGGGGCTATGTGTGGGGTGTCTGGGTGGCTCAGTGGGTTAAAGCCTCTGCCTTTGGCTGGGGTTGTGATCCCAGAGTCCTGGGATCGAGCCCCAAATAGGGCTTTCTGCTCAGCAGGGAGCGTGCTTCCCTTTTTCTCTATCTGCCTGCCTCTCTGCCTACTTGTGATCTGTCTGTCAAATAAATAAAATCTTTTAAAAAGGGGGGGCTATGTGTAATACTGGAGAAATATCTTTTGTAACAGACTAATCTATTAAAGTGTAGTAGTTATTTTCAAAGTGAAGAGGATATTAATTATATAGTACAATATGAAAGTAGTGATAATGTGGAAATATTGGACATTGAATACAGTGGTCTCATAAGGTACACAATAGATAAGGATAAATAAATGTCTGTATAACTAAAATTAAAAATAATCAGGGGTGCCTGGCTGTCTCAGTAGAGTATGCAGCTCTTGATCTCTGGGTCGTGAATTCAAGCCCCATGTTGGGTATAGGGCTTACTTACAGAACAAATAAAATATATTTATCTCAGATGGAGAAAATCTCAAAGGAGTCAAAAAGGGGGTAAAGCCAATGGAAATTTTAAAGGGAAGCTAAAAATCTAAGACATTAAAGAAGAAGCAGACATGTATCAAGATAATACAACACAAAGGAGAAAATTACAAAGGGGGGATGTTTAGAATGGGGAAACACATGCTACCTAGACCCATTGTAATAAGGAGAATCAAGGACAGGATAATGTTATGCCACATGTACAGTTAGAGAAATAGAGGAACCAAAATCAGCTTGAGCTCATTCCCTTTCACAATTAATGAATGCAAGTGTACCGTGAAATTTTTCTGATTCACGTTACTGTTGAACTTGACAAAAGGTATTTAAAACTCAGAATTCACAGAAAAATAAAGCACAATTAGAAGATAGAAAAAAAAGGTAAGGTGGACTGTTCTTTCAGAGGTTAGGACCTGTTATAAAACTAGAGATGACAGCAGTTTGATATTAGATATTTGTGCAGAGCTACATGTACAGATCAGCAGAGACCATGTAGAGCTTAGAAGGAGATCCACATACATCCAGTCATCCACACTTGGTGTGGAAGGGAACTGCTGCTCCAAAGAAACACGTTCTGATGTACATCAGGACACATGAACAAAAACTTTTACAGCTGCGTTGTCATTATTGCCGACACCTGAAGGCCATACAAAGGTCCATCAGTGTAGAACAGAGACAGATTATGAAATGGTGCTCTCAGAAGCACTGAAAATGAATGATACACATTGAGCAGCATGGGTGAGTCGTACTGACACTCAGTGGACAAAAGAAGTAAGAGCAAACAAATACATAGCATATGACTCCTTTCATATAAATGTCAGTGGCATACAGAGTCAAACTATAATTTTAGGATTTATGCACAGTTAAGGAAAACTATCAAGGAAATCCAACAGAGGGGTACCTGGGTGGCTCAGTGGGTTGGGCCTCTGCCTTCAGCTCAGGTCATGGTCCCAGTGCCCTGGGATCGAGCCCCGCATTGGGCTCTCTGCTCAGCGGGGACCTGCTTGCCCCTCTCTCTCTGCCTGCTTCTCTGCCTACTTGTGATCTCTCTCTGTCAAACAACAAAACAAAAAATCTTAAAAAAAAAAAAAAGAAAGAAAGAAAAAGAAAATCCAACAGACGCTGACTTAAAAATCCAGATGTTGGGACGCCTGGGTGGCTCAGTTGGTTGAGCAGCTGCCTTCGGCTCAGGTCATGATCCCGGCGTCCTGGGATCGAGTCCCACGTCAGGCTCCTTGCTCAGCGGTGAGCCTGCTTCTCCCTCTGCCTCTACCTGCTATTCTATCTGCCTGTGCTCGCGCTTTCTCCCTCTCTCTCTCTGATAAATAAATTTTAAAAATCTTTTAAAAAAATCCAGATGTTGAGTTACTCTTGGAGGAGGTGTAGACCATGTCTGGGATGGGACACTTGACATGGCAGGACACTACTGGCATTCTTCATATTCTCCTCAGTGGCAGATACAGAGGCATCTATTTTAGGAACATTTGTTAAATTCTAAATATATATTAATTCCCTGTACTAATGTTATATTTCACAATAAGAGTGTAAAGAAAAATTGGATAAACATAAGTGTGGTCCTTAAGTGATAGCTCCAAAAAACAATAAAATGAAATAATTTAATGGAGATGAATTACACATAACCTGCCCAGAGAGCAGAAAAGAGAAAAAAAATGGAGATGGAAAAGGAAGAAAAAGAATGTTTAATATTAGGTTTAACTAGCAGGTTTTTTCCTAAAGATACCTCTCATGAGAGGCAGAGCATGAAACAAACACAAAAATCAATCAGTATCAGTATGAATTCCTCGCAGACCCAGAGAGTGATTGCTTGGCTGAAAATCAGGTGAAGTACAGATCAACCCATAAAATGCAAAAGGAAAAAACTTTCCCAACATGATTCACTTCACTTCAAAAACAGCATTATCACAGTTATTTGGATGCAAACTATTTCCATTAAGAACACGGTCTAGAATTTGGCAAATAAGTTTGAGTCCAGTTGTACCATGGAATGATGGCAGGAGTTTGTAGGTTGTAAATATGTTCTGTCGTCTTCAGATGGACATGAGGATATTTAGCTTATAGCTGAGTTGTATGAATAACTTGTTAGTAAAACCATAGAAACAAAATAATTTCAGACCCACTCTTAGAAAATACAAAATCTGCTGTAGAACCTGCAGGCCAGTAAGGTCAAGGGACAGACATGCAGGTCAGGAAGGAAGCTCACTGTGAGGTGTGTCTGCCTGAGACAGAGGTGGGGGCATCATAGATAAGGAAATTGCTCTATCTTTTGTGACTTCATTCATTAACTGTATGAATTAGGTGTCATTGGGCTAAGGCTCAGTTTTAAATACAGTTGTGTTCTAATCAACTACTCAAGAATTAATTGGTCTAGGAATTACTTTAGGACTACAGAGGTCAGAAGTTAGCTGATGACTCTGTCGGTAATTAGAAAGCATTTAAATCAGGATGGTTTAGAGAACCACACCCTGACCGGATAGTGGAGCCTGTGTGAGAGGATGTTGTGGAAAAGATAAGGCCTCACCAGAAGACTATGGTGTAAACTTAAGCTCAAAAAAGTGTTGCACAGTGCATGAATTTTTCCAAAATTTTTCATAAAAATCGATTAGACTTAAGGAGGCTTATAAATGTCATCATTTTCTATGTGTAAATAAGTAATAAAAGGTTATACATTCTCAAAGACATAGCATTCAGTCCTAGGATTTATCAAAATTAACTATGAAATAGTTGTGAAATTCAGGAAAATTAAAAGATTAAATTAAAATCTTTAAAGACAATAGGAGGAAAAGAAATCTTTAAAGACAATAGAGGAAAAGAAATCACTGGGGAAAAAAACTCTTATATCTAATAGTAATGGAAGAGATAGAGTGAAAATCCTTCCTACATTCTTGAAAGTTTACCTTTTATTTAAAATAAAAGCCAGTAATTGAAGATTGGAAACTCTGGGTTTGAGAACCATTAAACCAAAATAATCAAAATTAGGAATCAGATGGAAGTTTATTAAAGTAAAACACATTTAATTATGTATGTACTAAATGACATCTAAAAAGCGAAGGTGATGCCCCTTCACTGATCTTTGCCATTGTTAGGACAAAGCTTAGAATTTTTGTCTGATTGACGGTATCCTGCAACAAATACCGTAGTTTCGATGTTAATTAAAGTTGCACATGCGTTCCCTCATGAGCCATCCAGATATTTTCCCTGATCGATCTAGCCTTACTCACCTATGTTTAGGAAAAAATACACATATTAAAACTATTAAAAGGCCCTGTTTGATGCTAGCTGTAGGGGACATTTTACTTATGTTGGCAAACCTGGTAGTTTTCGTACATTATGTCCTCCTAAATGACCTTGAACTAGTTGAGGAATGGTATATTAAGTAATCATTGCACATTGTATAAATCTATTTTGGCTTCACTATAGCTGTGTCAGGGTGGGGTGCTAATCATTGGATAGCACAGCTTCCTGGAATTGTAACTAGCACCAAATAGTCACATATATATTAACAAAGGGTGAAATGAAAAGTAGATTTATCTGCACAGATCAAAAGATAGACAACTGTTTTATCAGATTAAGGAAAACTTTTCCTTGTCCAGCAGGTAAAGCAGAACTGAGAGTCACGCATATCACTGCTGATGAGCACAAATGGGCTGAATGTTGGAAAACATGATGTTACAAACACAGCAGTGTTTACTAGCCACTGGTCTGGACTCAAAATAAGTACTAGGCAAAGAGACAAAATGGAATAGAGAGAGTAACAGCAGACAAAGGAGCTCGCCAGGATCAGAATGGTGCGTGTGGCTCTGTCCTCATGGGAAGGTCTGGGGCAACGGCTGAGGCTATGAATATGCTGGACTTGCTTCTTGTGCCTGAGCAGGACAAGGACCATGGAGCCACTGGCCCAGACCATGAGGCTCAAGCACACAAAGTCAAAGAAAGAAAACAAGGTAGCATTTAGTGAGCCTATAAATTTATCTTGTGGTAGTCCAGAACAGTAGACGTATGTTTTTCTCAAACTAAGTTTTTGCTGTTCAGTGGCCCAGTCATTCTTAATGGAACATAGATATTTAACAGGACATGCAAGATCCACCAGATGAAACAGCAGAAGCCAATGCGCTTTGGAGATACTCTGAGCTCCATCACCTTGCAGATACTAGAATGAATCTTAAAAGCCTGGTAGCCACTCAACAGGCAGGTGATGCTAAGGGAAACTCCTCTGCCCACTCTGTGTACATAAAAGACAACTTTACATCCAATGTCATCCAGGAAGTATATCCATCCAAAAGCTGCCACGGTCGAGGGATCCCTTTGGAAAAAAGCACCAAGGAGTTGGCTAAGACCAATTGATTGAGAATTAGGTCTTTGGATTTCAACTTGTGTCCAGTGAACAAAGGGAAGTTGTAAAGACCAAAGAGGAAGGAATTTCCCAGGATCCCAACTCCTGTCTGAATGAGGAAGATAATCCCTATTTCCAATTTGAAAGAGCCCATCACATCAATATCAAGTGGAAATTGATCCTTTTTTTTTTTAAGTGGAAATTGGCCTTAACTGGAATTAAAGATCTGGAGTAAATCCAAAATATATGTATTACTATCTTTATGTTTCCTGTAGGGCTTTTCATTAACCACATTTTTTCCCCACATAGAAGACATTCAGAATGTGTCCTTAAAAAGCAAACAAAAGGAGCTCCTGGGTGGCTCAGTTAGTTAAGCATCCAACTCTTGATTTTGGCTCAGGCATGATCTCAGGGTGGTGAGATCAAGCCCCACTTCATGAAGCCTGCTTAAGATCTCTCTCCCTCCCTCACTGACCCTCCCTCCCACTCCCCCCCCAAAAAGAGTTAAAAAGCAAACAAAAGGATCAAAGAGAGGTTATCTAAGGGAGATCTCACTAAGTAGTTGTAAATAATTCAGAACGTTTTTCCAAGGATGTGCACTTGGATTATTGAAGGAGGGAGTTATGGGGTATTTAGACATACACTTTCACATTAACTATAGACAGGTGGATTCGTTCAAAATGTTTAGATACAATTGTGATTTTTCTAACAGCAATTAAAATTGAAAGATAATTTTAAGAAAAAGTAGTAGAATACACATATGAACTTTATCAAAGAAGAATTTTAAACCAAGGGAAAGTTCGAGAAATAATTTTGAAAAGAAAACATAAAATGAATTTAATTCTCCAACAAAGATGTCATTTTATGTGGAGAATTTCTACAATTACTATAAATCAGAGATAACTTTGAGGAGTCTCTGACTTATTAACAGCTGTGATCACTAGTCATTCCTATGCTCAAAGTGTAGTCATTCAAGGGCAAAAATAAGAGACTCATTTTATTCCCTTAATCAAACAGAATGGTGGCTGTGGAGCCATGGTTAGGGGCTAAATTATGTGCACTTTGCTTTCAGAGAAAAAATATTGAAAGTATATCATTATGTACTTGGGTAGAACTTTATATGTCAGAACAAACCAACCTGTCAATGCTACAGGTGTAAGGGGGTGAACACACTAGTATTTCATATTGATCAGAAAGGACAATGAAGTTCTGTTGAGGTAGAAAGATTTAATAGATAATTATAATTTCACATTGATTTTGAAATCTGGTTGTAGGTCAGGATAAAATTGAGAATCTGAGAATAATGAAGTCCCTGATGATCTCTGCTCTCTTAAATGTGGAATTTTTAGTCACTTTTCTCTTAAAAGAGCATATCTCCGGGATTTGGAGGTTTATACTCTTCCACCAATCATAGACTCCTTTAAACATACAGGCTCTCAGTGATTAAAAACGAAATCCTATGGCATAAATCTGCAGTTGCCACCCAATAACCAAGTGTCCATTCCCAGATGAGAACTAAAAATCATCATCTTACTGTTCTTTACTTCTGCTTAGAGATAAGCCTTTGCCCTGAATGTCATGAGGATTCTGCATGTCTGTTTATTCAGAGGCAAGAGGTGAAGATGTCAGGGTAATAGGGAAGAAGGAAGTACATGCTTGGGAGCCCTGAAGCAGACAAAGGAACACAACAGTGTATCTGGATCCCTCAGAAAACTCCCTGATGCTTTTTTTTTCAGCATAACAGTATTCATTATTTTTTCACCACACCCAGTGCTCCATGCAATCCGTGTCCTCTATAATACCCACCACCTGGTACCCCAACCTCCCACCTTCCTGCTACTTCAAACCCCTCAGACTGTTTTTCAGAGTCCATAGTCTCTCATGGTTCACCTCCCCTTCCAATTTCCCCCAACTCCGTTCTCCTCTCTAATTCCCCTTGTCCTCCATGCTATTTGTTATGCTCCACAAATAAGTGAAACCATATGATAATTGACTCTCTCTGCTTGACTTATTTCACTCAGCATAATCTCTTCCAGTCCCATCCATGTTGCTACAAAAGTTGGGTAATGGATAAGGAAAATGTGGTCTATATACACTATGGAGTATTATGCCTCCCTGATGCTTTTAATCGTAAGATCACTTGTTTGAATCCCATGAGTTTCTTACTAGGTTTTATGGAATACATTCTATTTCCTCAGAGTTTCTGACCCTTGTTTTTTGAAATAGCCACCTACCAAACAGATTGTATTTGCTGCCAACACCGTAGCTGCAGTGGCGACATCTGTATACATCTGTGGAGATGGGGACTCTGAAGCCTGAGATGATGATTGGGGATTCCATGATTTCACTTCTTGCTAGGCAGTGATTACCTCTTCACTTGTAATTGCTAGGAGAAGGTCTGTATGGGATTTAAGATTACATCTGAAAAGCATTTGTGAGTTGAGCAAATTATTTAAGGCTATTGATGTTAATTAACAAATTTATACAAGGAGGGGACGCCTGGATAGCTCAGTGGGTTAAAGCCTCTGCCTTTGGCTTGGGTAGTGATCCCAGGGTGCTGGGATCAAGCCCCCAATCAGGCTCTCTGCTCAGCAGGGAGCCTGCTTCCCTTCCTCTCTCTCTGCTTGCCTCTCTGCCTGCTTGTGATCTCTGTCTGTCAAATAAATAAATAAAATCTTTTAAAAAATTTATACAAGGAGAATGACTAAAGAAATAGAGAAGTTGGTGAAGTTGGCGGTTGGCTAAGTCTCGGTGGGGCACTGTAGACCTTTGTAAATAATTTGGAATTTCTCTAAGTGAAATGGTGAGCCAGTGTATACATAGTATTGGAATATAGAGGGGCATGACCCAACCTGTGTATTGAAAGGCTCAGTCTGGTGTCTGTACTGTATATGGACTAGGGGGAAGAGAGGAAGCAGACAGGTCAATGAGTCACTATCACACCATAATTTGAACAAGGAAAGCTTAAAGAAACAGAGAACTAGAGTAACAAAGTATTGGAGGATTAGAAGGATCAAGAACTCTGAATAGTATGGGATTGTCAGATATAAGGAACTCCAGGCTGGAGATAGAGTTGTCACACAGCCTATCCCAGGATGAAATCTGTACCCTGTGGGCGAGTGCACAGCTGGACCACGGAATGACAGAGAAATCTCCGGGAGTCTCCAGCTCTCAGGTCCGGCCGTGCATGCTAGCCAGCAGCTTTCCCAACACCACCATTCCCAAGAACTTTTAAAGCGGCTTACCTCTGACCCTCAAGAATAGTTTTCCCAGACACTCCCAACTTCCAGAGGACAGTTCCCAGAAGTATGGCTGGCGAGGCATCAAAGCAACTCTGTCATTCCATAAGTCACCACCTGCCCTCTTGGACAAGATCTTATAAAGGACAAGCTCTCTGGTAGGGTTGAGGGTATCTCAACCCCACCTGGACACACAGTCTCAGCCCAAAGGGTGGTCGCTTCTAATACTTGCTCTTCCTGTATGTTTTGGGGCTCTTTTTGTTTTTACTGACCAGTCTGTCATTATAGCAATCTCCTATTGGTCTTTTTTTTTTTTTTCCTATTGGTCTTTTATATTAAACTCTCACTGTGCAAATTCTGGTGTGGTTTCTCTAGTTGGCCCTGACTGACATTCACTTTGCAAGCAATTAAATATGAACTATAGCACCCTTTGTTGGTGTGTGTGTGTTGGTGTGTGTGTACACTGATGCGCTTGTCACATTTGCATGTGCCTGTGTGTGTGTTGATCAGAAGCCAATGCACTTTGAGGATTTACCTTTGAGTTCCATCCATCTAGAGAAATTGAGGGCAGAGCTCATTGGCCTGAAAGCCACGGAGGAGGGTGCTAAGGAAAACCCCCTGCCCATTCTGTATTTTAAAAAAAGAAAAAAGGTTTAAATTCTGCATCATCCAGGACACAAATTCTTTCCCAAACTGCCACTGCCTGAAGAATCCCTATAGAGAAAAGAATTAAGGATCTAGCTAGTAATAGTTGATTTAGAATAAGGCTTCTGGGTCTCATCTTGCATCCAGAAAGCAGAATGAAATGATTAAGACAAAGGAGTGAAGAATTACCCATGATGCCAAACCCTGGCAGAGGAAGAAAATCCCCATTTCCAAGTTGACAGAACTCGTCACACCAATATCTAGTGGAGCTTGATCTTAACTGAAGTCAGAAGAATTAAAAATAACAAGTATGTTATCATCATCCTGCCCAGCAGTTCTAGTGTTAAGCTCAACACAGGTTTCTCACTGTAAACGAGCATTAAGAGTATGTGTGTGAGGGTCACTTACTAATGTTGTGCTTTGGAAATAACGTAAACGTCGAGCAGAACAGGCCCTGGTTCACTGCAGCTGTAGACAAGGAGGAACTCCTCACTCCAAGTATGGAGTTACCTCCAGAATATATTCTTACATGGGAAAAAAGTGAGATGCAGACGAGCAGATGAAGTAAGGTCTATTTTTCTAAGAATTCAAAGAATACTAGTATAAATATAAGTATGAATATAAAGAAATATAGTTTGAAGAGGACTATGGGAGGATTAACAAAAACATAAAAATGATGTCCTCATGGACAGAGAAAGTTGGAGGCTAGACTTCTCTGAACTGACCTTGTATTATGTTATGACTGTTATAAAACTGGAAATACTTTGGGGCACCTGGGTGGCTCAATGGCTTAAGCCACTGCCTCCGGCTCAGGTCATGATCCCAGGGTTCTGGGATCAAGCCCCACATCGGGCTCTCTGCTCAGCAGGGAGCCTACTTCCCCCTCTCTCTCTCTGCCTGCTACTCTGCCTACTTGTGATCGCTCTCTCTCTGTCAAATAAAAAATTAAATCTTCTTAAAAAAAACTGGAAATACTTTGCATCTTTACCAAACAACATAAAACAAATGTATAATAGAATAACCCATTACTTGCAATGTCAAATGAATTTTAAGACATATGTTTGTGTGTATGTGTGCAAACCTTGTTATGTGTGAAGTTTGGGGCCAATCCACATAAATAATAACTTTTGAGAAACTTAAAAAAATAATTTTGTCTGTTTATTTTTATTGGGATATATTCAGACAAAACACCAGCCAAGAAATTGTGAACTGGTATCTAGTATCATATTCTTTAGTAAAATCATAGTTTTTTAAAATGATGGAATAAGAATACTAATATACTTGAGAACCAAGTCTTTTAGGAAAAAATAAAAGAAATAGAAAACCAAACTGTTTTAAGATGCTATATTTTTTCATTTCCTTGAAAAAAAATCAACATTAACCAATCTGTATTTGATGTAAAATATACAGAGAGACATGAACAAGTCTAGCTATTATGACCAACTCCTGAGCACCTCCATTCTACAGATTGTGACCTCTAAATGCAGTTTCTCACTAAAAAGGTATAAGACATCTTGACGAAAATTTGACAATTCCTAATCCACTGGGAAAAATGAAACATCTTGTTAAACCATCAAGCAAGAACGCTGTGAAAAACTTCTAGTGGGAGGCAGTAAGAAGGAACTATATTACCTCTGAAGTATCCTTCACAATAAATGACTATAATTTGAGTAAGCCATTAGCAAAAATCACACATTTCATGGCTGTCAGGGACAGTGTGTGAAACAGTATCAGTGGAATGCAATAAATTAATAGAATGTATTAAATTATTCTAGATCAATGATCCATTTATTTTTTATTAAAAATGAGGGGGAAAATAGGAGGACTTACTATTTGCCAGACTCCTAATAGAAAAACACAAATTAGAGAGGCTTTGGTGGCTCAGTCCATTAAGCATCTGCCTTTGGCTCAGGTCATGATCCCAGCGTCCTGGACTGGAGTCCTGCACTGCGCTCCTTGCTCAGCAGAGAGCCTGCTTCTCCCTTTGCCTGCTCCGTCTGCAGCTCCCCCTGCTTGTGCTCTCTCATTCTCTCTCTGATAAATAAAATCTTAAAAAAAAAAAAAAAACATGAATTATATGGGGATATTAGATCCTGATTTAAATGATTATTAGTGGGGTGTGGTTTTTTTGAGGGAATAAGGAAAACATGAGCTATTATTGTTATTTAATGGTTAAATGGTTAAATAATAATGTTAATTATTGTTTTGGTTATTGTACAATAATTATGAAGGTACTCAGGTCCTCCTTGTGAATGGAAACCATCTTTAGATCCCATATCATTGTGTTGAAGTATGTTCTTGATTATTTACTCAAGAATATAATGACATATATGAATTTATTTGTTAAGTAATCCAGTGTGGATAATGTGAATAGCAGTGTAGATGAAATGAAATGACTGTGTTGAAAGTGGTACTCAGTCTATGAGCCTAATGCTATTATCTTTCACACATATTTGGAATTTTCCATTGTGACAGTTTTCAAAAGCATTTTATTCTCAATAATATTTTCTAAGTTTTATGTCTTCAAGGCAATGTTTTTCAACCTGAGACAAAGTGCTTTTTATTCTTATTGTTTCATTGTTAAATTATGTTATTCTGACTATATTGAAATGTTTTTCTATCTTTAGACAGGACTCGAAAAATCAGATGATGTCTGTATCCAGAGGGACCAGATAAATGAGCAGTTTGGAAACTAAAGAAAGTAAAACCTGCCTAATATACAGGTGCTTGTGTGCTCATCAGTTAATGAAATGTGTCAGATTTTTACATAATTCTAAAAATAAGGAATCTAGGTTAATAAATAAGTTACCAAACTATTTAAAAGAAAGAAATAATCACGTTAAGAAAACTCTTTGGGGGCAGGTATCCAAACCAAGTCTGATTTGTATGAGCCTTTGTGGCAAGTCAGTGATTTCACTCAGATAAAAAACCTTATCGCTGATGGAAAAAGAAGCCAAGATCTAAAATATATTAATATAAGATGAAATTCAACAAGATTTTAAGGGGAGGCTTCCCAAGAATGGGTTTTCTTTAAGAAATACTCTGTTCGGTACTGAATGGAGAAATACGGAAATATTCCCAAATTGATCACAAATAAGAGGACTCTGCTGGTCCCTTATTTACTCACCAATTTCCTGGCATTTCAACAAGGCAGGGAAAATAGCTGTGAGATATATTTATTTTAAATGGAAATAGACTGAGAGCTGAAATTCCTGAGTATCTCAGAGGCACTATCGGACCACATAAAAGGTTAGAATTAACAACATAGTTTAACATTTACGTATATGCTATAAAAATAATCAGAAATCAACCAGTTTTCTGTATGTAGGAAATATTGTCTCTATAATTATAAATATAAATACACTAAATACAGTTTTGTAAAATACCAAATAGTCTACTAAAATATTCTTTAAAGGAAATAATTTAAGCTAAATAATGTGAAATATTAAAGCAAAATTAAAGCCCTATTAAAAGCTTAAAATCAGTACTAAAGGACTATTAAAGTCCTGATTATTCCTTTTGTCTGTCCCCCACAAACTTTTTGCTACCTTTGTGTATGTGTGTGTGTGTGTGTGTGTGTGTGTATTAAGATTTTATTTATTTGAAAGAGAGCATAAGCGAGGCAGCACAAGCAAGGGAAGCAGCCAAGGGAGAGGAAGATACAGACTCCCCACTGAGCAAGGAGCCTGACACGGGGCTTTATCTCAGGACCCTGAGATCATGACCTGAGCCCAAGGCAGCTGCTTACCCAACTGAGCCACCCAGGCGCCCTTGCCACATTTTTCTTACCATAAAAATTTTGTTTCTATCATGCAAACAAATGAGACAGTATTTTCTGTAAATGAGATATGAATGTTTACAAATGAGAGAAATTTCTAAACATGCTAGACTTTAGTTAGCACGACATGCTGCCTCCCTGATGCACCACATAGAGCAGCGTCTCCAGAAGCCCTTGGGCATCTACCGGGTGGCACTCAGACACTCACCATCTGGGGCTCCTGTTCTCTTACTGCTGACCACGCGCCCGCATGTTAAGTCTCTAGAGGGGAACCTGTGAGGTGCGGTGTGCTGTGGGCAAGTGAGAGAGAGTTTCACAAGGGCTGTAACTGAGGGAGAGGGGGCAGCTGGGGTGGCCCTGAGCCGGGTGGACAAGGGTGGCAAGAGCCTCTGGTTTCCTCAGCTGGGTTCCAAGAGCAGATGTCTCCTATGCCCCTCAGTCTTTTATGTTCGATTTCAGAAAGCCTCATGCTTTTAAGAGAATGGATATTCCTGGATCTCCGGAGATAAATTCCTTACTATAATGAAGAACTGGAAAAAAAAATAGCTACTCACCCAGTTGGTGTGTGCTGTGAGGCCAGTGGCTGCAGTGATGGTACCTGTGTGGGTGTGGAAATGGGGCTTTTGAACCCTGAGGTTAAGGTTTTGAGATGCCATGACCTCATCTGGTTTCTGAAGGTGATTATCATTTCACCTGTAATTGCACTGACAGTGTCTATGGGGGATTTAAGATTACTTCTGGAAAATATTTATGAATTGTGCGTATCACTGAACTATTAAAAGTGATTGATGGAGGTATCCAACAGGATACCATGCACAACAGCATGGGGAGAGCAAAAATCCTAATGTAATTGAACAGAAGACACTGAAATCCCCTAAGTGAAAGAACGAAGCTGAGCACATCTTACCCACTTAGTTCGGTATTTATATCCAAAATATTTCTCTTCCTTCCTCAGAGCCCTGAAGGTACTGAAATTGAAGGGAGAGACCCTAATGGATGTGTAGAGTTAGAAACAACATATGACGTTGCAAATGACGGGAACTCTGCTTTGTTCAGTGCTTCAGCAGATACTTAACAGTGTCCCTTATGTGGGTCAGGCACATTTCTAGGTATATGGTATGAGTGCACAGAACATAAACAAGGAGTGTTTCCTTATGGAAATTGCCTTGTGGTGAAGAGAAACAGACAAGCAATGGGTCTTGTTGAATTACTTGGTGTCTTGGAAGGTAATAGGTCTCATGGAAGGAGAAAAGAACCAGACTGCTTAAAGAAAGTGAGGGGGTGGGGAAGCATTATGATAGTAAATTGGGTCTCCGTAGTAGGATTCAGCGAAGATGAAATTTGGAGGAAAATGTTAAGGTGGCTAGCGATAAATTCCTCATTTATTCCTGCCCAAATGGTACATACCCATTTTCCTGTTTTACTGCACTAGACAAGAACACCAGTATTAATACTGGACACAAGTGTGGAGAGTAGGCATCCTGGTTTTGCTCACAATCTCAGGAGCATGTTTTATAGTGGACAAAGAGGTATGGCAGTTAACCGCATTTGCAATAGCACTTTTGTACAAGCTCCTTAAGAGGATCCCTTCTAAGTTTAATGATTCTCTCTGTCCTTGTCACACACGCATCCCAAATTTTTTCTTAAAAAATTGCTTTGGAGAAAAGTATTTTGTACAGAATGGGGAAAAACCCTCAACATAAGAAAATTTGTGGAAGGCTTCTTTTTTTTCTTTTTCTTTATTTTTATATTTTTTTAATTTTTTTTTTAAGATTTTATTTATTTATTTGACAGAGAGAGATCACAAGTAGTCAGAGAGGCAGGCAGAGAGAGAGAGGAGGAAGCAGGCTCCCCGCCGAGCAGAGAGCCCGACGCGGGACTCGATCCCAGGACCCCAAGATCATGACCCGAGCCGAAGGCAGCGGCTCAACCCACTGAGCCACCCAGGCGCCCCTATTTTTATTTTTTTAAACATTATTTATTTCACAGACAGAGATCACAAGTCAGACAGAGATCAC
The DNA here is from genome assembly GCF_020171115.1 of Neogale vison. Classification (NCBI taxonomy): domain Eukaryota; kingdom Metazoa; phylum Chordata; class Mammalia; order Carnivora; family Mustelidae; genus Neogale; species Neogale vison. The sequence goes on along the minus strand of NC_058097.1, from coordinate 58,241,397 downwards.
AAATAGGCAGAGAGGCAGGCAGAGAGAGGGGGAAGCAGGCTCCCTGCTGAGCAGAGAGCCTGATGTGGGGCTCGATCCCAGGACCCTGGAATCATGACCTGAGCCGAAGGCAGAGGCTTTAACCCACTGAGCCACCCAGGCACCCCTTTTTTTTTCTTTTTAAATATTTTATTTATTTATTGACAGACAGAGATCACAAGTAGGCAGAGAGACAGGAGGGGAAGCAGGCTCCCCGATGAGCAGAGACCCCAACACGGGGCTCGATCCCAGGACCCTGGGATCATGACCTGAGCCGAAGGCAGAGGCTTTAACCCACTGAGCCACCCAGGTGCCCTTGTGGGAGGCTTCTAAAGCAGTAGTTCAAGGAAAATTTATCACATTAAACACTTACAGGGAAAAAAAAAAGGTCTCTGGGCGCCTGGCTGGCTCATTCTGTGAAGCATGTGACTCTTGATCTCAGGGTGGTGAGTTCGAGCCCCACATTGGGTGTGGTCAGCGGGTTGGGCCTCTGCCTTCACTCGGGTCATGATCCCGGAGTCCTGGGATCGAGCCCCACATCGGGCTCTCTGCTTAGTGGGGAGCCTGCTTCCTCCTCTCTCTCTGCCTGCCTCTCTGCCCACTTGGGATCTCTGTCAAATAAATAAATAAAATCTTTAAAAAAAAAAAAAAGAGAAAGGTCTCAAATCAAGGATCTCACCTTTAGAAACCAGAAAAAGAGAACTGAAATCCAGAGAAAGCAGAAGGAAATAATAAAGACCAAAACAAAAATGAATGCAATAGACAATGAAGAACTGTACAGAAAATTCATGAAACCCGAAGCTTTAAGATCAATACACTGATGAACCTCTATCCAAACTGATCATATAAAAAGAGGGGAATATACAAACTTCCAATGTTGGAAATGTTAGAATAAATAAATATATATTAGAAGTGATATCACTAGAGATTCTACAGGTATTAAAAAGATAATAAGGTGGGGCGCCTGGGTAGCTCAGTGGGTTGGGCTGCTGCCTTCGGCTTGAGTCGTGATCTCAGGGTCCTGGGATCGAGCCCCACATCGGGCTCTCTGCTCAGCAGGGAGCCTGCTTCCTCCTCTCTCTCTGCCTGCCTCTCTGCCTACTTGTGATCTCTGTCGGATAAATAAAATCTTAAAAAAAAAAAAAAAAAGATAACGAGGGGGTTGCCTGGGTGGTTCAGTGGGTTAAAGCCTCTGCCTTCGGCTCAGGTCATGATCCCAGGGTCCTGGGATCGAGGCTCTGCACCGCATCTGGCTCTCTGCTCAGCAGGAAGCCTGCTTCCCGCCCCGCCACCTGCCTCTCTGCCTACTTGTGATCTGTGTCTGTCAAATGAATAAATAAAATCTTAAAAAAAAAAAAAAAACCAGCAGCCCACACTGGGGCTCCAACCCCCGACCCTGAGATCAGGGCCTGAACCAAAAACAAGAGTCTGAGACTTAACCAACTGTGCCAGGCGCCCTGATGTCACAGCATTTTTGCATAAATACATTACCCTTATATTTCTGTATCTTTTCTTTGTTGGCGAAATTCCTGATTCCAGTTACATAAATACATGTACTTAATTTGTTTCAGTATTTAACAATAATATGATGAGTCATGAAATTTTAAGGCCCTTGCAGATATTTCTACCTTTATATATCACTAGTAATATACAGTCAGAACTTCTTTTTTTCTGTGTTGTTTGAATTATTACTCCTTTGTAGGGAAGCTCTACACTTATTGCACAATTAAGTTTATATACCTTTTTTGCCTTTGAATTTTATGGATTTTGATTTCATTTTAACATGGTTTGATAATGTTATTTCCAAAAATATTTATAGTTTTCCCAAAATCAAACATATAACATCTGGTCAGTTCATAACTAGTTTCTGTTCCTGTCTTTAAACCCTGGTCAGTGACTTTTCTAAAGCAGTCACACTCCTTTTAAAAAATTTTATTATTGGGGCGCCTGGGTGGCTCAGTGGTTAAAGCCTCTGCCTTTGGCTCAGGTCATGATCCCAGGGTCCTGGGATCGGGCCCCACATTGGGCTCTCTGCTCAGCAGGGAGCCTGCCTCCTCCTCCTCTCTCTCTCTGCCTGCCTCTCTGCCTACTTGTGATGTGTCAAATAAACAAATAAAAATCTTTTAAAAAATTATTATTATTTTTTTATTTGACAGAGAGAGACACAGTGAGAGAGGGGACACAAGCAGGGGGAGTGGGAGAGGAAGCAGCAGCCTTCCCGCTGAGCAGGGAGCCCAATGTGGGGCTCAATCCCAGGACCCTGGGATCATGACCTGAGCCAAAGACAGACGCTTAATAACTGAGCCACCCAGGTGCCCCAGGAGTCACACTTCTTACAATGGCTCACCCTTAAACAGTCTTTAAAGGCGACTGAATATGTAAGTACAAATGTACACATACACAAATATATTTGTGTGCACATGCATTTCTTTACATTTTTCTAAATTAAAAAAATCAGGATATGAGAGAGTATACTGAACCTTGACTTTTTTTCATCTAACAAAATATTTCCTATTTTCTCATTTCACATATAGCATTTAGAGATTTTTTTCATTCCATTTTAGCACTGTAGTTACTATGTAAATTATGAGTTCAGACTGTTAATTCAATCATTCCCAATTAATTAATTAATTTGGCATAAAGAGAGCAGAATTATTCAGAGCAGCAGGCAGGAGGAGAGGGAGAGGCAGACTCACTGCTGAGGGAAGAGCCCTGCTGAGGGGAGAGCCAGACTCAGGGCTGGGTCCTAAGACCCCAGGATCATGACCAGCACCAAAGGCAGACACTCAAACGACTGAGCTACCCAGGTGCCCCTTAACTAGGACAGATGTTTACTGATTATTTTTTACGTGGAAAACTAGATGCCATGTTATTTTCTGTATTTTCTGGGCATGAGGCTGCTTATGTAATTCAGTTGTCTTCAGATTCCTGTGACTGCTGTTAAAATGTGTTTGCTGTAAAGTTAATACCATGGGTTCTGTCAAGTTGGAAATAAGTCTCTTATACCAGAAAGTTGTGTTCACAGTAGGATGGTGACGTTAAAAGGGTACAAAGAAGTAAAGTGGAAGGAGCTCCCCTAAGCTAGGCCTGGAGAGTCAAGCATCACAATGCATGGCCCACTTATATGTTTAAGCATGCATCATTCCATAATATTAATTCCATGAATTAATAAAAATGAGTGAACAATCCATTGGGAAACTTACTTCCAAAGTCGAATGCCAACTAATAAATGTGGGAAGACTGATGGGACTTGATCATCAGTGGTGGCTGAAGCTATGGGCTGAAACACTGATGTGGATCAGTATAGTCACGCAGTTTCAGAACATCTTCTGAGTAACTACATACTACAAATAAAGGGAAATAAAACAACAGGCCCGACACAGAGTCCCTTATGTTAAGCCCTATATCACCAAACCAAAACTTAATTTTTTTTATAGATTTTATTTATTTATTTGACACAGAGAGAGAGATTGCAAGCAGGCAGAGAGGCAGGCAAAGAGAGGAGGAAGCAGGCTTCCCGCTGAGCAGAGAGCCGGGGATGCCGGGCTCCACCCCAGGACCCTGGGATCATGACCTGAGCCAAAGGCAGAGGCTTTAACCCACTGAGCCACCCAGGCGCCCCCAAGACTTAATTTAATTACAGTTTGGCCCTCCCAAAAATGGAACCATAAACCATCAGGATCTCCTGATCAGCACTAGTCAGGTACTTTGCCTGAGGGCCTCCAGCCATCTCCTAAAGGAAAGTGACCTTGTATGAACCAACCCATCTTTTGCCTAGGATCACTTCTTTTTTCCTACTTCCTTCTCCCTTATCAAAGTATTTCATTTTGTACAGCTCCTTGGAGTCCCCTTCTATCGGCTAGATTAGATGCTGCCCTGATTTGAATCACCTTTTGCTCAAATAAACTCTTAAAATGTTACAAAAAATAAAGGAAAATAGTAATTCTTGAGTCAAGAACACAAACTTACAGAAGTGACTGAAGTTACTATCCGTATTGGTAAATACGGATACCACGTACCTCCCGATATGAAGTACTATGAAAGATACAGCACCATTTCTGTGATTTCAGTGTAAAACAATGCAAGAGCAAAATATCACCATTAGGAAACATTAGAGAAACAGAGGGAAATTCTACAAACTATATGACGTGTCATGTCCATGGAACTCAAAGCCTGATTAACTGTTTCATTAAGTAGTGGAGAACAGTGACAACCAAATGCCTCATGCTGTTCTGGGTTTGCTCACAGACCCGTAGAAACCAAGGGGCAGAATTAGGACCAATGGTAACATCTGGACATGCCCTGTGGATTACTTAATAGTATTTTACCAATACTGAATATCCTGATTATAATATTCTGATCATATAAAATGTTCCCTTAAGAAACACGCACAAAGCATCCACTTGTACGGAGGCAATATATCTCCCCATTAATTTGGATTGTTCAGAAACCCACACATGTACATGTGTGGGGAGAGACTGATAAAACAAAAGACACAGAACAAACAACTGTTTAATCTGGGCAGAATTTATACATGAGTATCTCTTTTTTTAAAATATTTTATTTATTTATCAGAGGGGGGGGGAGAGAGAGCAAGCACAGGCAGACAGAATGGCAGGCAGAGGCAGAGGGAGAAGCAGGCTCCCTGCCAAGCAAGGAGCCCGATGTGGGACTTGATCCCAGGACGCTGGGATCATGACCTGAGCCGAAGGCAGCTGCTTAACCAACTGAGCCACCCAGGCGTCCCTATACATGAGTATCTTGTACTATTTTTGTACTAGAAGTTGAAAACTAGAATTTTTAAAAATTCAAAAATCAACACATTTTACCACTTCATACAAAATGTATGTATCATAATCAACTCAGATGACGCAAAAGATATCATTTGATGCTAATTCACCCATTTTTGGCTTTTTTTTTTAAAGTGTAGGATGGGTTTTCCTTAAACATTGAAAATATTCTACAACACACGCCATATGTATGATGTTAATATTTCACCTAAGATCAGAGACAAAAGAAAAAAAATTGGGATCACTTGGCCTTCAGCATTACTCCACAGAAACTACCTCATGCTGTACGGCCAGGAAAAACATACACATACACATTAGAAAGGAAGAAATAGATGGTTCTTTCACCATCTAAAATAAATGCCAGAACGCATCATCTGTACCAGCCCTAATGCAAACATCCTAATGTCAGGACTCCTCCCTTTTTCTTCACTGCCGTCCTGCTCTCCTCTTTTCCACAGAACCCATCCCCTTCTCACGTGCTATGGGAGTTAGGAACATGGCATTTCCTCACCCAGAAAGTAGGTTCCATGAGGGCAAAATTCCTTTGTTTTAACTGTCCCTCAGAACAATGTACTACTTAAAATAAAACCCATGAGCCTGGGTGGCTCAGTGGGTTAAGCCGCTGCCTTCAGCTCAGGTCATGATCTCGGGGTCCCAGGATCGAGTCCCGCATCGGGCTCTCTGCTCAGCAGGGAGCCTGCTTCCTCCTCTCTCTCTCTCTCTGCCTGCCTCTCTCTACCTACTTGTGATCTCTGTCAAATAAATAAATAAAATCTTTAAAAAAAAAAAAAAACAAACCATGAGAAATCAGTTACCAAGCATGTTTAGATGCAGCCTTAAGAAAAACATATACTGGCAACAGGCCTCTGGGGGAAGGGGCCATATACGGCTTTGAAGCCAAGCAGCAGGGGACGCCTGGGGCCACTCAGGCCGGAATGCCGCCTGCTTCATCCTCCCATATCTCCCCTTCCCCTGAGAGCACCCGTGGCTAATTTGATGAGCTATTTGAATGTGCTCCTCAACTATAAACTTTATACTGCTTGACCAGACGTATTTTGCCTTTCTTCTTGTTTATCTACAAGGCATATGATTAATATGTGGCCTTCTTCAGCCCTTCTGTTGATTACTGTCTATACCTAATAAAAACGGGACTGAGTTGTTCCGGGGCAACAGTCTTTTCTGCTATTGTCCCCTGCTCCCTTGCTCTTGCAGCTGACTTGTTTGTGCCTCATTCTTCTCCCGTGCACCGTCTACAAGCGGCAGTTTTGTGCAACTCATATATCTAAAAGAGTCCAAGACACTCATAAGATATACAATAAATTATTTCTTGGAGCACTAAATGTCACCTTCACTTTCTTTTTTTTTCATTTATTTATTTATTTATTTGACAGAGAGAAATCACAAGTAGACAGAGAGGCAGGCAGAGAGAGAGAGAGGGAAGCAGGCTCCCTGCTGAGCAGAGAGCCCGATGCGGGACTCGATCCCAGGACCCTGAGATCATGGCCCTGAGCCGAAGGCAGCGGCTTAACCCACTGAGCCACCCAGGCGCCCCACCTTCACTTTCTTATCCATTTATAAGAATCCACTCTGCTGCTTATCCTAACTTTACTAAGTTAGTAAAGTTGAGAATCCTGAGTACACTCACCAATGGAGAAGAATCCTGTTTTGGAGACAAAATTTTCAAGGTGGTTAAGAATCCGGCAAAGCCATGTGCTCAACTTCCTTGTCTTTTTAGATTCCAGTGTACTCTGCTCACCTACCCTAGGCATCAAGCTCCCTCTGTGCTCAAGGACAGGACTGCCACCTCAGTCACCCAGGCACCCCACTCCTCAGTGTGCCCAGAACACAGAAGTGGTCATGTGGAGGAAGGATGGAGATCTCAGGAGACCCCTGCCGAGCCAGCAGCAAATATATAGTAGGTCCTGGCACTGAACATGTTAAGACTATATGGGATGACCTTGGAGTTGAGGGAACCAATCCTCAGATGTCCATCTAGTGGAAAATGCATCACTCCTGCTTTGGAACAAACTGGGGTCAGCATTCCATGCATGCAAAGAAGAACCTTTGATAAAAACCATGATGTTTCCAAAGGGGTTTCTCCAACTCTCTTGAAGTAAGGCTCAGCCACAAGTACAACCACAGCTACAACATACACCATCCTCCAGAGAGAGGACAGAAGAGGGCAGGGGTCTTCTGAGTCAAATGTCCTTTCCAAAGAACAAAAAACCATGCACACTATCAAACAAAAACTCTTACGAACTCACAAAGAAGGCAATCATACTATGTGTGTCACAAAAAAGGCGCAGGCCCACTATGAACATGTGAACTGTGTATGTAGTCTTTTAAAATGATGTGAGGAAAGCTCCAAGTGAGGAAATGATCACTTTTTATTTTTTCTGTACATTTTTAACCCATTAACATTGATTACTTTGTGTACCTTGAAAACTAGTGTTGAAGGACAGTCCACAGGATGAATTTCAAATGACCACCTCCAATGCTGGCACCCAGGGAACAGGATGTCCACGGTGGCAACTGTGAAGCCCCCACAAACCCAACCCCTGCATGTACACAACTGGAGTCTCCTCTTCAAATCCCTGACACTTTACTTGAAACCAAACTTCACATTTATAAGATCAGACAATGAGAATACTGTTTTTCTGGGCATATCATGACTTTGCCTCAGCTGAGTGTTTCATTTCACTGATTTTAGCAATAATGTGAGCCCCAGAAGGCTGTGGAGAGGGCCTGGGGAATGCATAGTCCTCCCCACGGGATTAACCTGTGAAACCCCAACAACACAAAGGAATTAGGCCCTGGCTGAGAAATCCACATCCATATTTGTCAGGGGAAAATGAAGAAAACAGCAGAATGGAATCAAGAAATAGGGAGGGGGAGAGAACACTGGGCATTTAAAAACCACAGAAACAGGAGTTTTACTTATAAATACCAAAGCCTTAAGCAGTCCCAAGGGAGCATGTTTTAATGCGGCTGTTGTATGCGGACCCTGCTCTCAGACATCAGAGGCAAGTGGCAGGTGATGTTACTTTCAGACTTCTAACCTTCTAAGTTCAAGTACCTCATGACTCAGACTTGACATTTCTCACAAAGAATGATGCTCCTTGTGGGTAGAGATGGGTGCAACAAGGCTTCCAGCAAACGTCTCTAGAGTTGTCCTCACGACAGCTTCCTGACACAGAAGAGCCATAAACACACATAAAAATGAAGGGCTGAGACCCTTTCTCTCCAACATTCCCCACAACCAAAATAATAAAACTGATGAAAAACTGTAAGAGGTTTGGCAGGGAAATCTGACAGTTTGTGAAGACATTTGTTTTTTCCATTTATAGTCTAGATTTCCATCCCCTTTTCCTCCTCCTTTAAAAAAAAAAAAAAATGCTGAGATGGCTTTCTAAGCAACAACCAAGGGGAAAATGTGTGGTTGGAGGTCTTTGTAAGTGCACAGTACCCACTGCCTGTCTCCCACATCCTTCTCACAGTAAGGCCTACGCTGTGTCCCATTCCATCTGACTCTTAAGTGCTGAACTGTCACAGGTTTTCTCACAGTAATGACAAGGATGTGGTTCCCGTTTGTTACACATTCTCAGATGGTTAAGTAAGTATCTTCTTCCTGCTAAAATGACTCCTCAGTAGTTGCATTCAGAATGTGTTTCCCTGAGGCTTTCTCTGGCACAGACAGAGGTGGACCCATGAGTGACCTGCCTTCTCAAAATTCTTTCCGGTGTGAACCCCATGGTGAGTGGGCGGAGAGCAGTGGCTGGAGGCTTTCTCATGTTCACTGCATCACAGGCCTCCTTTCCAGTATGACCACTCATGTGCCTGAAGACCCAAAAACAACCTCTCTGACATTCTTTATACTAAGAGGGTTTTTGTTTGGTTTTTGTTTCCTCCACTGTGCTCCCCTCATGATGGACAGAAGAGCAGCAGCAGGCGAAGGCCTTTCTACATTCACGGCACCAAGAGCACTTCTCTCAAGTATGAACTCGCTGGTGCTGCAGGAGGTGTGACCTGCGTTTGAAGGCCTTCCCACACTCGAGGCACTTGTACGGTGTCTCCCCCGTGTGGATGACAGAGTGCTGAAGGAGGTACGTGCTCCGGTGAAAGGCTTTCCCACACTGGGCACACTCATAGGGCTTCTCCCCGGTGTGAATCCGCTGGTGCTGCGTGAGTTCTGAGCTGCATCTGAAGGCCTTCCCACACTCCATGCAATCGTAGGGCTTTTCTCCCGTGTGGATGATGTAGTGCTGAATCAGATGTGCTCTGTTGCTGAAGGATTTCTCACATTCTTTGCACTCAAAGGGTTTTTCTCCAGTGTGGGTCCTGTTATGCCGAATAAAAGTAGAGCGGTGGGTGAAGGCCTTTCGACACTGGCTGCACTCGTAGGGCTTCTCCCCAGTGTGAACTGGATGGTGCTGCATGAGGTAGGACCTGCGTTTGAAGGCCTTCCCGCACTCCACGCACTTGTATGGTTTCTCCCCCGTATGAATGAGGTAGTGGCGAATAAGGGTTGAGCTCTGGCTAAAGGCTTTCCCACATGCATTGCATTCATATGGCTTCATTCCAGTGTGAACCCGCTGATGTCGAACAAGGTACCACTTCCGGTTAAAACCCTTCCCACACTGCTTGCATTTGTAGACAATATTCCCGGCATGAATCGTACGGCCTTTACTGCATCCCTGTGGGTCACATTCATGGAGAACATGTCCCTGAGACACTCTTTCCTGTAACACCCAGGAGTGCAGATTATCCTCTGTCCCCAAACCACCATCTTCAAGGCTCATTTTCCCAAGATGGGTCTCTTTTTGAGCATCTGTCCCAGGCTTCAACTGACCTTTCTGCATTTGCACAAGCCCTTCCCAATCCTTGTCGTGCGCCAACCTGGAGTCCTTTGAAGATCCCTGAGTCAGGCTTCCCTGGAGCAAGACTCCCTCAGACAAAACCAGCTGAGGAGTGCTTGGGTCCCTCGTCTGAAGTCTCATGCTGTCACCTGCAGAGAAGCCAACACACAGACGGGAACTTCTAGTGATTCAATACGGAAGAAACAAACTCAACACTTCAGTGGGAAAGTGAGAGTGAAACAGCGCCCCGGGACTGCTGTGTTCCCCACCTCTGGATCCTGGGTCTCCCATGACTGTCTATGGTCCTTGTAGCCTTGACACCATTCAAGGGAAAAACCCGAGGACAGGCTGGACCAAGGAACCAAGGATCTGGAGTGGAGACCCCTCCTCACAGTCCAGAGAAGAGGAGGGAGGACAATTTTGAGAACACTGTCTGTGGGGTATTTGCTTCAAGAATTGGTATCTCTTGGTGTTAAGAGAGTACACAGAAGTGGCACCACATAGGACTGGGAAGAAAAAGAGGTCATCCTCCCAGAGAAGTGTCCCATGAGCTAAGTCCTAATGGAGAATTAGAATTGCCAGAGAGAGGAAGAGAAAAGGAGCACTGGGTTGGAATGGAAGGAACAAGCATGGGTAGGGTCACTCTTGGGGAGTGCTGAACAGTTAAAGGAAGAGAGGGCCCCAGATGCCTGGTGAAGCCAACACTGAAGGGTGATCATGAAAGGAAGAGAATTAAGACTGAAGAAGAGGGATGGAGGGACACTCCGAGACCAATGGTATACATGACAAGCTTCTGCTCTGCTGGGAGGCATCACGTGGTAGTTAAGAGCATTCTGCAGCCAGAAAGCCATTGTTCCAGTCCTGCCTCTACCAAGTGAGTGGTCTTGGATGGGTTACTTTCTTCTTCAAAGCACAATTTCCTCATCTGAGAGACTAGCAGACTCCATTCTCATTCAGTTCTCCAGGAATGTGACCAAGAGCTCACAAGTTCAGAGGCACTGGTTCCTCGCCTGCTGAAGGATCCCTAACCACCCCACAACCCCCGACCACCTGTCTGCTCCTACCTGAGCAGGTGCTATGGGAGAGGCCTCCCTTTACTGTCCACAGCTCCTGCCCATGCTCCAGCAGGTGGGCAAACTCTGCTTTGGGAACTGGATGCCCTGTTGATGGATAAAGAAACAGGTCATGGTGTATGAGAAAAAAGCAGTATTTCCATCCCATCTGGGACTTCATGGCAGGGCCAAGACCCGGATGAAGCTGTGAAGAAAATGCTGATGCGTGACCTGGAAACCAAGTGCACAAATCCCATTCTTGGCTTCAACTGCCACAGAAGGTAGTCCTGTCCGTCCAGACAACATCAATGTCTTTGAATCTCATCGGCAAAAGCCATTTCACACACAGCCATGGGACCCCAGGAAGGGGAGCCCCTCCTTCCAGAAGGGATTCTGTAATTAATCTAAGTCACTGTTCTCGAATACCCTGTGCTTCAGAAACACTTAGGGATGCTTGGTTCCAACCTCAAACAGAAAGAAACAAAAGTGCTTGGGCTGAGGCCTAGCCATCAGTATTTCTGGGCTCTCTCGCTAGGGAATTCTCTCTCCCCAAGAGAACTAAAACCTGCCAGGGGAAGAAATCAGTGAATGGCATCTCTGATGGGACTGGTAATCTGAGACAGGCAGGTAACCTGAGCTGAAGACAAAGCCTTTATTCCAGCACAAAAGGAGGCTGAACAAGGGGGCTGCTTCCCCAGTCCTAGCTGCAGCACCCCACAGGCCTGCAAGAGCGCCAGCCTGAGGAACAGGGAGATGCCTGGTCCAGGGAGAGGAGCATAGAGAACCTTCATATCACTGAGGACAGAACTATGTAACTGCAACCTCCAATCCAGGGCAGCCCCATCCTGGGGCTTCCCATTAGGCAAGATGGGGAATTTCCTTCAAGGAAAGCCACTTTCCAGCTTGTTTTTGTTTCATGCAGCCAGATACGGCTCAACACAGCCAGGTGGGTTCCGCACAGCATTTCAAGGGCTGAGGTATCAGGACCCATGGAAGTCTCCACTGGCAGATTCTGACCCTCAGGCTGGGACTCATTCAGGCAGGTCTCAGTAACGGTCACTGATGTGTCCTATGTGCCTGGCACTGAGCTCAGGGAGGGGCAGCAGCGCCTGGGTGGCTCAGTGGGTTAAGCCGCTGCCTTCGGCTCAGGTCATGATCTCTGGATCCTGGGATCGAGTCCCGCATCGGGCTCTCTGCTCAGCGGGGAGCCTGCTTCCTCCTCTCTCTCTCTCTGCCTGCCTCTCTGCCTACTTGTGATCTCTCTCCGTCAAATAAATAAATAAAATCTTTAAAAAAAAAAGAAAAGGTAAACCAGACGTTCCTTTGGCTCTGACAGGAGTTGAGCCCACTCTCCCCTCAGGGCCTTTTCTTATACGGTTCCTCTACCTGGAACCCCTCCTCCACCTCCCCTCCAAGCTTCAATGCTCAGTTCCAATGTCACTCTCTGAGATGCCTTCTTTGCAGCACCCATGATGGGTTATGACCACCTGGCTAAATACTCCTAAGTTCCCCTAATTCTCCTACAACTCATCACAACTCATCTAAGAACTGGCATCCACCTTCCCACCTAACTCAGAGTGACTGGTCTGTATTCTCACACACAGGGCGTCATTGTCACTGATGGCTTCTCTTTAAATGGACCCCATTTAATTTTTGTTAAGTGTTTTGTTCTCAAATGGAACTCTTGTTTTGCTGTGGTAAATGAAAATAGTCAAGTTCACTTTCCACAAATGACAGGTTACCATCAAAACAACAGAATCAAAGTAATGCCATTAGAGCCCAGCAAGTTCATGCAGAGAGCTCCGGACTGTGAGCCAGAGGCTGTTCCTTCTGCTGGAAAAATTACCCACAATTAGGGCACCTGAAATACTCAGCACTGTTCTGAGACTTTCTCTTGACACCAATCAGCATTCTAGACAGAGGCGGTCAAAGGACTGGCTTTCTCAAGGTGTCCACCCCTGGCATTTTGTGACATTCCTGTGCACTTTCTAAAGCATCTCCTGCTCCAGTGGAGGGCTGTGACCTAGGCCTCAGGAGAACATGTGATGATCATGAAGACACCACGGGTCTTTTTACAGAGACCGTGTTGTTCAGGAAAAGCCCTGGGGCACTGATGACAAATATGGGGATGTGCCTGACTTACCTCTCTCCTGAGAACAACACATCACTCATAGCTGTGCTAACTGGGCCCCGGACGCCTAACCCAAGAGACTCCTGTGTAGTCTAGAATATGGACATCAGACCGCAGCCTGAGTGTGCTGAGTCTTGGGGTGAGTCTGCGTTCAGAAGAAGGCTGTTTCTATCCAAATGATCCCTGATGCAGACCTGACACAGGGAGACCAGGTAGAAGGACAAGGACTCAGAAAACTGCAGGGTCTTTGGGGAAGACGGAAGATGGCTCCTGTGACCTTCTTAATCAGCCAGGAATCAAGAAGGCTGGGCTGCCCCACAGGGATGAGAGGTGAGCCCTTACCCAATGAGACCAGAAGCCCACAGGTCTCCAGCATCACCTCCTGGTACAAGGCCCTCTGGTCCAGGTCCAGATGTCCCCACTCTTCCTGGGTGAAGGTCACAGCCACATCCTTGAAGGTCACCAAAACCTGAAAAATCAAACAGAGGTAATGATGTTGACCTTGTGCTGCTGGATGGGGTCAGAACCCTATAACTTAGTCTCTGGTCGAGATATGGAGAGACCCAGGCCTGACTCACTGAGGCCTCCTGAGGGCAGAGCTCTGTGCTGGGCTCAAGGGGGAGATACGTGCAGCCTTTGGACATAATGCAGTCATGGCTGAGAGAAAACCTCCTCTGGGAAGCTGCTGGAGATAACAGATAGTAGCATTCCCAGGAAGACCATGGGGGCAGACAGTAGGTGATCTGGGACATCAGACTGATTGCGATGATAATCCCAACAATGAGAACTGCAGCAACAGTAGCTCAAGTCTCCCTGGTCCTCCCCTTGTGCCCGCCCCAGCTGAGGGCTTCACACGGAGATAAAGTGACTAAAAATCCCCTATTCTGGATCCAGACTCCCAGGTACTTTATTAAGACTCTTGAATCAGACACTTGCCAGCTGTGACCATGGGGTGGACATCCCATCACTTCTCTAAGCCTTGACTTCCACATCAGTACAATTAATTGTTCCCACTTCACCAGGCAGTTCTGAGAAGTAAAGAGAAAATGTACACATGGCAAACAGTGGAGTGCCTGGCCTGGAATGTGTTCAATTATTTTGTGACTTTTACTAACCCTCCCACAGCCCACAAGGTGAATGCCACCATTACTTCCAGCAGCCAGAGGCTCAGGAAGCTCTAGAAAGTTTCCCCCCGTCTTACTTTCAAGGAGCAGAGAAAGAATCTGAACATCCAGTAAAAGCATTACCAGAAAACAAGCACCTTAAAAAAGGCTATTCTAAGTGGTGACACGGATGCACAGGAGTAGAGAGTACAGGGCACAGACCTGCAAGGCCGTGGGGACAGGACCTGGGATGAAGGGAAGTGCAAGGGCAACGGCTGCAATATGGGAAGGACTTTGGCAAGTTCAGTACCACCCAACTGGGTGCAGTGAGCACAGGAAGATCCAAAGGGGAGCACTGAGGTAAGTCTCGGGGCAGATGGAACAGAGCCCTGAGGGCCACAGAGGGGGCTGCGTGCATTTGATATAAGTATGATGGGAGCCCCTGAGGGGGAGACCCATTCACTCATTCAACTATTTACTGACTACCTTTTACAAGCCCAGGCCATTCTAGGTCTTGGCATAGGGCAGCAACAGGCGCTCACAATTCAGGGCTGGAAACATATCCAAAATAAGCAACTAAAATCAGCAAGACAATGTCAGAGGGCCCTAAAGAATCTAAAGACAAGAAAATAGAGCAAAGAGACTAAAAAGATTGTAGTCCACTTTACATGGGGCAACACGGAAGGCATCTTTCAGGATGGCACACTGGAGTGGGTCTGAAATAAAGTGAGGGAGGGTGCCCGGTGGATGGGAGTGAGACAAGCGCTCACCATGATCAAGGCTATGAAGAGGGTACAACAGGGCTGACTGCTGGAGACTCACCTGGATCCCCTTGTGCATTTGTGTCCAATGGCACACGCTACTGCACACTATCATCACCGGCCATTTGAATGGACTCATTTTTCAAATCTAACTGAGTGTCTTAAACTGAGCGGAAACAGATTCACTACTGTCAGGGGAAAGCCAGCTCCATTTGCCTGCCTTCCTAGCTCCCCAGCCTGCCCTTCCGTCTTTTCTGCCCTAGCACAGCAGCAATTCCAAAAAACCACTCCTGCAGCTCCTCCACCCCAGCCCTTAGCTTTAGCGGCTACAGGCCAGGAAGGTGAGACTCCCACTGGGCTGAGCCAAGACCAACACAGGCTCAGGAGACATCTCCGAGGAGAGAGGTCCCAGAGTGATGCTCCCGGGACCCTGCGGGACACCGGGGACACACAACACCCACGGACCCTTTCTAGTTCCCTCAACCCAGGACGAGGAACTGTACATACTCCTCCGTTTCACACCTGAGAACACACGAGTCCAGCGCGGGAGAGGACCTCGCTCAAGGTCACGGGGTCGGGAAGGGGCGCGGCCAGAATCCGCGCTGGGCACTACAGGTCTGGACACTCCGGGCGGAGCGGGGCGGGAACCGGGGAGGACTGCAGGAGCCACACCTGTCCCTTCCACACAGCATTCCACCCACTGCCAAAGAGATGGGCGCTCCCCCCACGGGACCCCGACCCGCCTTCAGGAGCGGAGAAGGCCCCACCCCAAGCGCCGGGAAACAGCAGCCGGGGGAGCGGAGAGGCTCGGGGGCGCAGGACACCGCCTGCCCACATGCCCACTCACCTGCGCCGGATCCAGGGACGGCGCCATCCGGCCGCGGGGCTCCTGCGGGCTCGGCCCGCCCACCCCCGCAGGTATGCGGGCGAGGCCAGTCGCCGCCGTTCCCCGCCCACCCGATGAGCCGCCGGTAACTCACAGCCCGCACGCACCCCTGCTACGTCACAAACACGTCCACTCGCGTCGCCGGAAGTCCCGCCTCTGCCAGCGGACCCAGCGACGCCCCCTTTGTGCGGCAAGGCCTTCTGGGTAATGTAGTTTTGTCCTGCCTCCTACCCAATGAGGAATGCTCCTCAGCTCTTTCTAGAACCCGGGCACTGGGAGAGGGTGCGCTGAGGCTCAAGAGAAGAACGGGGCAGCATCGGATACTCGCAAAGGGGACGCAGGCAGACCATGTATAAGATGCATGGGGGAAGGGGCACCTGGGTGGCTCAGTGGGTTAAGCAGCTGCCTTCCGCTCAGGTCATGATCTCAGGGTCCTGGAATCGAGTCCCACATCGGACTCTCTGCTCAGCAGGGAGCCTGCTTCCCTTCCTCTCTCTCTGCCTGCCTCTCTGCCTACTTGTGATCTCTCTCTCTCTCTCTGTCAAATAAATAAATAAATCTTAAAAAAAAAAAAAAAGATGCATGGGGAATTGCTATGGGATAGAAAACACCAGCAACAAGACTGATCACAAAAGAGACACCCATACATTGGAGCAGACTTGAGGCAGTCACAATTTCTCAGCACTGTGTGTAGGGTATTAGGGCCAATTTAATGTTAAAACCTATTTAACTATTAGGGCCTGCTTAGCCAGAGCTACTTCATATTGCCTAGGTAGCCATATTGTTGTTTACATCCACGGACTTCACTCTGGGAATAAATGCCCCAGTAGTTCCTGCTATGGTTCCGGGTATTGATTCCAGGAGTAAACGCCTTAACAATAGAAGCCACGTACCTTAGGTCTGTAGGTATGCCCTACAAAACCAGCCTATGAGATCAGGAGGGGGTCGCTCTCCTCGAATGAAAGGCCTGGACAAACTTTACTCCACCCGAAAGTTGTTTGCGCCCGAAAGTGTTATCAACCGGCTACTTCTGCTTCTGTAAAAGTGCTTGCTCAATGCCCGGGCTAACTGGCTACTTTAGCTTCTGTTCGAATGCTTGCTTGATGGCGCGCGTGGGCTCCCAACACCAATCAACCAACGCCAGGTATGATTTTTTTTTAATATTTTATTTATTGAATTGACAGACAGAGATCACAAGTAGGCAGAGAGGCAGGCAGAGAGAGAGGAGGAAGCAGGCTCCCTGCTGAGCAGAGAGCCCGATGCGGGGCTCGATCCTAGGACCCCGGGATCACGACCTGAGCCGAAGGCAGAGGCTTTAACCCACTGAGCCACCCAGGCGCCCCTATTTTTTAAATTTGTTTGTACCCCACCCAAAACTTGTTTGTGCCTGCTTATAAAAACCCTGCACTTACTCTGCCTGGCACCTCGGCGTCACCGGCAACGAGTGCGCTGAGGTCCGGGTTCGAACTCGTAATAAATGACCCTGGCTGTTTGGCTTTGACTCGTGTCTCTGGTGGTCTTCAGAGGAGGGCATACAATGCACTCGGCATTACAGGAGGGGCCCTGGCTGGTCAGTCTGACTTCTAATGCTTGGCATAGAATAAAGCTTCACATAACTTTCACTTTGTCTCAGTCTCATTCCTTTGATATGGGCCTCAACATTCTAGGGGTTCGTCTGGGATCTACGACTAGAACTGAGTCAGCATCAGAATTTCTGGGAAAAGCCTCCGGAGGTAAGATCTTGAGATTTTATCCTGCAGGATATGGACTGTCTGTCTGATTCCAGAACTCCAGAGTATAGCCCACCAGGGAGAAGCTGGATGCAGCATTGCTCCCCAGTGCTGGAGTGGATGTGGGGATGCCCCAACCCTCCACTGGGAGATTTCCAGGGAGTTCGAATCCCCCTAGGTGGTCAGGGGACCTGCCAGGGGGTTCGAGTCCCCTTAGGCAGTCAGGGGGCCAAGAAAATCCCCACCAGCAGGTTGTATTTTTGAGTTGGGATTATATCTTGCACACCCTTAGACTTGATATCTGGTTGAGGAAGGGCTGCTGGGTCTGGTCTGCGGTTGTCTTTGTCTTGTCTTTTTCTTGTCTGTTGTGTTTGAAGAAATGTGGCAAGTGGAGAGTAAGGGACCTATGAAACCCCTAAGTCTTGTTCTCCAGCATTTCAAGGATTTTCAAGGTAAAACCACCCAGTTGGGTGACAAGGTTTACACAGGAAAACTCTCTAAAACTGGGAATCCTTTCTCTGCCTTCTGACAGCACTCCCCCTTCTGTTTCTGAACTGACTTGGGTGCGGCCTGCATAACTAGCCTCTAGACTATCCCCGGTGCTTCCTGCACCATGGCTCCTTCCCTGTTCACTGTCAAGGAGCAAGAAGAGCAGCCCCTGGACCTAACACCCCCCACTCCAGATCTTCTCACCCGTGTCTCAAGTAAGCATTAAAAGTGGAGTGGATCCAGGTGAAACGTAAATCAGTATTTTAACTAAGTTAAGTTTGTTGGTTTAATTAAGATAGACATGTCTTTAAAGTTACAGCAGTAAATGTAAAACTTCAATCAAAGTTTACTGAAGGTCAAATAAGCTCATGCTATTTGTTAAAAGCTATTAGCAAAGAAATAACTGAACTGATGGTTAATTGTCTATCTCAAAGTTTTAATGGGTAATTGTTAAAGTAAGTTTCAAAGTCTTTGGTAACCTGAAACTTTGAAGTTTTGGTTGGATGACAAATGGAATTAAATTATGGACATCTAGGTCTTAACCAAATGAGATAAAATACTAAAGCATTGAGTACTTGATGTAGGTTCATGCTTTTGACTTCTTACTGCGATTCTGTTGTAACTGTTCACAATTGGTTAATACTTAACCATCACTAGAAACTGAAATGTTTCTAAGAATAGAAAATTCTGCTAACTGTAACTAAGACTGACAGAACTAAGGGAAATAACCCTATATGTAAAAAAGTAGGATACACATAAGAAAGATGAGGAATGGGAATAGATTTTGTTAAAGAAAAAGGTAATTTTGTCCTAATTGAGATGGTTTGTTTGTAAGGAAATGGCTTGGGACAAAACCTGGATACAAAAGAAAGCTGTAAAAGATTTGTGAAGGGAAATTTTCAGAAAAAAAAAATTTAGGTATGATCAGGATGGATAACCAAAAGAAAAACGCCATAAGGTTTTTATTAAAAGTTTTAATGTTTTCTGAAAAACCAGAGAAAAGGCAGTTGACTGATAGTAAGTTTAAAAAAACTGTACACACAAATAAAGAGGGCCTAAGAGAGTAAATAGTTTTGTCTAAAAGTAAAAATGTCTGGTTGCACCAGAACATGAAAGGAGATAATAAAAACTAAACTTGAGGGTATATAGTAAGTCGTAGAAGGCTTGGGGAAAGTGACTTTTATTTGCCTTGGCTTATAGGTTTAAAAGGAAACAATGAAATATTTTGAAAATTTGACCTTATTAGATCAGTTTTGATGGATTTATTCACAAGAAGGAAAAAAATACTAATAAATCTTTTCCTGTAAAATGTTTCTGTTCAAATGAGGCATAGTATTTAAGGAAGGAAGACTAAAGCCCTCTGTCATGACAAATCTATATTGGTGATCCACTCAAGTAAATATGGATTAATTGATTTGCTGTTTAAAAAAGAGTGTAAATGGTTTTCTCTTTGCCTTCCCAGAGAAACCAGTTTCTGTTTTGTTTTATCAGATCTTAAACATCCATAATCCTATTTAAGCATGTGCTTTAAAACTTAGATTTTAACAGTTGCCAACAAAATTTAAATTATAAATGAGATCTCTTTGACTCATAAGGCTTTTCATTGGTATGCTAAGTTACTCAGGAAGTACTGCTAAACCAATGATAAACCTTGGGTTACATTTAGGTAAATGCTATAACTATTTTAGAGATTCTATGCATTTCCTAAAGTTTTAATGTTTTGATAAGGGTCATCACTTGATATTTAACCATATCTATTCTGAGTTTTTGTCATTTGTAATTGTTTTAATTCTCTTGTAAAATGAATTCCACCTTAAAGGAAATTCATATGGGAGACTTTCAGGACAAATACAGGTCTTTGATATGTTGAAATCCTGGAACTGAAATGGGTAAAAAATTCCAGAAATAAGAGCTGCATTCTAACTAAACCAGAATTAGTAACATGGGACTAGATGAAACTGAAAGATTGTAATGTTATGTCTCTTAATGTTGTATCTGTTATTTTAAACATCGCTGGTTCTCTAATGTTTACTTTTCCAGACTAAGGAAACTTTTTTTTCTTAAGATGTCTGTGACTTACAGAAAGGTAAAAATATTCATTTGTAAACAAATCAGAGCATTCACTTTTCTCTCAAACTGAACCCTCTGAAACTCAAAAGGTCTCAGCAAGTATTCTTTCTTCCATGACAATTGGTCATTTGCATAAGTTCAATAAGAATCTGTTCTTCTTGTAACAGAATACCATTGGAAACACTGATTATTTTACCAAGGCTTAGACTGGAATATCATATTTCAGAAAGACTCGGATATGACCAGACAGCTTAAAGGAACTAAGGTTGACTTTATAAAACCTGGAGCCATAAAGCCCTTTGAAACTGTTGGCCTGCAGAGTTCCCAGCAGCCTCACCAGGTGAGTAAAGAATGTCACTTCCTGGCAGGTGCAGGAACCTCAGGATACTTTGGGGACCTCAGGAAGATGAATTCTCCCAAATTGACTGGTATTGCAGGCATGTCTGATGACAAGTATATGGCTTGGCTTCTGGCCTGGAGAGGCTATTACAAGTTCAACCGAGAGATTCCTTATAAGAAGTTCCAGCAAAGCAGATTCTAAAAGATCTATATGATCACTTACTGTTCTTGCTGCGCTTATGTAAATAATTAGGCCAAGTTTGTTAAATCTGGACTTGTTTTTCAAATAAATTAGTCCTGATTTGGCTATCTCTGGAAATGAGGGTTATTCTAGAGAGAAAAATTATGTTTCAGTAACACACCTTTGTGGATATTAAGTTCTAGATTTTGTTGTCTTTAATTGTTTGTTTACCTAAACTAGACAACTTGAGGAGAACTTAAGAGAAATTGCACAACAGCTCATTTAGACAATCTTGCCTTTGCCAGTCAGTCAGCCCCAGACATAAGGCGGGAACTTCAGAAAATTGAAGGATTTAAAGGAAGAACCTGGCTTAGTTAGTGGGAATAGCAGAGATAGCTGCTGAGGACTATGATTCATGCTTTCAGGGGACGAGAGCTCTCTTACAGACTCTGCAGGAGAAAGAGTATTGGGTGTCAACAACAAAAGCACAGCTTTGTCAGAGCCATGCCACTTATTTTGGCTTTGATCTCCATGAAGGAGTGCGTTCACTGTCTGAGTCCAGAAAATAGGTGATCACCCGATACCCCAGCTCCACCACGCCCCAATAAGTGAGGGAGTTTCTTGGGACAGTGCGCTACTGTAGGCCTTGGATACTGTGGTTTGCGGAGAGTGCCTGACCTTTCTACAAACTGAGGGAGGACTCACTACAGTAGAGTGGACAGCTGAGGCAGAAGGAGCATTTTGGGAATTACAAACAGCCTTACTGAGTGTCCCAGCACTGGCCATCCCAGATGTTACTAAGCCCTTCCACTTGTATGTGGATGAAAAGGCAAGGATGGCCAAAGGAGTTTTAACTCAGACTCTGGGGCCTTGGCAAAGGCCAGTAGCCTATCTTAGCAAGAAACTAGATTCAGTAGTGGCTGGGTTCCCCCCTTGCCTCCGCATAATTGCTGTCACGGCCCTCCTTGTCAAGGATGCAAGTATATTTACAGAAATGGACTAAATCAGACTATGAAGGGGATTGGGCTAAGACTAGGGCAGGAAAGCTAATTTTTCCTCAAAGACTAGGAAAAAAATTAGTAAGCCAAATGTGGGAGGCCCCAATAAGGCTTGAGATGAGGACCAAACCAGGCCCTGACTTGTGTCTCCTTTAAAGTCTGAATAACCTAACAAAAGGTTTAGGACAGGAAAAGTTGAGTAGCACTGAGAAAGGGTCTGTGCTATGTGTTGTGCACTTGCCTACTTGACTTCCCACATGCTTGCTAAACAAATGAGAACAATTCGGTTGGGGTCATAGTTCATGGCTGGTCCTTGCTACCCTTGTACAGCCCATAAATTACTTTCAGGTTTGCTGTATCAATATAGAACAATTGTACTGGCATCAGCCATTTGGCGTCACGAGGTCTGTTTACAGTTAAATGTGAAACTTATTATGGGAACTCGTGTTTGTTTAACTAGACACAGATGTATTGCTTCTCCTATTATCACTATATATATGGCCTTAATGCTTTGAATAAACTTAGCACTGTTGGACATCCTCCTCAGTGCTCCTCCTGCCCCCATCTTTTTGTCTCTTAATTTCTTTTCACCATCCTCTTACCCTCACATTCCTGATCAATTTGTTACGCCGGCTACGACAGCAAAATACATCAGGGCACTCATTTGGGGGCACACAAGCTTAAGGAGCCTATGGGCAAGCAGTTCCAGGTTTCTAAATTAGGGTGTATGGCCCAGGATGTGGTTGGTAGATGTGCTCAATGTCAGGTGGTCAATGCGAGAGAATCTAGAATGGGAAGAGGAAAAAGAGGAAGAGGTAAGGAACCAGGAATTTATTGGGAAATG
The DNA here is from genome assembly GCF_020171115.1 of Neogale vison. Taxonomy (NCBI): domain Eukaryota; kingdom Metazoa; phylum Chordata; class Mammalia; order Carnivora; family Mustelidae; genus Neogale; species Neogale vison. The sequence goes on along the minus strand of NC_058097.1, from coordinate 58,219,149 downwards.
GATTTTACAGAGACGAAACCGGGAAAGTATGGACACAAGTATATGTTAGTTTTTGTGGATACCTTTTCAGGCTGGGTAGAGACTTTTTCTGCCAAACATGAGATGGCAGGAATAGTAGCCAAAAAGCTACTAGAAAAAAAAATATTCTAGGTTTGGGTTGCCTGTCATAATTGGGTCAAACAACGGCCCTGCATTTGTGAGTTCAGTCTCACAGGCATTGGCCAAGGCCGTGGGCACTAATTGAAAACTACACTGTGCCTACCAGTCCCAGAACTCTGGACAAATAAAAAATAAACTGGACTCTTAAAGAGACCTTGACAAAGTTAATTCTGAAGACTGGCGATGGAGGCGTGGAACTTCTTCCCTTCACCCTCCTTAGGGCATGGTATACACCCTACTTAAACAAGGTTACCCCTTTTAAAATAATGTTCAGGAGAACCCCTCCACTCTGCCCATGGCTACAATAGGTTGCCCTAATGGAAATGACTGATCAGTCTGTACTCCAGTCCCTGTAGGCTCTACAGTCTGTCTTAAAAAGAGCACATGCAGGGATCTGAGCTGCCTACACTGAGACAGAGATGGAAATAAAACTGCATCCTTACCAACCCAGAGACTTGGTTTGGATACATTGCTACCGAATGAAAAACTTGGAGCCTCGCTGAAAGGGACCATTCACTGTCATCCTGACCACCCCCACGGCAGTAAAAGTAGAAGGCATCAGGGCCTGGATTCACAAGTGTCATGTCAAACGAGCTGAAAACAAGGACACCCTCCGGAAATGGGAGCCACTGCTGGTGGACCCCACTAACTGTGGACTAAAACTAAGACTCAAAAGGGTTTCATAAATTGGTCACTTTAAACCCTGTTCCTACTCAGCAGCAGCCAGAGGACACCTCATTGGCTTAAAACAACCCAATAGAAAATCAGAAAAACAGTGGATGGAACAACACTCAAGGTTAACGACACCTTAGGTCAGCCTGTTTTCACCCTCAAGAACTGGCTGAAGAGTCAAAGAACTGACTAATCTCCGAAGAAAAGGGGGGGAATGTTAGGGCCAATTTAATGTTAAAACCTGTTTAACTATTAGGGCCTGCTTAGCCAGAGCGACTCCTTATTGCCTAGGTAGCCATATTGTTGTTTACATCCACGGACTTCATTCTGGGAATAAATGCCCCAGTAGTTCCTGGTATGGTTCCGGGTATTGATTCCAGGAGTAAACGCCTTAACAATAGAAGCCACGTACCGTGGGTCTGTGGGTATGCCCTATAAAACCAGCCTGTGAGATCGGGGGGCGTGGTCGCTCTCTTCAGAGGTGGCCCTGGCTGGTCAGTCTGACTTCTAATGCTTGGCATAGAATAAAGCTCTACATAACTTTCACTTTGTCTCAGTCTCATTCCCCTGGCCAGTCAATCTAACTTCTAATGCTTGGCATAGAATAAGGCTTTGCATAGCCTTCACTTTGTCTCTGTCTCTTTCCTTTGATAATGGACCCCAACATAGGGTATTATGGCCAAAGATTGAATCTGGGTTTCAAAGTTGTTTGGATGGCAAGACTATTAACTGAAGTTGAGGGTGTTGGAATATGAGCTCAAGGTGCATTTGAGACATTCATGTGGAGACACTGGATTGAGGAGTTAGGAGGGCATTTGGAGTAGACTCAGGATTTTAGCTGAGATTGGGCACTTACTGGCTGGTCAGTTAGCCTGAAGGATGACTAGAGAAGGAAGAGGCCACAAGGTGATGGTGAAGCCAGTCCACTTACTTGATGGCTGCAGCTGCTTCTGCCGTCAGATGTGAAATAGACAAGGCTAAATGTTATGTTCATATTTCAAGGACAGGGAGGTAAGAGAGACACAGTGCAAAGGAATTCCTTTAAGTCTGATAGACAAAGAGGAGGACAAATAAATGAATGGAGAATGTGGGAAAGGGTGGGATTCAGAGTATAATACAGACAGTAATTTCAAGGGGAAGAAATATCTTTTTTCCTGAGTCACAAAGACAATCTATAAGAAAGTATATGATATTATTATTTGTTATGGTTAATACAATTGCATGAATAATTCTAAAATCTATTTTGTCTAAGTGTTGCTAGCCTTGTTTCATTTTCACTTCCATTTGCACGGCAAATGCTTTTTCATCTCTTCGCCCCAGTCTGCAGACATCTTTAGGTCTGAAGAGGCTCTTATAGGGAGCATAGACATGGCTCTTGCTTTTTAATCCATTCTGTCACCCTACTTTTGACTGGAACATTTAGACCATTTACATTAATTATTGCTAGGTATGTACTTATTCCCATTCTGTTACTTGTTTTATGGTTGTTTTGTTGTTTTTCTCTGTTCCTTTCTCCTCTTGCTCTCTTTTATCATGGTTTGCTGGCTTTCCTTACTGATATATGGTGATACATATTTCTGTTGTGTGTGTATATATATATCACATATATATCACTATATATATATGTATCACATATATATCACTATATAGATCTATATAGTGATATATATGGATCCCTTTCTCTTTACCTTTTGCATACATACTATCAGAGGTAGCTGGTGCCTGCCAGTTGATTTAAGTGAGCAATTAGAGTGATTTTCTCAACTCTTCCCTTCCCTGAAGTCTTTAATTTGGATCCAGCCAAATCTAAGATAGGCCTTGATTGCCCCCAGTGTTTTCCCCCTGGGCTTTGTAATTTCTAGAATCTGAGTTTCCTCTAACTTTTAATTTCTCTGTGGTGATTTTGGGATAGAGTCTGCTGCCCATCTTTCAGTTCCCTGAAACTGTCTTGAGATAGCTACTCCATAATTCCCTCTAGTCCAGTCTGATCCTGCCCCCGCCTCCACTGCTGCCACAGCATTTTGGGGAGGCTTTTCACCTTGTCTTGCTGGAAAATCTATTTCAATTTGACACATACTGAGGAAGACCTTCCAAGTGCTGGGTTCCATGTAGACTGCTGTGGGCAACCTAACAGATGAAAATCCTGGCCCTCCATTTGATTAAGTTCCATGATGGAAGCAGGGGAGTGATAAATGAAAAATAAGTAGGTAGAATGTTGAGCTTGCTCAATGGCGATGTATCTCTTATCTTCTATGGAATGGTCTCACTCCTCATGAGAGAGGCAGCAGAAGTGCTGAGTTTCATAGAATCTCTTCCTGTTGCCTTTCTTCCTACTCAGTGCAGGACAGTCCCCCACTAGCCAGATTTTCAAACCAGGAGCCTCACACCACTGTAACTTCACTGTCCTTATATTAAGTGTCTCAGGTCTGATGTACTTTCTCAACATAAAGATAAACATGGATTTCTCTCTTCCATTGAGATGATCTTTGCTCTAATCCCTGTGGGCTCTTTGCTGAACTGGGGTCCTGGGGATTGCTCCGATTCACCAGCCTGGGACTGACACAGGAAGAGAGAACATTAGCCTGGTTCTCTGCCACACTTGCAATCCAACAATCTCAGGAAATTAGAAAGTACTAGCAAGTTTGTGTGAGACTCACTCAAGACAAAACTTGGCCAGAATTTATGGGAGACTAACGCTAATCTTGTATTCTCCCTCAGTGTGAGTGTTGTCACATCTCACTGCAGAAATATTAGTGTGTTTGATTGTGGCCAATTGCTCCCCGCCACCAGGGATGTTATCTCATGTGTTGGAGAGCTGAAGCTGGAGCAAAATGGACATGCCATCAGGGATTCAGTCAACAGGAAGATTTTATCCAATCACGTCTGTTAAACGCATCATCGACCCCACACCCTATAAAAGGGAGGAGCCTTAGGCAGTCAGAAAAGGCTGTGGAGATTTTGGCCCAGGAGTACCCAGTTGGAAGGTCAGTCTTCTTGAGTAGGTGAGTTTCCAGAACAAAAGGGAAATTTCCAGTTTTGTTGCTCCTGTTTTGTGCATGCTTATGTGGGTATAATCATTGCGGGGAAACACCTAGTTGCAAAAATATGGGGCTTATTCAGGCATTAGGTGTAGTGTGTCTCTCAGTTGAATGCGGGCCCCCAAAGGTAGGTCGGCCAGATCGGGTAGAAATCGGTGTCCTAGCAGGTGAAAGGATTCACTGACGCAGAAAGAAATTGATAGAAATTTACCGAATACACCGCAAGGCAGCTGGCAGCTCCACAGAGAGACTGCTTGTAATGAATGGGCAATGGGCTGGGGGCTGTTTTTAAAGAAGGAAGGTGGGGAGGTATGGTGACATAAGGAATTTTTCAGTTTTTTTGGTAGCTATTCCTGCTTGTAAGTAGCTCATTGATTAGTTAGGGCCTCTGGATGATTTGAGGTGGGTCACCTGATGGGGATCGCTGTGGTCCTTTCCGCATTCCACTGCTCAAGCCTGTTGCCTAAAAGCGGCCCCTGCTCTGCTGGGGATGGTCTATTCTGATTGATGCTCTGGCTCCATAGGTATTGATGTTGTGGGCTTTGTAAAATCCTGGCCAGACTGAAAGAGTTCTCCATTTGGAAGCATTTTTGTATAGCTGTGTTGTCTTGTTGATTTTGTTTCTTGTAAGACTTTTAAAATAGATTGTATTTTTTTTTAGATTTTTTAAAATTTATTTATTTGATAGACAGAGAGAGATCACAAGTAGGCGGGGGGGGGGGGAAGCAGGCTCCCTGCTGAGCAGAGAGCCCGATGTGGGGCTCGATCCCAGGACCCTGAGATCATGACCTGAGCCGAAGGCAGAGGCTTAAACCACTGAGCCACCCAGGTGCCCTAGATTGTATTTATTTACTTGCCAGAGAGAGAGCTGGAGCACAAGCAGAGGGGAGGAGCAAAAGGAGAGGGAGAAGCAGACTTCCTGCTAAGCAGGGAGGCGGGTGAGAAACTAGATCCCCGGACCCTGGGATCAAGACTGAGCCACCAGGCGCCCTTCTAGTAGGACATTGTTACGGTATCTTGTTAAGAGTGTTGGTCCAGAGTGGATTGGGGTAGGAACAGGGGCCAAGAGTCAAAGGGTAAGTACCAGCCATTCAGCACACCCTTACGAAGGCTTACCTTGTGCTAGGGTCTGTCCATGTGCTTTACATATGTTAACTCATTGAGTTTCAGTGACAACTCTAAAAGCTCAGTGTTTTTAAGAATTCTGTGATGGGGCGCTTGGGTGGCTCAGTTGTTAAGCATCTAAGCATCAGGTCATGATCCCAGGGTCCTGGGATCGAGCTCCACATCAGGCTTGCTACTTCGTGGGGAACCCTGCCCCTCCCTCTCCCACTCCCTCTGCTGTGTTCCCTCTTGCTGTGTCTATCTCTGTCAAATAAATAAATAAATAAAATCTTAAAAAAAAAAAAAAAAAAGAATTCTGTGGCAGATGAAGACCTTATTGGTAACTTGCTGGGGTTGAACAGCTTGTTCCACATCGAACCTAGCAGTCGGATTTTGAATTCCAAGGTCTTAATCATGATGCTCTACAGTGGTATCCCTGTGGGATTGAGTACTTGTGACTGTGTGGTCTGTGTGTGCCTGGGGTGGTCCTGAAGAAGAGAACTTGTGGGGAGACACAGATGAAGAGAGCTGCACGGGGGAGAAAAAGACGAGTGTACCTGGATGTAGACACCTAAGATGGGGGTAGAAGGGTGAGATGGCCCAGGCAAGGCCTCCAGAGACCAGGAAGGACTTAGTACTTTTTCCTGACGGCAAGGGAAAGTAACATAGGGGTGACTAGAGGAGATTAGCATTGTATACCAAAGTCATCTGGATTAGGGAGAGGAAAAAATGTATTCCATTTTCTTCTGTGTGGTTCATCTTTATTTCATTTCTAGATGGGATTGGGATGGCTAATCCTGTCAGACTTACCAGATGAGGATGACACTGAAATATCTTCTAAAAAAAACCCAGTTCATTTTCTGTGCCCACGTAATACACCGATTCCTCATCTTTTTGTTTTATAATATGACATTTTTTTTTAAGATTTTATTTATTTATTTGACAGAGATCACAAGCAGGCAGAGAGGCAGGCAGAGAGAGAGGAAGGGAAGCAAGTTCCCCGCTGAGCAGAGAGCCCTATGCGGGGCTCAATCCCAGGACTCTGGGAACATGACCTGAGCTGAAGGCAGAGACTTTAATCCACTGAGCCACCCAGGCACCCCTATAATATGACAATTCTTAAAATGATGTTATTTTTCAGTAATCTCTATACCCAACATGGGGCTCAAACTCACAACCCTTAGATCGAGTTGCATGCTCTACCAACTGAAACAGCCAGGCACCCCAATAGGAAATTTCTTAAAAATACAGATCCTGGGCACCTGGGTTGCTCAGTGGGTCAAGCCTCTGCCTTAAGCTCAGGTCACGATATCAGGGTCCTAGGATCGAGCCCAGCATTGGGCTCTCTGCTCTCTCGGGGGAATCGTTAAAAAAAAAAAAAGGTTTATCATCAGTAAGGTTGATTAATTAATTAACCTCATTAACTAAAAGAGGAGTGTCTTTTTATATGCTCTTGTGTAACACTAACATTCTTTCTTTCTTTTTTTAAAAAAATATTTTATTTATTTATTTGACAGACAGAGATCACAAGTAGGCAGAGAGGCAGGTAGAGAGAGGGGGAGGTAGGCTCCCTGCTGAGCAGAGAGCCAAATGCAGGGCTTGATCTCAGAATCCTGAGATTATGACCAGAGCCCAAGGCAGAGGCTTAACCCACTGAGCCGCCCAGGCGCCCACATTATTTCATTCTTAAATGTCTCATAAAATTCACTAGTGGAGTAATATGGGCCTGAAATTTATATTTTCTTTTTGTTTTTTAAAATTATTACAGTGATATAATTAAATACACATTTCTTCTATTTTTAGATTGTAGTTTTTTTTTAATTTTATTTATTTATTTATTTGAGAGAGATTGAGGGTAAAGAACAGAGGGAAAGTGAGTGGGAGACGCAGACCCCCCACTGAGCAAGAGCCCTAGGTGGGACTTGATCCCAGGACCCTGAGATCATGACCTGAGCTGAAGGCAGAGGCTTAAACCACTGAGCCCCCCAGGCACCCATAACTTATAGTTTTTAAGGATCCACCACTATCAGTGCTATGCAATATTTGACTATTATTTTAACTAGTAAAATAAGATTAAAAAATACATCCAATATTATTTATAGATGTCCTGATTTTGTTTTGAAACAGATCTCCAGAAACACTGGACTTCACAAACTGAATCCAGGAAGTTGAATCTATGATAAATATTCCTAAGAATAGATTCATTTCTGTGTGAACCATCTATGGATGACCCTGGATCAAAACACTTTACACCCCGCCAAGGACCTGCTTTCCAAAAGGCAGAGGACATTTCTGAGTTCCAGGATGCTCAGCACAACTTATTTCAAAATGGTAATGGCTCCCATGCAAAGCAGGAACTGCAAAGACTCTATAAATCATTTTACTCATGGCTGCAGCCAGAAAAACACAGCAAGGATGAAATCATTTTTCAAGTGGTCCTAGAACAGTTCATGATCAACAGGCACTGGAGTGATCGGTCTACATTGAAAAGGAAATGGGAATCCAGTGGCAGAAACCTGGAGAAATTCATGGAAGATCTGACTGATAGTTCTGTGAAGCTACCTAACCTAGTGAGTAGAAGGTTCTTTTTCCCCTGGAGTGAAGGGCCGAAAGGAGTAAGGAATAAGTAGTCAGTAGGAGGCAGCTGGAAGAGAAAGAAGTTATCGCAGATGCCGTTATTTGTCAGATCACACTCTTCCTCACAAGGGGAATCTTTAGCAACCAAAGTGAGCAGAAGTAAAGTGTTCTACCCATTCTTTCAGTGGGACGTAATATACAAACCAACATATTAATTTAGTTCATTGAGATTCGTTGGAGAGGGACGCCTGGGTGGCTCAGTGGTTTAAAGCCTCTGTCTTCAGCTCAGGTCATGATCCCAGGGTCCTGGGATCAAGCCCTGCATCAGGCTTTCTGCATGATGGGGAGCTTGCTTCCTCCTCTCTCTCTGCCTGCCTCTCTGCCTACTTGTGGTCTCTCTCTCTGTGTCAAATGAATAAATAAAATCTTTAAAAATAAAAGAGAGAGATTCATTGGAGAGATGGTGGAAAAACTCACTGAAAAATTGTTGGTTGGGCAAAACTTCAAGGATGAGATGAAATGCCTTGACAAGAGCTGGATCTTCCCTCAGAAAACTGTAGTATTCATTCTTTATTTTTAAAGATTTAATGTATTTGAGAGAGGGTGTGTGCCCGAGCAGGAGCAAGGGGTGCAGAGGGAGAGGGAGAAGCAGATTCTCCACTGAGGAGGGATCCTGATGTGGGCTCAATCCCCGGACCTTGGGATCATGACCTGAGCAAAAGGCAGATGCTTAATGCCAGAGCCATCCAGGCTCCCCTTCATCTTTTTTCATTAGAAAAGACACATTAGTGAAGAGTATGTAACAGTTATCACTGTTTGTTTATAACAGGTCCGTGTCCACATGCAGGGACAGGAAGCCCTCTTTACTGAGAATATGGCTTTAAAAGAAGTCATTGTCCATCTAACAAAACAGCTGTTAATAGGATCCCCAGCAGGGACGTCCATGAGGACACCTTCCTGGACTCCCCAAGATACTTCCCTGGAAACAGGACAAGGTGAGTGGGGTAAGCCGAGGTACCAGAGGGATTCATGCGGCTCCTTCTTGGGCACGACTTCACCGAGTCACTTTATCCCCCACAGGAGAGAAAGCTAAAGAAAATGGCGACAACATTTATCCCATAAATGACAGTATTACCAGTCAAAGCAGTGAAATACCTTCCCTTCTCATTATCCGGGAAGAGGACAGTGTTTCTTTGAAGAGTCCGCTTAGCTCCAGAAGAGCAGCTCTAGGCACATCCGGGTCCCAGGAAGGGGCCCTGGAAGGACCCTTCTATCAAGATGTCCTTACAGAGGGGGGACCAGGGTTTCTCTCTCAGCCAGTCAAGGTCACCCCTGAGGCTGTTCCTACACACCAGAGAACAGAGGGGAAATCCCCACGTGGAGGACAGCAAGGAGGATGCCGTGAAACCCAAAAGTCATACAGATGTGAAAAGTGTCCTAGGTTCTTCAGGTATCTCTCTCAGCTACAAGCCCATCAGAGAAGACATAAGAACGAGAGGACATTTACTTGTGCTGAGTGTGACAAAGGCTTCTTCCAAGCGTCAGACCTACACGTGCATCAGAAGATTCATGCAGGAGAGAAGCCTTTCACGTGCAGCATGTGTGAAAAATCCTTCAGCCACAAAACCAACCTTCTGGCCCATGAGAGAATTCACACAGGAGAGAAGCCCTACGAGTGCTCCCTCTGCCACAGAAGCTACCGCCAGTCATCGACCTACCACCGCCATCTGAAGACTCACCAAAAGAGGGCCTCCAGAGGGCTTCCTTCCACACCAGGAGCTTCCTCAGGGGCAGCCCCAGTGGAATGACGTAGAAATACGAATGCAGATGCGTGTATTTCCATGGCACTTCCCTGTTTAGAACGTGTCATTTCCTGATTATATTGTCCGTGTACTGTCTTCACTAAAATGTGAGGTGAGGGAGGAATTTCTCAGTTTGCTCACTAGAGTATCTCATGTGCCTAGAAAGGTGGCTTACAGATTTCAGGTAGCCAACAAAGAGTCTGCTGCATGAATGCACGAATGTGTAATGTTGGTGCTTATTCCTAAAACCCAGCAATGTTCAACCATACGACACCAAGAGCAGCTCCCAGTGGTCAAGGGATGCTTTCCCTCCTGCTCCCCTGTCCTTTGTCCACACTTTAAAAAAATAAATTTATTTATTTATTTATTTATTTATTTGACAAAGATCACAAGTAGACAGAGAGGCAGGCAGAGGGAAATAGGGTCCCCGCTGAGCCGAAAGCCAGATGCAGGGCTCGAGTCCAGGACCCTGAGATCATGACCTGAGCGGAAGGCAGAGGCTTTAACCCACCGAGCCACCCAGGCACCCCTGGAAACTTGTTTTAATTTGGTTGTATACACATTTGGATATAAACATGCACAGTTTATTTAATCATCTTGTAATTTTTCTCCCCCTGTATGTAAGGGTATGTTTTCAAATCAATAAGTAATTTATAGCTAGCATTATGCCAGCCACACCTGCGTTGGGTAAGTATCTGGGGTGTAAAGTTCTTTTTTTCCCCCATGCTCCTGGAGCAGCAGGCTCTTCCCACCCACCCCCGCCCTAGGCTTTTCTCCTGTCTTTGGTTGATAAGCTGAAAAGGCGCGGGGTGGGGGGTTTTGCTGCTGGCCTCTCCAGGCAGTAGCCACCCCTGGAAAGGCCCCAACCGCAAGATAATCAGACTTTTCACCTTTGTTCTTTTTCTTTACTTTCCCCTCTCTTTTAGCAAAACCTTTTAGAATGGCTCTTATCTGTAGACAGTTAATTGTCGTTGTCGTGTCTCCCCCCCCCACCCCGCGCTGACCACTGGACCATCTCTTCTAGCGGTGGGCTCCCTTTCCAGGGTGTCCCGCTCAGCCTCAGAGGGCTGGGACTACGAGCCACCCCGGGAGGGATGCGGGGTGGGGTGGGGGCAGCCAGGACCCTTAGCATGAGTCTGAGAGGACTATGCTGGGAACCTGCTGCCTGCCCCCACAGGGAGGGGTGCAGGGGTGATCTTTCCCAACCGCTACTGAAAAGCACTGAGCGCTGCGCAGGGGTCTCCCTCTCAGCCCTCAGCACGTAGCGGGGTTCCTCCAGGGAGGTGTGCGGCTCGGTGGCTGGAGACCTCCTGAAATCCCCGTTACCAGAGGTGCTCGGAGAAGAGAAGTATCGCATCTGGGAGCTGGAGGATAATTCCTCCTCCTGGTCGGGATCGTAGCCGGGAGAGCGGTGTCCCGGGTGCATTGCTGGCCTGGGAACAGGGTTTGTACTTGAACAGGGAGCCTTCCAGGACGGCGCAGACAGTAGGCTCAGTAAGCAAGCCAGGCAGTAAATGCTCAAAGGCATCTCTGGGGGCCTTTCCCCAGAGTTCAGAATCGTCCCATTCCCCTTGCAGAGTCTTTAAGGATCCAACAGAGCAGCAGAAATTACACTCGGAGAGGCATATGAAAGTAAGTAATTTATTGTACTCACAGGTCCTAGAAAACCGAGGCCAGGTGCAGACTCAAGGGGCCAGATGGGAGGAGAGCCCAGGAAGGCGGTTCAACAAGCAGGAGAGGACCAGAGAGAGACAGAGAAACAATAAACACCAACAGAAGTCAGAGATGGGAAAGCAAGGAGGGGAACTTGTGTCAGGGAACAGCCTTCTCACACTGGTGTATTTGGTCTCCTGGTCTTCACACGCTGTTTGTGGGGATGCTGAAGCATCAGGGAAGTAAAAAGTTTAAAAAATTTTGGCATACTGAGTGTGTCTGTGTGTTTGATTGTTGTTTGATTGTTTGTGTCCCTAATAGCATCTCTATAAAAATAGTAATAAGCATTAGGCTGAAAATCTCCATGCTCTTCTCTTTTGGGCATGGGTTTGTTAGGGTACAGAGTCAACCACCCCTCAATTAGAGAGCACTCTCAATAACGCAAGTCACACAGCGAGGTTTATTTCCAGCTAGCTGGGGTCCAAGTATCTGCCCGGCGCAGCGGGTTTCAACAAGGACCCCGAACACTCAAAGCCAAGGGTTTATATAGCATTTTTTTAAAACATCCAACTCACAGTAGTTTTCCATCACTTCAGAGACCATACATACTTTTGGCTTCTGCCCCCCTGGTGGTTTAGTAAGATAAGCTCTCTTCAACATCTGGTCCCCCGTGGTGCATCCGCCTAGCCCCCCTGGTGGTTTACGCTGATTAACTGCTGCTGGGGTGTTGTAGTGTGGGGTACTTTCTTGGAACTAAAGCAGTGAGGGGGTCCCAGGAACTAAAGTAAAGTAGGGGAAAGTTTAGCCCTTGGGCCTGAGATGGCTGCCCAAGCTAAGATGGCTGTACTTATGCTAACCCACTCTTACATTCCCCCTATTAGTTGTTCATAATGAGGAATCTTGCTCATTTGTAGGGCAGTCATGAGGGCCCTCAGGAGTAGGCAACTTTTTGTACTGCTGTCCCTGAGCTGAACGGTATTAACATGATCTTTTACAAAATTAATAAGCTTATTCAGAATGCAAGGGCCAAAAGTTAGAATGAGCACAAGCAAAACAAATGGGCCAACTAAAGTAGAAACTAGGGTGGTGAACCAGGGAGTCCTATTAAACCAAGCCTCAAACCAGTTCTCCTGTGCTTCCCTCTCCTTTTTCTCTTGACTAATCCTTCTCTCACCTTAGCCATGGATTCTTTCACTACCCCAGTATGGTTGGCATAAAAGTGAAAGATCCTAGGAGACCCGCACCCAAGGACGCACACACGGACCACTGGATGCAATAAGCAAGAGGATTTATTTTTCACAGACGCACCTGAGGGCGGTCAGCAGCACCAGCTAGCTGAGCGCGCGGGCTTCAGGCTTACAAGCTTTTTTATAGGGCAAGAAGGGGTACAGGAGCAACAGCTAAGCAACAGGTTTTCTATTGGATGTTTTAAAACATAAGGTGGGTTATCTGAGGTCACAGCTGTTAGTTCCTTCAGAATTCCTCGAGACGACCGGGCCCTAGAGACGACTGGGCGGGACTCTAGAGACTTTCTGTCCTTGTTCTCTCCTGGTTTTTGCGATAAGGTGGCAGGTGGTGGGAGGATGTTTTTCAGCCAAGCAGTTACAGAAAAGCAAAAGAGCGGTTAGTTAATCTATGGCTGGGGGAAGGGTGTCTATATGCGGGGTCCTTCATTCCCCCCTTTTTCTTTTTCATGGATAGAATCTTATATCCATTTGTCCTGTTCCTCAATTGAGTCCTTCTGGGACTCCACTTGTTTAAGTAGTTGGTATCGCTGAGTCAAGACCATAGCCTGAACAACAGACAGGCGATCTTTAATGAATTGTACTAACCTGTTTAAGATACAAGGACCAAAAGTTAGAATTAATAACAGGATAATGAGAGGGCCCGTTATGGATGACAACAAAGTAGTAAGCCAAGGCGAGCTGTTGAACCAGTTCTCGAACCATCCCTGCTGGGACTGAAAATCCCTTTTTCTTTGAGCAAGTCTTTCTCTGAGTTTATCCACAGTTTCTCTGACTATTCCAGTTTGATCTGCATAAAAGCAACATTTTTCCTTTAAGGCGGCGCATAATCCCCCTTCCTGCAGAAAGAGTAGATCTAACCCCCTTCTATTTTGTAACACTACTTCTGATAGAGATGTTAAGGATTTTTCTAAGGCTGAAATAGATTTTTCAATAGCTTCCTGATCAGCAGTCATGGCGGCCTGCAAATGCAGAAGTTCGGTACTTTGGAGTAGGGCAGAGGTCCCTGTTCCAATCCCTGCTGCTATAACAAGAGAGCCTTTTCTTGCTGTTTCTAACCTCTGCTGTGATCTCTGCAAGATAACCATTTGCTTTTCTTTTAGGGCAGTCAGGGGTGCCTGTGAAATGTCACATATTATTACCAAGGGGAGTGGGTGGAGAGGGGGTGCAAGGCGCCAGCCCTTGCTCCCTCCTCAGCCAGCCTCCTGCTCCCTCATCATTCCCCTCTGAACAATTTTGACCCTTAAATCTTTAAGGTGGTTGAAGGTGGAAGGTCTCATCTTCTGGAACTTTTTCCTGCTGAATAGGGGCGTAGAGCTGTCTCTACCTACTCAGGTCAACATTGATCAGTGGAGGAATGTATAGGGGAGTTACGAAAGGCGGAGGCAGCTGAATCCAGCGCTGACAGTAAAGAAGTATCTTTGCGCGTGGTAAGGATCATCGGCCATGGTGAAGTCATTGCAGCAATGGAGTCTCGGCACCAAGTAGAGAAACACTGAACAAAGCAACATATTAAGGTTAATAAGGCGATAAGAATGAGAAGCCTGAAAAGATTTGGCCATAGCCCTCTCTCAAACCAGGAACTTAACTATTCACTGAGAGAGACTTAGCTAAAGCATCTGTTTGCAATTGCACCTCAACAGAGGTAGCTTCTAGGATATATATGACTAAGGGATGAAACCATTAAGTAGCCCTTTTAGTGGTCCAGCCTTAACAATATCCTGATTACAGAGGATCACTGGCAAGTGGGAGAAAACTTGTCAAGAGATAAGGGGAGTTCCCCATGCATCATCCGATCCAATCATAAAGAAAGTGGGGTCATCCATTATCTCCACAAGTCCATAGTTAATCCTATGGAGTGCAATAGGCTGGCTTTGAGGCAATTTCATTATCCCAGCCACAAACAAGGTATTAGTTAAGTTCCCCTGGGGAATCAATCCCATTTTCCAGTTGTTTAATCATGTGCCGTGGGGTCTTGCTAATATCCCCACAAAATAAGATCGACTAAAGAAGCTATTGTGTAGCTATCTGAAGTTTACCTCAAATTGTTTAGCTTAGGTAAACATTTAAAGACAATCAAATCTAGAATTTAACATCCATAAAGGTGTGTTACTAAAACATAATTTTTCTCTCTAAAATAACCCTCATTTCCAGAGATAGCCAAATCAGGACTAATTCACTTGTGAAACAAGTCCAGTTTTAACAAACTTGGCCTAATTATTTACATAAGCTCAGCAAGAACAGTGAGTGTGATCAATAGATCTTTTAGAGTCTGCTCTGCTGGAACTTTTTATAAGGAATCTCCAGGTTGAACTTTTAGTAGTCTCTCCAGGCCAGAAGCCAAGCCCTGTACTTGCCATCAGGCGTGCCTGCAATACCTGTCGATTTGGGCAAATTCCTCTTCTGAGACTCTGCACCTACCAAGGAGTGACATTCTTTACTCACCTGGTGAGGCTGCTGGGAACTCTGTAAGCAAGGTATCAGGCCAACAGTCCCAAGGGGCTTTATGGCTCCAGGTTTCATAAAGTCAACCTTAGTTCCTTTAAACTGTCTGGTCATATCTGAATCTTTTTAAATATGACATCCCAGTCAAAGCCTTGGTAAAATAACCAGTTTCCAATGCTGTCCTGTTACAAGGAGAACAGATTCTTATTGAACTTATGTAAATGACTGATTGCCATGGAAGAAAGAATACTTACTGAGACCTTTTGGTTTCAGAGGGTTCAGATAGAGAGAAAAGTTGAATGCCTTGATTCGTTTACAAATGAGCACTTTTACATCTCTATGAGTTACAGATAACTTAAGAAAAAGTATCCCTAGTCTGGAAGAGCAAACATTAGAGAAGCTGCAATGTCTAAAACAAGACAAAACATTAAGAGACATAACACTATAATCTTGTAGTTCATTTAGTCCCATGTTATTAATTCTGGTGAATGCACCTTTAGTTAGTTTTGGAAATTCTTACCCATTTCAGTTTTAGGATTTTCAAATATATCAAGTATCTGTATTTATCCTGAAAGTCCTTTATATGAATCTTAAGATAAAACTCATTTTACAAGAGAATTAAAACAATTATAAATGACAAAACTCAGAATGGATATGGTTAGAGCTGATGAGACAAGAGTTTACAATTTAGCTGGCAAGGAAATCAGGTTACTTCTGTGACACATAACATTTCCATAATTACAATATTAAGTGATGATCTCTCAAAACATTAAAACTTTAGGAAATGCACAGAATCTCTAGAATAATTATAGCATTTTCCCAAATGTATTTCAAGGTTTATCATTGGTTTAAATCTTGTCAACAATTGCTAAAACCTTAGAAAGTTTTAAAACACATGCCTAAGTATAATTAGGGATGTTAAACACCTGATAAAACAGAACATAGAAGTTGGGTTTTCTGGGCTGGCAAAGAGAAAACCATTTACATTCTCTTAACAGATCAATTAATCTAAGAAAACTTTGCCCTTTTAAACAGAAAGAAAACCAGCTTTTTATGCCAGTGTCTTTCCCTTTTTTATTTTATTTCTAAGTGTTCAGTCTTAAGATAGAAGTTTTCTGGGTTTCCCTCCCATCATGAATGATGTCGCAGACAAGGGAGGGGGATCTTTCCCCTGCTGTCCTGCTCGCATCCCTCACAGGAACTTAGGAGCGTTTTAGCTAAGGCCTGTCCATATAAACCTCGGACCATCTACTCCGTGGAGTAGATGACCATTATGCTGTATGACGCCCTGCGAGACTCAGGGTGCAGCCCACTCAGACTCCGTAGCCAAAGCAGTGGAGCCATACAGACACATTCACACAGTCAGGCACTCTTCAGATTCAAACAGGTTGGATACCCTCCCCTTCTGGGTATCTCTGGCTAATGGGAGGTGATCAGTCTCCCCTTTCACTCTTTACAGATTAGAGTGAATTTCTATGGTTACAGGCAATGGAGGATGGCAACAGGGTGTTTTCGCAGTCTCTCAAGGTTGGGCTGCTTCCTTAATCTCTCAAGGCCAAATGGCCCTTATACTTGGAAGTATAATCTATGTGGAGGCAGGTCAGGAGAGTATTAAATCACCTTGGAGTCTGTTTTTTTTTTCTTTTTAGTCTGTCCTGACCATATCTAAAATTCCTTTTATGAAGATTTCCCTTTACAAATCTTTTTTATATATCATCTACTTTCCTACAGAGTTTCCTTTATTTTAATCAGTCTTAGTTATACTAAGCAGAATTTTTTACTCTTAGAAACTCCTTAATCTCTAGTGAAGACTAAGTATTAACCAATTGTGAACTGTTAGAACAGAATTCTTTAGATGACAGATTTATGAATCAGTTAAGCGCAAAACACGTTTACCAACATATTTAAATACTCTTAGTTTCTTTGCAGTTAAGAAGTCAAAAGCACAAACCTACATCCAGTAATTAATGACTTAGCATTTTATTCTTTAAGACCTAGATGTCCACAATTTAATTCCATTTGTCATCTAAGCAAAACTTTAATAAAACTTTCAGGTTACCAAAGACTTTGAAAGCTACTTCAGCAATTACCCATTAAAACTTTGAGACAGAGGGGGGGACAAGATGGCGGGGTAGTAGGAAGAGGCGTCTTTTCAGCTGGTACCCCAAAGTGAGCTGATTACCTACCAAAGAACTCCGATCACCCATGAAATCAGCCTGAGATTAGAATTATACACGTCTTGATCTCTACAGGGGCATAAGACGCCAGTGAGCAGGTAAAGCGGAATGGGAATGGCGGACTGATATCGGAAGATAAACAAAAGGGGGAGGGAGCCACCAGTGGCGACCCGTGGGAAAGTAATACCCCAATACGAGCGAGAGTGCCCTGCGTCTGGGGACCAGCAGTAACTCGGAGACTGGTTGAAAGCACTTCAAAAGAGCAAAGGATCGCGGGGGGGAAATTGTGGGAATCGGGGCGGCTAGGGACAGGGGCTTAAGTCCCTGGTCCCAGACGGCCTCCCCGGCGCTGAGGCAGAGAGAGTGCGGCGGAAAAACCAGCTCCTGGTCCCTAAGCCGCCAGCGCACCCCAGAGCGCGTGGGTTCCGGCTCCTGTGAGGGGATGGGAGCCGCGGCGGTCTGCGGAACACGCGCTAGCCCTACCACAAAGCTTGAGATACGCGCGCACGTCCCTCACGCTCCCCTGAATTACTGAGGCCCGGCTGGCGCTCCTTGACCCGCGCCATTGTTTCAAAGCCTAAGCCGCGCGCGCGCGCGCGAAACTATTCCCCGGACAGAGGCACGCAAAAGCCCAGCCTGGGGCTCACGGACCCGCGCCCCGTTCTCAGTGCCCCAGACGCGCGCCCGACCCATAGCTGCCTCTGAAAAGAGGTGTGCGCAAGCCGGGCACTCCCAGCCCAGGCCAGCGGCAAAATCTCAGTGTGCGATCGCTGCTTGGAACCTCTCTGGCGGTCGGGAGCTCCCAGACAGCCGCCACTGCCTTGGCTTTGGGGATGAGCAAAAGATCCTGCACCCCCAGGGTCTGCAACTTGGAACCTGCGCTGCCAGCGGCCAAGGGGAAATTTATTCAGCTTCTGCACCCAGACTGAGACTTCTCTCTGAGACGGAAATCAGGGTGCGGTTTGATTTCTTCTAATACTACAAAAACCATCAAAGGCGGTCAAGGTGAGAGGGAAAAAAGTGAACAAGCAAAAAAACCGCCAGAGAACAAAAGCCTGAAAAAAACCAGTTTCCCCAGAGCCCACCCCCATGAGGGGGGCGGGGGGACTCAACTCAGGAAACATCATTGACTGACAACCCACGTGGCAGGCCCCTCCCCCAGAAAACAAACCAAGAAAGAAAAAAAAAAAAGGACAAGAGAACCACCACTACTTCATAGGAAAACTTGTATTTTTCACTCGTTTCCACTATTCCTGTTCATTTTTTTTTTTTACACATAGGTAATTTTTTTAACCTATTTACCATCACAGCGAGCTGTACAGTACATCAAATTCCATAATACCTTTCTAACCTGAACTTTTTGATACATACACCTATGTTTTTCTTTTGCATTATTTTTTGAATTCCTTTTTTTAAAAAAATTTTAGTTTAGTTTAGTCTAGTGTATTCCTTTTTGTTTTTATCCTCTAATATTCATATAGAGTTAACTTCAAAGTAATCCCCTTTCCCCAATCAATACTACCCCTATAGGTAAACCAATTTTTAATCCCCTTTATTTTAGGAAAGTTGAGTCCTTTAACAAAGGTATCAAGATACATCCAGGAAGAATCAAAACAACCTTCCTCGCACACACTGAGAATTTGTAAGAACTCTCCCATCTTCTTCCACCAGTGTTTCTGTGTTTTTTGTGTTTGTCCTGATAGCATATAAATTTTACACTTGTTCTTTTTGACGAGGTTCTTTCTTTACTTGCATATATATATATTTTTTTCTCTTGCCATATACTTGTATCAGTCTTTTTATCTCTTTTTGTTTGTCTACTTCATAAATCTTACCTTGGGGCCCATCTGGGCTGAACCTTCTCTTTCATCTTCCTTTTCTTTCCTGTCTCTCTCTCTTTTCTTTTTTGTCTACAGCCATACCACCCTGAACGCGCCCGATCTCGTCTGTTTTTCTTTTTCTTCTTTTCCTTTTTCTTTTCTTTTGTCTCTCGTTTGGGTGGGGAATCCTGATTGCTCAGAAGTGTTCCAGGGTGCACCTTGACTGCACCAGAGTTGATACATCCAGCTACATCTGTTCAGTCTTCTCCCACCAAAATGACTAGGAGGAGGAATACCCAACAGAAGAAAAATACAGAGGATGGACCTTCTGCAACAGAGCTAACGGCTATCAACATAGACAATATGTCGGAAAGAGAATTCAGGCTAACAATTATCCAGGCAATAGCTAGGTTGGAGAAAGCCATGGATGACCAAACAGAATTGATAGGGCCGATCTGAAAGCGACCAGACAGGATGTTCACAATGTTAGGGCGGAGCTTAAAGCTACCAGGGAGGAGGTCCACAATGCTCTCAATGAGTTCCAATCTAATCTAAACTCTCTCAAAGCTAGGGTAACTGAGACAGAAGATAGAATTAGTGATCTGGAAGACAAGCAGATAGAGAGAAAGGATCAGGAGGAAGCCTGGAACAAAAAGCTTAATTCCCACGAAAGCAGAATCAGGGAAATAAATGATGCCATGAAGCGTTCCAACGTCAGAATTATTGGAATCCCTGAAGGGGAGGAGAAAGAAAGAAGTCTAGAAGATACCGTGGAACAAGTCCTTCATGAAAACTTTCCGAATCTCGCGAATGAAACCAGCGTTCATGTACTAGAGGCTGAACGGTCTCCACCCAAGATTATACATTCCAAAAAAACACCACGACACCTGATAGTCAAATTGAGGAATTATAATTGTAGGTATAATCTCTTGAAAGCCGCCAGGGCAAAGAGGCTCCTTACTTACAGAGGGAAGCCCATCAGAATAACGTCAGACCTGTCCACAGAGACCTGGCAAGCCAGAAGAGGCTGGCAAGATATATTCAGGGCACTAAATGAGAAGAACATGCAGCCAAGAATACTTTATCCAGCAAGACTGACATTCAAAATGGATGGAGAGATAAAGAGTTTCCAAGACCGGCAAGGCTTAAAAGACTATGCAACCACCAAGCCGATACTGCAGGAAATATTAAGGGGGGTTCTATAAAAGAGGAAAAATCCCAAGAATAGCATTGAACAGAAATATAGAGACAGTCTACAGAAAGAAAGACTTCAAAGGTAACTCGATGTCAATAAAAACGTATCTATCAATAATCACTCTCAATGTGAATGGCCTAAATGCACCCATAAAATGGCACAGGGTTGCAGATTGGATAAAACGACAGGACCCATCCATATGCTGTCTACAAGAGACCCATTTTGAACCTAAAGATACACGCAGACTGAAAGTGAAGGGGTGGAGAAGCATCTTTCATGCTAATGGGACTCAAAAGAAGGCTGGGGTAGCGATTCTCATATCAGATAAATTAGACTTCAAACTAAAGACTGTAGTCAGAGATACAGAAGGACACTACATAATCCTTAAAGGGACTATCCACCAAGATGATCTAACAATTGTAAATATCTATGCTCCCAATATGGGAGCAGCCAATTACTTAAGAAAACTGTTAATCAAGATAAAGAGTCATATCGATATGAATACACTAATCGTAGGAGATCTTAACACGCCTCTTTCAGAATTAGACAGATCATCGAAGCAGAAAATCAATAAAGAAACAAGAGCACTGAATGACACATTGGACCAGATGGACCTCATAGATATATACAGAACATTCCACCCTAAAACAGCAGAATACTCATTCTTCTCAAGTGCACACGGAACCTTCTCCAGAATAGACCACATACTGGGTCACAAATCAGGACTCAACCGATAGCAAAAGACTGAGATTATTCCCTGCATATTCTCAGATCACAATGCTTTGAAACTGGAACTCAATCACAAGGAAAAGTTCAGAAGGAACTCAAACACCTGGAAGCTAAAGACCACCTTGCTTAAGAATGCTTGGATCAACCAGGCGATCAAAGAAGAACTGAAACAATTCATGGAAACCAATGAGAATGAAGACACTTCTGTCCAAAACCTATGGGATACAGCAAAGGCGGTCCTAAGGGGAAAATATATAGCCATCCAAGCCTCGCTCAAAAAAATTGAAAAATCCAGAACACACCAGCTGTCTCTACACCTTAAAGAACTGGAGGATCAACAACAAATCAAACCAACTCCACACATAAGAAGGGAAATCATCAAGATTAGAGCTGAGATCAATGAGGGAGAAACCAGAGATACAGTAGAATGTATCAATGAAACATATAAACTACCAAAAAATGGAAAAATACAAACTACCAAAATTGAACCAGGAAGAAATCGACAACCTGAATAGACCGATATCTAATAACGAGATTGAATCAGTGATCAAAAACCTCCCAAAAAACAAGAGCCCAGGACCTGACGGATTCCCTGGGGAATTCTACCAAACCTTCAATGAAGAAATAACACCTATTCTCCTGAAGCTGTTTCAAAAAACTGAAGCAGAAGGAAAACTTCCAGACTCTTTCTATGAAGCCAGCATTACCCTGATCCCCAAACCAGGCAAGGACCCTACCAAAAAGGAGAATTTCAGACCAGTATCACTGATGAATATGGATGCTAAGATTCTCAACAAGATCCTAGCCAACAGGATCCAACAGCACATTAAAAAGATTATTCACCATGATCAGGTGGGATTCATCCCTGGGCTACAAGGATGGTTCAACATTCGCAAATCAATCAATGTGATACAACAAATTAATATGAGAAGAGAGAAGAACCACATGGTCCTCTCAATTGATGCAGAAAAAGCATTTGACAAAATCCAGCATCCGTTCCTGATTAAAACGCTTCAAAGTATAGGGATAGAGGGAATATTCCTGAACCTCATCAAATCTATCTATGAAAGACCCACAGCAAATATCATCCTCAATGGGAATAAGCTTGCAGCCTTCCCATTGAGATCAGGAACAAGACAAGGATGCCCACTTTCACCACTCTTGTTCAACATAGTATTAGAAGTCCTAGCAACAGCAATCAGACAACAGAGAGAAATAAAAGGTATCCAAATTGGTAATGAAGAAGTCAATCTCTCTCTCTTTGCAGATGACATGATTCTTTATATGGAAAACCCAAAAGACTCCACCCCCAAACTACTAGAACTCATACAGCAATTCAGCAACGTGGCAGGATACAAAGTCAATGTGCAGAAATCAGTGGCTTTCTTATACACTAACAATGAAAATACAGAAAGGGAAATTAGAGAATCGATTCCATTTACTATAGCACCAAGAACCATAAGATACCTGAGAATAAACCTAACTAAAGAAGTAAAGGATCTGTACTTGAGGAACTACAGAACACTCATGAAAGAAATTGAAGAAGACACAAATAGATGGAAGACCATTCCATGCTCTTGGATCGGAAGAATAAACATTGTTAAAATGTCTATACTGCCTAGAGCAATCTATACTTTTAATGCCATTCCGATCAAAATTCCACCGGCATTCTTCAAAGAGCTGGAGCAAATAATCCTAAAATTTGTATGGAATCAGAAGAGACCCCGAATCGCTAAGGAAATATTGAAAAACAAAAATAAAGCTGGCGGCATCACTTTACCTGATTTCAAGCTTTATTACAAAGCTGTGATCACCAAGACAGCATGGTACTGGCATAAAAACAGACACATAGACCAGTGGAACAGAGTAGAGAGCCCAGATATGGACTCTCAACTCTATAGTCAATTAATCTTTGACAAAACAGGAAAAAATATACAGTGGAAAAAAGACAGTCTCTTCAATAAATGGTGCTGGGAAAACTGGACAGCTATATGTAGAAAAATGAAACTCGACCATTCTCTTACACCGTACACAAAGATGAACTCAAAATGGATAAAAGACCTCAACGTGAGACAGGAATCCATCAGAATCTTAGAGGAGAACATAGGCAGTAATCTCTTTGATATCAGCCACAGCAACTTCTTTCAAGATACGTCTCCAAAGGCAAAGGAAACAAAAGCGAAAATAAACTTCTGGGACTTCATCAAAATCAAAAGCTTCTGCACAGCAAAGGAAACAGTCAAAAAAACAAAGAGGCAACCCACGGAATGGGAGAAGATATTTGCAAATGACAGTACAGACAAAAGGTTGATATCCAGGATCTATAATGAACTCCTCAAACTCAACCCACACGAAACAGACAAACACATCAAAAAATGGGCAGAAGGGGGCGCCTGGGTGGCTCAGTGGGTTAAGCCGCTGCCTTCGGCTCAGGTCATGATCTCGGGGTCCTGGGATCGAGTCCCACATCGGGCTCTCTGCTCAGCGGGGAGCCTGCTTCCTCCTCTCTCTCTGTCTGCCTGCCTCTCTGCCTACTTGTGATCTCTCTCTGTCAAATAAATAAATAAAATCTTTAAAAAAAAATGGGCAGAAGATATGAACAGACACTTCTCCAATCAAGACATACAAATGGCTATCAGACACATGAAAAAATGCTCATCATCATTAGCCCTCAGGGAGATTCAAATTAAAACCACATTGAGATATCACCTTACACCAGTTAGAATGGCCAAAATTAACAAAACAGGAAACAACATATGTTGGAGAGGATGTGGAGAAAGGGGAACCCTCTTACACTGTTGGTGGGAATGCAAGTTGGTGCAGCCTCTTTGGAGAACAGTGTGGAGATTCCTCAAGAAATTAAAAATAGAGCTTCCCTATGACCCTGCAATTGCACTCCTGGGTATTTACCCCAAAGACACAGATGTCGTGAAAAGAAGGGCCATCTGTACCCCAATGTTTATAGCAGCAATGGCCACAGTCACCAAACTATGGAAAGAACCAAGATGCCCTTCAACGGATGAATGGATAAGGAAGATGTGGTCCATATACACTATGGAGTATTATGCCTCCATCAGAAAGGATGAATACCCAACTTTTGTAGCAACATGGACGGGACTGGAAGAGATTATGCTGAGTGAAATAAGTCAAGCAGAGAGAGTCAATTATCATATGGTTTCACTTATTTGTGGAGCATAACAAATAGCATGGAGGACAAGGGGTGTTAGAGAGGAGTAGGGAATTTGGGTAAATTGGAAGGGGAGGTGAACCATGAGAGACTATGGACTCTGAAAAACAATCTGAGGGGTTTGAAGTGGCAGGGGGGTGGGGTGGGAGGTTGGGGTACCAGGTGGTGGGTATTATAGAGGGCACGGCTTGCATGGAGCACTGGGTGTGGTGAAAAGACAATGAATAATGTTTTTCTGAAAATAAATAAATTGAAGAACAAAAAAAAATTAAAAATTTAAAAAAAAAAAAACTTTGAGACAGACAATTAACCATCAGTTTAGTCATCTCTTTGCTAACAAATTTTAACAAATAACACGAGCTTATTTGACCTTCAGTAAACTTCTAAGTTTCACATTTACTGCTGATAACTTAAAAGACACATCTTACCTTAACAACAAACTTAACTTAGTTCCAGTACTGATTTACATTTCACCTGGACCCACTCCACATTGAATGTTTACCTGAGACACAAGTGCGAAGATCTGGAGTGGGGGGTGTTAGGTCCAGGGGGTGCTTTTCTTGCTCCTTGACCGTGAAAAGGGACGGAGCCGTGGTGCATGATCTAGAGGCTAGTAGTCATGCAGGCTGCACGCACGTTGGTGCACAGAAATAGGAGAAGGGGGAAACAGAAGAAACAAAGTGCTGCCAGGAGGCAGAGAAAGGATTCCTGGTTTTGGAGTTCATAAGCCTCAAGAAAGGAGCAGATGCCATGCTCTCCCACCAGCAAGGGGGGAGGGGTTAAGCAGTCCAAGTTGAGCCAGAGAACACAGGGAAACTTCCCCGAAACAAAGGGAGTTTCGGCAGCTGCTTGGGAATATTCCTTATAGTCTCTGTCTTGAGTTAGACTAACCCCAGTTGGCTCCAGTTACAGCCATTAACATGGGAAGTGAGTGAGGGAGAAGCCCCCACAAATATTGGGAGAAACAGAGAAATAAAGCCAGAGTCCCCTCTCTGGGTCAGCCAACACTGAATGTTGGCCATTCGGAGGTGCAGAATGTTTGCCACCTCCTTTTCTTGACTTCAACCGACTGATTGTGAGCTCGGCTTTGCACATCCTGCCAATGGTCAAGGGTTAGACTTAAAGGGGTAGTTACAGACTGTCCCATTTTAGATTCTGAATAAAGCAAGTAACAAATAGGCACAACACTGAACAAGACAAATAGACCGGTCACAAGATGTGCCTTGCAGCTTTGGCGCCAAACCGAAACCGATTCCGACGGTCGGGGGGAAAGCAAAAGCTGTTCCCTCGGCCAAAAAGTGAACGTATCCCTCGGATACGTTTGGAGCACCGAAAATTCGGGCTCCCCGAATCCCTGGGACGTCTCCCAGGGTGTCAGGGGAGAAGTCTGAGTCTGTCAACTCCTTCTCAAGCTGCCCCGAACACCGGTCTATTACGCGTAATAGCACAATTCCGATACCGAACACTGAACAAGACACAAACAACAAGCAGGCAGACAAGGCAGCAGACAAGACGACAGAGACAATGGCCGGCCAGCTTACCTCCCGGTGGGACCGGTGGTCATTGGGCTGGGGTCCACAGTGGATCTCGGTGGAACCTCCAAATGAAAGATCCTAGGAGACCCGCACCCAAGGACGCACACACGGACCACTGGATGCAATAAGCAAGAGGATTTATTTTTCACAGACGCGCCTGAGGGCGGTCAGCAGCACCAGCTAGCTGAGCACGCGGGCTTCGGGCTTACAAGCTTTTTTATAGGGCAAGAAGGGGTACAGGAGCAACGGCTAAGCAACAGGTTTTCTATTGGATGTTTTAAAACATAAGGTGGGTTATCTGAGGTCACAGCTGTTAGTTCCTTCAGAATTCCTCGAGACGACCGGGCGGGACCCTCTAGAGACTTTCTGTCCTTGTTCTCTCCCGGTTTTTGCAATAAGGTGGCAGGTGGTGGGAGGATGTTTTTCAGCCAAGCAGTTACAGAAAAGCAAAAGAGCGGTTAGTTAATCTATGGCTGGGGGGAGGGTGTCTATATGCGGGGTCCTTCAAAAGCAGCATTCTTCTCCTAATGTGGCACATAGTCCCCCTTGTTGGAGGAACAACAAATTAAGCCCCCTTCTATTCTGGAGTACTACCTCAGACAGGGAGGTAAGAGATAAAGGAATGGTTAAAGTAGACTTACAGGATCTTGGTAGGATATGCTGGGGTAGGGGGTTGGTCAGGCTAGGATTGTCCTTAGCAAAACCTCAAGGTGAGGGCAGTTAAGTCCCCAGGGGAGAGCCACTCTGTCTGTTTCAGGGGCTTGTCAGTAGGTAAGGAATTTTAATGAGTTTCTTCGGCCTCTGTTTCCCACATCAGCTAAACTTGAGGTGGGATGGCCTTAATATTCTTGGCCTCCACAAGTTCAGGATTCTCTATTGTGCCTCTGACATTACATTTCCAGCAAGTATCTGTGGCCCATGGAAAGTAGATGCGACGTCATCTTCTATTTAGAGAAGTAGAAGTAATATTAAATAAAAAGTGATAACAAGGTTGCAAAAGTTGGAGAGCAGGAATGACCAGGAATTGTAGATGCCTGAAGGTCTACATGTGACCCTGATGTGTAAAAAGACATAGAAGTGCTTTGGTAGACTCTGAACTCAGCACTCACTTTGGATCTGTTAAATTTGTTGGAATTTCTAAAG
This sequence comes from Neogale vison, assembly GCF_020171115.1. NCBI lineage: Eukaryota > Metazoa > Chordata > Mammalia > Carnivora > Mustelidae > Neogale > Neogale vison. The sequence goes on along the minus strand of NC_058097.1, from coordinate 58,192,669 downwards.
CTTTCGCCCCTCTTAGCCTTTGATTAGTGGTAACTTAGTCTAATTGCTTAATTTCTGGCTAGGAAGCCAGAAAAACTGTGGGGTGGGCATTTTCCTATTACTGTCCATGAAAGTGAGACATACCCAGCTTAGTCCCTAATTGTGCCTGCACAAAGACATGAGGTAGGACTTTGTTGTCCGTGAATGACTGCAGTTCTTCAATGGCATGTTAATCTAGGATTCACTGAGATTCACAGAATATTTTCAGTTTGCCTATTTTATTTTTTAAAAAATTGTAAACTTTTACATACTCTCATTTAATTAAGTTATTTTTAGCTTCTCTTTTTGACATTGTTTATGAAGTACTTGCCATAATTCTTGGAAGAAATACATTTCTAAGTGGTTTATTTATGTGCTCAATACACACTTTTAGAGCAGTGAGTAAACGTGACACCACAGATTCCCTGTTTACATTTACTCTTCCAGCTACTCTAATGTCCTCTTCAACTCTCTCCCCAAGCTGGTATTGCTCAATGTGCTCATGAATGAAAAGGAATCCCCTTGTGGAGACAATACATTCGAGTGACCAAGGTTCCAACACAGACTTGTGCTCAGTGGGTTCTCTCATACCTAAATGACTTCTCAAATTCACTGCAGTCTTATAAATTTTTTCACCCTTCCCTGATGTTTCCCCAGAGCTTCCTGCCACTATCTTTAAAGAACTACATAAACACCATCAATAACTCTGTCATTTCTATTTCACTACTGTCTTTCAGAGATAATCTGCTGCTGCCCCTCGGAACAATTTGTTACTTAAAATGTAACCCCTGGAGGATTTTACTAGTTGCCAAGCACATTTAGATATGGCCTTAAAAAATACTGATACTGACAACAGCTCTTTGGGGAGAAGGACAATGTACGACCGTGAAGCTGGGCAGCTGGGGATGCCTGGCTCGCTCTGGGCGGAAGGCCGCCCCTTCACCATAGCCTGGCAGCCGGGAATGCCTGGCCTGCCCAGGGCGGAACGCTGCCTGCTTCAGGGAAGCCGAGCACCCGGGAATACCGGGTCAGCTCAGGGTGGAACGAAAACCGCCTGCTTCCCTTTTTCATTGTCACTCCTTTCTCTTCCCAGAAGTGCTCTTTGTTAGTTAGATGAGTCCTTTGAATGTGCTTGGTTAACTATAAACCTTACCCTCCTCCTTGCCTGCCTGCAAGATGTGACTAACGTTAGACCTTCATCAATCCTTCTGTTGGCTATTGTTTCCTATCAATAAAAGTGAGACTGTGGAGTTGCTCGTGGCAGCAGTCCTTTTCGGCTGTTGGCCCCTGCTCCCAGTCTTTTGCAGCTGACTTGTTTGTGCCTAATTCTTCTCTCGTCGCCGACTGGAAGTGGCAATAATCTGAATTCCTCTTGCAGAAATTTCCCTTCAGTAACAAGAGAAATAATCATTTCCCAGCAAGCTGATGGGACCATGCAGTTCGGGTGCTCCCTTCCTCTTGAGATTCAGGTACCCCTTTAATATTGGGATTCTGTGCTCCTTTTGCACTTACGCTGAGTGTGAAGTCTGCAGCCACTGTCCCGTACCAAAATAGCATTTGTTTGGGGCACCTGGTGGCTCAGTCGGTTAAACTTCCGCTTTCCGCTTGGGCCATGATCCCAAGCTCCTGGGATCAAGCCTCACCTCAGGCTCTCAGCTCAGTGAGGAGAAGGAAGCTCCATCTTCCTCTCTGCTCTCCCTCTCAAATAAAATCTTTTTTTTTTTTTTTTTAAGTAGCGTTTGTTTAGTTTCTCTCCACTTGAGATACATGTCTGATTGCTGAAAGGAGTTGGATATCTTGGAACATAGGGAAAGAAATACCCTATGGATTAAGCTGTTCCTCAATGGGTAGGACTCAGTCACAATATATAGGGAGGAGAGACATTTTCTGTGGGAACTAGAGGCAAAGCTTCACCCTTGTGCAGTTGCTTCAGGGCAATCACACTTCCCTCTTCTATCTTCCTGTCATGAACCTATCTAGTCTTTTCCTCTTGTTCCTGACTGAACATAATGAAACTCAACAACTCACTTCGGACTCTTGAAGTTTCATGGCATGTGACGTGTAAGGGCCTGGTTGGCCAGAGGGAGCCATTTTGTTGCAGTGAACTTAGATTGACCCTATGCAGTGAAATTAGATTGACCCTGCCCCTCCCAGAGGAATTTACCTACGCCTAGATACAAGGGCGAGTTAGGCCAGGTGAAGACATCCAATCAGAGAGGCGCGCATATATTTACTGAGGTGGGTCTAAATTGTAGTGAGTGTGAACCTTTAATTAATAAATGCAATAAATAAATAAAAAACGGAGTAAGCCTCCCCTACTCCAACTAAATATAAACAAGTAAAAAACATTTATAGCAGATAAACAAGCATAGCAAGTAAGCCTAGACCAATGTGTATATAGTGATAAGACTAATGTGTGTGTAGTGATAAAGATGAACGTAGAGCAATAAGCTGCAAATATTTTGACCAGTGAAATGATATTGCAAAAATGTTGCAAAAACATGTTTTCATGTTTGTGTGTGTTTTGATGTATAAGCATGAGAAAAACAAGTGATGTAATATGTTTATGAAGGAGACTTAGCACAGTACATAAAAAGAGGCATCTCGTTGGACTGAGCAAAGCGAGTTCCCTGTCGGGAGAATGTCATCGCCGGTGTTACCGACACCCCGACAGTCTCATTGCCAACCATTCGCTGGTTCCTAGTCTCAACTTCTGCGGTGACCTCTCTGTCTAGATTGTGAGGCGACTTCTCCTTATCCTGACAACTTGAGGAGCTGCCAAACCGCGACGATTGTGGTGCGGACCTCGTCCCAATAAAGATAAAGTGAGTTACATCATATCCGTCTCTCTCTCGCTCCCTTTCTTTCATTTACGTTGCGACCCCCTGGCGGGACGCAGGGGTTTTGCTCGCATCATAAATCCCATTGGCCACCTGTGTGGGGGGGTACTCAACCACCCCTATAAAGGTTAGTCTGCGAGGCTGGGGAGGCGTAGAAGAGCTGTGGGAGGAGTAGTAGAGTCGTCAGAGCTCGGAGAGCTGTCAGAGCTGGAAGAGCCGTCAGAGCACTCCTGTCAGAGCTGTCAGAGCAATGAGAGCCTCCAGCAGCCCCACCGCCCTGAGCCGTGGCCTCAGGGAGCAGCCTCGCTGGAGCAGCCCCTATCCAGGTAGAGGCCCTGTCTGGGGAGCAGCCTCATCCAGAGCAGCCACGTTGGGAGCAGCCTTGCTGGGGTCGTGGTTGTCACCTTTTTTGTAAGAGACAGCCCTGACCGGTCAGTTTGGTTCTTGATGCTTGGCATGAAATAAAGCTATGCTTGACCTTCGCTTTGTATCAGTCTCGTTCCTTTGATCAAGGATCCCAACACCAAGAACAATAAGATAATGTTTATTCATGTACAGCTAAGAATGTACATGTTTTATATTGAAATAACTTAATGGAATATGTCTATTTGTATCAGTAGCCTTGAGGGGCACCTAAAGTACTGGTTTTATGCTCTGGGAGCCTGCTGAGCTTCAGGGGGTCTGAAATCATGTTCCTAAGAACTTTTTCGACTTGTAGACAGCACCCCTATAAATCTGCGCGAATCCCTTAAGGAAGCCTCCAGAACCTCACTAGACCCTTCGCAAAAGCTCCAAGCCCTTGGGACGGTTCTGGTGAGAACGTTTTCGCCCGGGCTCCTACTATGTTACCCAGAGGGCGGGGCGCTGACGGGCTGTGGGTAAGAGAAGAGTTTTTCTGCGCGTTTGACAGTTCTTGGGGAGGGACCTCCAGCGTCCTCGCTGTGGCGGCGGTTTGGGGCGCTCCTCGCTTTGTTGCGGCACCGTCGGGCGGTTGGCACCGTTGGGACTAACCAGACCGAGAAGGCGCAAGGGGAGAGGCTGCCCCGCCGCACAGACTGAGACCCGCGGCAGGCGACGCCACCCGGGCTGCCCAGCGCGGGGGCCAGGACGGGGATCGCCGGCCCGGGTGTCCGCTCCGTCACTGAGTCCGATGGCGGCGGCCGCGCCCAGGGACCCGGCTGAGGTAAACGCTCGTCTCCCGGGGCCTCCCCTTAGCCACCGACCCAGACCCCAAAGGCCCGAGCGCGGAGCGCCTGCTCGCGGCCCTGCGGCCCTGCGGCCCAGGCCCGGGTGTCCGCGACAGGGAGGCGCCGGTGGGCGGGGGCGCGTGTGTAAGCATCGGTGGGCGGCGTGCGGGAGCCGGCTCCCGGCTGAGGGGCCACCGGGGCGGGGGCTGCAGGGGGCCTGAGAGTGGAGGATTCTGCCCTCAGGGGACGGAGCGTAAGGCGGATCCACGCCTGCGCTGGCAGGCCCAGGTGCGGTTTCTCTGCCCGGAGAACCATGGGAGCCGTGGATGGTTGTGAAGAGAAGAGGGACACCGTCTGATTCAGGGTTTTAAAAGTTTTTCCAAGGGCTGCTCAGAGGGAGAACATGCTGGAGCGACAGTGAGGATACTGAAGCACTGGGAGGTGGGTCTAAGTTACGGAACTGGGAAGAGTAAGTCCAGAGAACTGGAATCCCGAGTTTATTTAGCCTTTCAGCCCAAGGTCTGGCCTCCAGGGTTGGAGGTCCAAGCCCTCTGGAATGCACCGTGGCTCCCAGCGTCTGTGACGTGCTTCTACCCTCGGGTCCCGAGGCTGCAGTAGCACTTACGGAACCTGCACAGTGAAGTGGAGGGTGTCCCTCCCGCGCTGGTGTGGATCCATCCCCCGTATCAACTTTGAGATGCGATGTCCGAGGACTCTTCACCCGCTTTTCTGCCGGCCCTTTAGTTTGGGGACGTGGGAGTGATCCAAAGGCCAGGGCGTAATCTAGACTCATTTTGAGTCCAGGCTGAGGATGATAGGGAGTTCTTCTGGCCACCAACGGAAAGAGGTGTAGACGCTGACCTCAGAATAGGTACAAGCAAGTGCAAACACTTGCAGTGTGGGAAGAGGGAGCAGCAGGTCTCCGTTCTCTCAGGAACAAAGAGCAGGGGATGGAGTTCGTTTGGCAACGGTTGCCTGAGAAGTCAGGCAGCTGTAATGAATGAAATGGGAGATTTGGAACGGAGGAGGAAGATGGTCTTACCTAGGTCTGAATAGGCTCCATCTGGTTGCAGAGTGGAAAACAGACTTTGGGATTGAGGGAGGAGGTAGGATGACCAGGGAAGAGGCTACTGCTGCGATCGTGCAGGTGAGTGTTCATGGACCAGAGTGCTGGCTGTGGAGGTGGGAAAAGTGTTTGGATTCTGGATCTCTGTTTCCAGAAGGGCTGATTTTGAGGGTGAGAGAGAAAAGAAGGAGTCGGATATGACACTAAAGTTTTGGTTTTAGCAGCAAGTAGGGTAGAAGGTAGATCAACTGAGATGGGAAGGTCAGTAGCAGGAGTGATTCTCACTGGGGATATCAGGCTTTGTGTGGGGCCATGTTAAGATTCTGAGATACTCCAGAGGAAAAAAATGAGTAGTGGCATCAAGTGGGCAGCTGCACACAGGTCTGGAATCTGGAGTGAGGTTTAGGATGGAGGCATCTGGAAGTGGTGGCTGCTGTGTGCACCAGGGTGGAGCTGAGGGTCCTATTTAGAAAGTGGGAGTCCGCTCACCGCAGTAACGTTATTAGCAGCTCAGAAAGAAGAGTAAAAGTTCCAAGGGCTGGATCTATTTCTTGGGCTTGTGGCTGGGGGCAATGGGTATTATAAATACCGAGGTAGGAGAGAACCACGAAGGGAGTATGTGGAGAGCCTGGTCGTGGCAGGTGGCTAAGACTTCCAAGGGAAGAGTGGACGAGAAGTAGATGAGGAGGACTGCTTGATATAAGATGGGTTTACTACAGTTTTGTGGTGAGCTTTGGTGGGTTCTGGGGCATTTGCCGGTGTGTATGGTCTGGGGCAAGCATAGCCATCTGTGAAAACCACTGTGCTTGGTATGGCTGCCAGTATGGCTGAGATTTGAATGAGGTTTTGGTGGAAAGAGGAGGGTTGTGGCTCCTGATGGGGCAGCAAGTGCAGGACAGAACTGGGAGAGGGGTCATGGGCATCAGAAATTCATGTGTGGTTCCATATGACTAATGTTGAAGCAAGGATTAGAGACAGGCAGAGAGGCCTTTGCAGGAGCATCCAGGGCTACCCCTGGTGTGCGACCCATCAGAGATCTGGGGGAGTACTGGATCCTGTTTGAATTTGCCAAGTTCTCTCTGGATGCCGTGTTCCAGGTAGCATGGAGCAAGTCCCGGAAGATGTATGTGGTGTGGGGCAGGGAATCGGCAGGGGCTGTGGGGATGCACGTGTTGGGTCTGAGGATGTGAGAGGTGCATGTGCATGTGGAGAGAAGGAGTGGGAATTGATGGTCTTGGGTCCTGGTACTGGAGACTTAAGGGTGATGGGTGACCCCAACTTTTATTGTGAGGCATGATATGGAGGACTCCAGGGAAATTGCCTGTCAGGAAGAGATGCAGCCCTGTAATCCAGTTCCTGAGTGTAGATGGTGTCTCTGCCTGCTTGCCTGCGGTTGCTGAGGGCTGGACACATTGATTAATAGAACCATGAGGAAAGAGGAATACCAGTGGCATCAGGTCCTGGTTTCTCCTCTAAAGTGGAGAGCTTGAGAAGGGGATGGGTGTGGGATAAATGTGTGGGGTGGATTGTCGGTCCTCAGTAGGGAGGCTGTGATTTCATCTGTCCCCAACATGACAGGACAATGTGACTTTGGAGGATATGGCCATGTACTTCTCCTGGGAGGAATGGGGTCTCCTTGATGATGCTCAGAGACGCCTGTACCATGATGTGATTCTGGAGAACTTGGCACTGATGGCCTCCCTGGGTAAGGCCCTCACACCCATCACAGTGACCTAGGTAGCAAGTTTGCCTTTCTGCTTTTCCCTAGTGGCTGTTCTGTCCTTCCATCCAGACCATGGGCACTACGACCTTTCCTAGTTCCCTGGGTAGGTGCTATTGTTGCTTGGATTGGACTGTTAGCACTGCCCTCTGCTCTCCCTGCTACCTCAACACCTGCTGCCCTGAAGTCTAGCCGCAAAGGATTCTGGGCCGTCCTTCTAGGTAGTCTTGACAGTCAGCTGGATGGATCCCACCTTGCTTGACCCCTTCCTGGCTGGGTGATTTCTGCAGATCCATGGTACATACTTGCTTCGGGTTTTGCTCCCTTCTTCGGATAGTTCTACATGTCTGCATGTGCCGGGAATTGCCATCGTTGAAACAGACACTACTTACGTCTACTATGCGCTGTTCTTGGAGACCTTTGTGTGAGGTTTTTTGTAACGTTTAGTTTTCTACAATTTGTCATGGCAGGCTGGTACTGGCCACCTATATGTCCTGTCTTAACTTTAGGACTTACATTATCTAAGTCCCATGTAGTTGCTCAACTTGGGTTGTGGGGGAGACTTCTGAACATGTCACAGAATGATACCACTCCTGCCATGGCAGGAGGGGCCAGAGGGGACCTGATCTTGCTGATTGGCAGCTGAGACAGGACATGACGTCAGGGCTGTGTTCACATAATACCAGGAACTTGTTCAAACTAGTGTTTTGGTGCCATTTAAATGGCCACACCTCATTTTCACCTTTTCTTCCCTATTCTTGATACTTGACTAGTTTGTCATTTTTACTCTGACCTCTAGTCCCTGGCTGCTGGCAACTTCTTACATCTGTCAGTTACCCATTCCTTTCCACTGCTGCCTTCGCAGTGTTCCCAGCATTGGCTCATGCATAATAGCTGGTGAACACATATCCCCAGTAGTCCTTGAACACGAGCTACTCACCAGCAGTCATTTTCCTGTTTCTTCATGATACTCACATGTGAGCAACAACCTTCCTGGAGGTCATTCTCAAAGGAGTAAGTCAGAAACTCTGCCTGCTTCTCCTTACTGTGCTGCGTCCCATTCTGATCTACTTTCATCTTGTGATCCTGCTTCTTAGAGAGCCTTTTAGAATCACAGTACTGCAAAGAAGCCCCTTCCTCATCTTGCCTCCCAACTCCTCCATCCTGAGAACAGTCTCATGTATTCATTCTTTTGTATGTCAGGCACATATTTATAATGTGGCTGCCACTTGTCTCCTGAGACAACATGTACATGACTAGCATTTCTGCTTTCAGATTGTTTGTGTGGCAGAGAGAGTGAGGAGACACCTTTCGGACAGAATGTTTCTCTGGGAAGAATGCCACAGATCAGGATCTCAGAGCCAAATCTAACCACCCAGAAGATTCATCTCTGTGAGAAGCATGTTCCTGTCATGAAAGATACTTTGTACCTGGATAGGCATCAAGGAACACATCCTGGGCAGAAATCATACACATGTGTGGCATGTGGAAAACAATTCTGTTTCAGTGTAAATCTTCACCAACACCAGAATGAGCACAGTGGGAGAAAACCCAATAGCAAGAACATGGACAGGACTTCCTTTGTGAAGACCTATAGACACCATTCATTAGGGAAGCCTTTCACCTGTGAGGATGTTGAAAAGGACTTCTTGGCCAGTTTGGGACTTCTCCAGCATCAGGCCACTCCCAAAGCGATACTGAGTATACACAGCAATACTAAGTGTGAGGGGTCCTTTCATAGTGGAAAAAGTTCTTACAAATGTGGTTAATGTGGAAAAGCCTTCTATCGTAAATGTAAACTTGTTCAGCACCAAAGAATTCACACTGGAGAAGGACTGCTTGAGTGCAGTGAATGTGGGAAAACCTTCAGCTATAAGCATACATTTGTTCAGCATAAGACAGTCCACACTGGAGAAAAGCCTTCTGAGTGCAGTGAGTGTGGAAAGGCCTTCAGGTTCAAATATAAACATGTTCAGCACCTATGTACTCACACTAGAGAAAGGCCTTACATGTGTAGTGAATGTGAGAAAACTTTTGGATGATATCCAAACTTGTTCGGCACCAGAGAATTCACACAGGAGCACGACCTTATGAGTGTGCTGAATGTGACAAATTCTCTAGACAAAGTTCCAGCCTCTTTCAACATCAGAGAATTCACACTGGAGCAAGGCCTTATGAATGTGACAAATGTGGGAAGTCTTGTAGCCAAAGTTCTGTCCTCATCCAGCATCAGAGAGTTCTCACTGGAGAAAGGCCATATGAGTGCAATGAATATGGGAAATCCTTTAGACAAACCTCCAGCCTCATTCAACACCAGAGAGTTCACACAGGAGCAAGGCCTTACGAGTGTAGTGAATGTGGGAAATCCTTTAGCCAAAGTTTTAGCCTCATTCTACATCAGAGAATTCACACTGGAGAAAGGCCTTATGAATGCAGTGAATGTGGGAAATTCTTTAGCCAAAACTATAGCCTCATTCAACACCATAAACTTCACACTAGAAAAAGGCATCAGGACTTCAGCCAACCTGAGAAAGTTTTCCAACATCTGCTCTGATTCAACACCAAAAACTTAACGACTCAAATCAGTTTTATGAATCAGTAGATGTGGAAAAACCTTCAGCCAAGATCTAAGCCCATTCAGCATGAAAAAGAAATTCCACATAAGAGAATGGCATTAAACATTTAGGAAATATGCTCTTTCTTTGTTCAAGGTAACAGCACTAGAGAGCCTCTGTGAGGAGCCATCTACCACACATTCCAGTTACAAGAAGTTTTCAGGAGCTGCATTTCATATTCTGACCTGCTCAGACCTTGCCGGAATTCTCACTGCCAGTGGTGGTAGAAGGTATCTCACCTCTGACACCCAGGAGGTCCTCCTCATGGCATGCGAGTCACCTTAGCATGCTCAGAGAAGACAGATGTTTGTGTTCTTCTGCTCTGTAGTGGAAATCATGGTCTGAACCCCTGGGGTGGGAACCTTTCCTCTGACTAGCTATGGCATGGACCTGATCCACTTTTTGCCACAGAACCCAATCCAGGAACCACTGATATTTTGCCAGTTTTACCCTCTTCATGGCATTGTTGATCTTATGCCATACTTTTTATGGATTTTCCAGCCTCTAAGTCACTGAGGTGGGACCTGTCTTCCTCAAATTTGCTCTGATTTGTGCAATAATAAACATCTTATTAAATCACATTTAATCTTAAGATTTTTATTCATTGTGTGGGGTGGGTTGAAAACATTGGGCTCTGCCATTGTGGAGAAGTGGACAGCTTTCTTGGACATCAAGGAGACAGTATAATGTCAGAGACTACCTCTCACTATAGTTTTTACCTAATCATCATTCCTACCTGGTTTAAAAAAGAATTATTTGATGTTTGTCCCTAGTTCCTGGCATAGAACTTCTGAAACCCTTGGGATTTCCTGGATAAGAGTCTTTTGTATGAGGGTGAAATGACTCAAGATGGAGGCCAATAAAGGAACTTCAGGATGGGAGCTGGTGACTAGACATTAGAGAGTTCTAAATGTAAGCCCTATCTGTAACTGTCCCTCAGAATAACATACTGCTTAAGATATAACCCATAAGAAATTATACTAGCCACTAAACATGCTTAGATACAGCCTTAAGAAAAATATGCACTAGCAACAGGCCTCTGAGGGAGAGGACCATAGACGTCCTTGAAGCCGAGCTGCTGGGGATGCCCGGCCCGCTCAGGCCGGAAGGCCACCTGCTTCATTCTCCCGTTACCTCCCCTTCCTGCTCCTGCAGGAGCACCTGCAGCTCATCAGACGATCCTTCTGTTTGGGCTTGCTCACTCTAGATCACAGGCTACAGGACCAGATGTATTTTGCCTTTCTTCTTACTTATCTGCAAGACTCATGGTCAGTGTGTAACCTACTCTGGCTTCTTTGTTGGTTGTTACCAACTTTCCAATAAATATGAGACTAAGGAGTTGTTTGGAGAGACAGTCTTTTCTGCTGTCATCCCCTGCTCCCTTTCTCTTGCAGCTGACTTGTTTGTGCCTCATTCGTCTCCTGTGCGCTGTCGGGAAGCAGCACTATCCTTGATATCTGGGGAGGGGAAGGAGCTAGACATTGGGTTCACTCACCAATGGCCAACGATTTAGTCAATCATGCCTATGGAATGGCAAAAACCCCTAAAAAATCAGGACTTAACACCAGCTGGCCAGGAGGGGGTGCATACTGATTCCACTGTGACAAGAATTCTTGCTCTTGGGGCTCTTATGGAGCTCACCCTATGTACCTCTTCATCTCTTTGTTGATTTGTGTCCATTATAGTAAACTAATAGTAAGCATAGCATTTCCCTGAGTTCTGTGAGTTATTGTAGCAAATTATTAAACATGAGTGGAGACTCGAGGCAACTCCAGATTTATAGTCAACTTGGTAGAAGTGAGGTAAGTCTAGGGACCCCATCTGCAGCTGGCATTTTAAGAGACAGTTGGAGGACTGAATCCTAACCTGTGGGGTCTGCCAAGTAGCTAGTGTCAGAATTGCATTGAACACCCAGTTGGTGTTGGAATGACACATTTGGGATCAGAAAAGGCCATATACTGCGTAAGGCCTTCTAGGAAAGACTACAGGTATCTGTAGTCCTAATTTGTGGCCTGAATGTCAGATGTTTGTAGGCCCAAAGATCACCTGGAGGAGGGTATAGCTGCGACAACCAACAACGCTTTTGGTAAAGGCTAGGATGGGGTAATTTCTCCCAGGTGTAGTGATGGGAATCAGCAGCACTTGAATTATGCTTGGACATGACATTATTAAGGCCTGATTGTCTAAATGAATTAGGAAAATACAAAGTGCTTAATTTTTCTCTGACTGAAATTATTGAGATACCTGAGTATTAAGACCAGGTTTTTTAAAAGATTTGTTTGTTTATTTATTTGAGAGAGCATGTGCACACATGCACATGATTGGGATGGGGGCAGAGGTAGAGGAAGAAAGAATCCAAGCAGACTCCCCTCTGAGCAAGGAGCCTGACATGAGGCTCAGTCTCAAGACCCTGAGATCATGACCTGAGCCGAAATCAAGTTGGACACTTAATATACCACCCAGGCATCCCTTAGAACAAATTTTAAAAGGACTCATCAGGGGTCGGGGGTGCTTGAGAGGCTCAGTCTGTTAAGCATCTGCCTTCAGCTCAGGTCATGATCCTGGGGTCCTGGGGTCCTGGGATTGAGCCTTGTGCCTGGCTCCCTGTTCATCAAGGAGTCCTCTTCTCCTCTTTTTTTTTTTTTTTAAAGATTTTATTTATTTATTTGACAGAGAGAGATCACAGCAGGCAGAGAGGCAGCAGAGAGAGAGGAGGAAGCAGGCTCCCTGCCGAGCAGAGAGCCCGATGCGGGCCTCGATCCCAGGACCCTGAGATCATGACCTGAGCCGAAGGCAGCAGCTTAACCCACTGAGCCACTCAGGTGCCCTCCTCTTCTCCTCTTTATGCTCCTTCCCCACAATTGAGCTCTCTGTCTCTCTCTCTCACTTTCAAATAAATGAATAAAATATTTGGGGGAGGGACGCCTGGGTGGCGCAGTTGGTTGGACGACTGCCTTCGGCTCAGGGCGTGATCCTGGAGTCCCGGGATCGAGTCCCACATCAGGCTCCCAGCTCCATGGGGAGTCTGCTTCGCTCTCTGACCTTCTCCTCGCTCATGCTCTCTCTCACTGTCTCTCTTTCAAATAAATAAATAAAATCTTAAAAAAAAAAAAATATTTGGGGGAAAAAAAAAAGGTCTCATGAGTAATAGAAATGTTACCAACACCAGTGATGGTGACCTCCTCATTGCACAATGTCCACTTACATTTTTATCATCCCAGAGAATCTTTGCTGCATTCTCCATGTTCCATTTGCTTAGTCATCATCTAAAAAAACAAAAAAACAAAACAACAACAACAACAAAAAACCTCACTTGCAAAGCTGAGTTACAATTCTAAGGTGTTTTGCTTATACCCCAAATCTGCGATCTTTGATCTGATATTCAGATGCTAAGGGCTTCTTGAAATGTTATTTTTGCTTTGTACACTAACCCCACTTCAATTCTCATATGGCTTCATGGTGTGTCATAGGCTATTTGTAGCAGAATACATAATTCATATTTATGATTCTAACGAGAACTTTCCTTACAGCAAAACCACTAGATCCAACCAATTAGGGAGTTGTACTTGCACCTTACCCCAGTAACCCTTGGCCCAGTGGCACATGGCTGCCATTATAGCATGGAGCATAAACTAGTCTCAGATAGAGGGAAAAGCCAGATCCACCAACCGGGGTCACAAACACATTCTCTATTTGAGCCGTTTAACTCCCTGTGCTCAACAGTTACTGCTCTAACATTCCACTGGTGCCATTGGCCAAAAAAGACTATTTTGGTAGTCTAATTGATTAGTAATTTTGATTACTAATTGGGCTTGTTGCCACCAACTTCAAACCTCCCATTGTTTACTTGGAGAATCCAGACCTCTCTTCTATCCTGAATTGTCCTAATAATTATCTATAAAGAAGTCAGTCCATCTACTCGAAGAGCTGTCATCACTGATCTGTCACTTAGAAGCTTCCCAAATCCTGGTCAAGGACCTTACTTGAATCCTCCAGCTGTCTTCTACTCCCGCAGCCTCTTCCACTCTTCTGTTACTTGCTTGTCCATCTTGGTGTTCCTAGCTCAATATATTCACTAAAATCTCAAGAATGCCAAATCTGTTTTTTACTTTATAAATTTCCTCCAGTATTACTTTTGTCTATGTTAATATTCTGCCACCTTTATACAGAGAATAAAATATCATTGTTTGATATTGTCTGAAAACATCCTCTGCCTCCTAAAACAAATCTCTTCCGGGCTCCCTGTGTTAAAATGGAAATGATGCCTCCCCCCAAATTTAGCATCAATCCCTCCCTCCCACCTATGACTTTCCCATGTCTTAGCTTCCGAGGGGTTTTTTTCTTCATTTATCAAATCTCTTGACTGATAAACCACCCATCACTGACCTTCAGCCTCTTAATTTCCTCGACCAAAAAAAATCAATATGGTTTTTGTACTTCATAAAACAACTACCCTTCCTCTGAGCTAGTACATTTTCTTTTCTGTCATCGCTCTCTCTCACCCTTTATTGCTAAACTTTTTTAAAAAGATATTTATTTATTTATTTATTTGACAGAGAGAGAGATCACAAGTAGGCAGAGACGCAGGCAGAGAGAGAGGAGGAAGCAGGTTCCCTGCTGAGCAGAGAGCCTGACGTGGGACTCGATCCCAAGACCCTGAGATCATGACCTGAGCCGAAGGCAGCGGCTTAACCCACTGAGCCACCCAGGCGCCCTATTGCTAAACTTTTATAAGCATGTTCTCTCCTTTTGTTTCTATTACTTCAATTCCTATGTAGTTCTCTACTCATTTGTATAAAGTTTCTGTCTTTACAACTTTGTCACCATTAATGAACTTAAAAATACAATAATGACTTCGAAAGTTTTCCTTAAAGTTTCTTTCAGCAGCTTTTGCACCATGGGGTTTTTGTTGCTGCTGCTGTTTTGTATTCTTAACTGAACACACTGGCTTAAACAACAACAAAAACCCTCCTCTTAGTGTTGTAATGAATCTGAGCCCAGTCTGCAGTTATTTCTCCACAATCTGTCTACATTCTACTGGTGATCTTCCACAGTGGCACGGTTGTAAATATTACACACTCAGAACTTGAAAGTGTGTGTCTCCGTGTAAAAGTCCTGATCCTCTTATCTAATGATCTTCTTAGAGCCCGTTCCTGGGCATCTGATAGACATCACAGACTCAACACCTTTAAACTCCTCCTGAGCTTTCTTTAAAAAACTTTTTTAAAATAAATCTTATTTTTAAAAATATTTTATTTATTTATTTGATACAGAGATAGCAAGCACAAGTCGGCAGAGCAGCAGGCAGAGGGAGAGGAAGAAGCAGGCTGTCTGCTGAGCAGGGAGGCCGTTGCGGAGCTCAATCCCAGGTCCCTGGGATCGTGACCTGAGCCGAAGGCAGACACTTCACAACTGAGCCACCCAGGCACCCTATCTTATTTTTTTAGAGAAGTTTTGGGTTCACAGCAAAATAGATAGCAAGCAGGATGCCTGGGTGGAGCAGCTACTTTCGGCTCAGGTTATGATCCCAAACTGGGATCAAGTCCCACATCGGGCTTCTTGCAGGGAGCCTGCTTTTCCTTCTGCCTGCTGCTCCCCCTGCTTGTTGTCTCTTTCTCTCTGACAAATAAAAAAAATCTTTAACAACAACAACTGACGGCAAGATGCAGAGATTTCCCATATATCCCATGCCTTCACATATGTACAGTCTCTCTCCTTATCAACAGTCCCCTCTACAGTGGTACATTTGTTATAATTGATGAACCTACAATGACTTGTTATCATCCAAAGACCATGGTTTACATAATGGTTCCTTCTTGATGTGTATTTTATGTGTTTGGGTAAATTATAACAACATGTGTCCACCATAATAATTCATAGAGATCAGTTTCACTGCCCTAAAATTTCAGTTTCACTGCCCTAAAAATTCCCCACTAATTGTCCCTCTCTCCTGCCAAACCTCCAGCAACTACAGATATTTCTAGTGTCTCCAGAACTTTGTCTTTTTCAAAATGTTATGTCTTATGTAGCCTTTTCAAAATGGCCTCCTTGACTTAGTAATATGCATCTAACTTTCTTCCTTGTCTTTTCATGACTTGACAGTGCTCCAAATTCTGAATGATATTCCATTGTCTGGATGTGCCAGTTTATTTACCCATTCACTTACTGCAGGATATCTTGGTTGCATCCAAGTTTTGGTGATAGCGGCTAAAGTTGCATGTAAACATCCATGTGCAGGTTTTTGTGTGGATATGTTTTCAAAGCCTTTGGGTAAATAACAAGGAATGCAATTGCTGGATTGCCTAGTAAGTCTATGTTAGTTTTATAGGAAACTGCCAGACTGTCGTCCAAAGTGACTGTGCCATTTTGCGTCCTCACCAGTGATGAATGAGAATTCCTATTGCTCCACATTCTCACCAGCATTTGGTGGTGTCACTGTGACCTCTCTTTTCACTCTTCTCTGACCATAGTTTTCCCATTCTCAGTTGCTACCAACTTCATCCTTCCAGTTGATGATACTAAAAATCTCAGGTTCTTTTCCTTTTTTTTTAAGATTTTATTTATTTATTTGACAGAGTGAGATCACAAGTAGGCAGCGAGGCAGGTAGAGAGAGAGGGGGAAGCAGACTCCCCACTGAGCAGAGAGCCCAATGCGATGCGGGGCTTAATCCCAGGACTCTGAGATCATGACCTGAGCTGAAGGCAGAGGCTTAACCCACTGAGCCACCCAGGCGCCCCTGTGTCCCTTACTTTGTAATTTGGAATCATTCCTGTCAACTCTTGCATTCTGTTTTTTTTTTTCTTAAAGATTTTATTTATTTATTTGAGAAAGAGAGAGAGTGAGTGTGAGAAAGAAGGAGCAAGGGGAGGAGCAAAAGAAAGGGATGAAGCAGACTCCCTGCTGAGCAGGGAGCCCAACACGGGGCTCCATCCGAGAACCACCCTCGCATCATGACCTGAGCTGACTGAGCCACCCAGGCACTCCAAGTCTAGTGTCCTGTTTACATAATCTCAGTAGTTTGGGGTGACTCTTTTGTTTTCTTATACAGTAGGGAGTTCTGAGGTAGTTTTCTATAACTTCTATTCCAGATATGGATTCATTTATTTTTTTCAGAAAGATCTGTTATCATTTAATAAAATAGTGTGTATATACTATATATGTATATACATGTATATATGAACATACACAATTACAGAATCAAAGTACTGTTTGGGGGGGGTGCCTGGGTGGCTCAGTTGATTAAGCATCTGCCTTCAGCTCAGGTCATGACCCCAGGGTCCTGGGATCCGGTCTCCTATTGGGTTCCCTGCTCAGCTGGGAGTCTGCTTCTCCCTCTGCCTCTCCCTCTGCTTGTGTGCACTCTCTTTTTCACAAAATTTAAAAATCTTTTTTTTTAATATTTTATTTGTTTATTTGACAGAGATCACAGGTAAGCAGAGAGGCAGGCAGAGAGAGAGGAGGAAGCAGCCTCCTTGCTGAGCAGAAAGCCCCACGCAGGGCTCAATCCCAGGACCCTGGGATTGTGACCTAAGCCAAAAGCAGAGGCTTTAACCCACTGAGCCACCGAGGCACCCTAAATTTAAAAATCTTTAAAAAATGCTATTTTGGGGGGCACCTGGGTGGCTCAGTGGATTAAGCCTCTGCCTTCGGCTCAGGTCATGGTCTCAGGGTCCTGGGATCGAGCCCCGCATCGGACTCCCTGCTCAGCAGGGAGCCTCCTTCTCTCTCTCTCTCTCTCTCTCTCTGCCTGCCTCTCTGCCTACTTGTGATCTCTGTCTGTCAAATAAATAAATAAAATCTTTTTTAAAAATGCTATTTTTTACTTATAATAAGTACAGAATTAGTTATCTTTATATATATATTAATATAGAATATGTATTCAGATTATGGTGTTTAAAATATAGAAGTAACTCCTTTTCTTTGGCTTAAACCTGAATTTGGCACACATTTAGGTTTATTTATTTTTTTGTTTTTATGCTCAAGTTATGTTTTATAACATTTTTGGCACCATATATGTTTAGATAAATACATAAAAAATTTGAAACAAAAACCATGAACCAGATACACTGAGCGCCATCTGGCTTCATACTTTCTCCTCTATTCTTTTATCACTGTCACCTGCAGGTGCTCGTTTTTGTAATTTTTAAAAAAGATTTTATTTATTTATTTGACAGAGAGAGAGAGAGATCACAAGTAGGCAAAGAGGCAGGCACAGAGAGAGGAGGAGGCAGGCTCCCTGCTGAGCAGAGAGCCTGATGCAGGGCTCAATCCCAGGACCCTGAGATCATGACCTGAGCCGAAGGCAGAGGCTTAACCCACTGAGCCACCCAGGTGCCCCTCATTTTTGTAATTTTTAAGTATGTTCTTAATATTTTAAAAATACAGTCATATACATATGGATAAATGGATATTAATCAGGCTCCCTTTATTAGGAAAATATTGCTAAGTATGCACAATATTCTGACACTTTCTATTTTTTACTTAATTGTACGTCCTGGAAATGCAGCAGTCAAAAGAACTTTAGTCATGGCTGCCTAGTGCCCCATTGTGAAAATGCACTATGATTCCTTCAGTCTCCTACTGACATACATTGGGTTGGTTCCAATTTTTGTTATTACAACTAGTCCTGCAAAAAATTGTCTTGCGCCTATGAAAGGCATGTCTAAATACTCATATTGAGTCAAGAAATTATGTGATCAAAGATGCTGTCTTGGTGTATTGAGAGTAACAAAATTTTCTATTTTAGTCTCCAGATTCCTGCAATTCAAATAAAATAGCCACAGTATCCCCTTTAAACTGATGAAATGGTTTCCACTGACTTAAACTTGGGTATTATTTTCCTCACTCAGGCTGGACTTGGGAGCCTTGGGAGTGCCTCACTTCTTTGTCTTTCTATCTTTTTTTTTTTTTCAATCTTTCTCTTTTTTTTTTCCAATTTATTTATTTTCAGAAAAACAGTATTCATTATTTTTTCACCACACGCAGTGCTCCATGCAAGCTGTGCCCTCTATAATACCCACCACCTGGTACCCCAACCTCCCACCCCGCCCCGCCACTTCAAACCCCTCAGATTGTTTTTCAGAGTCCATAGTCTCTCATGGTTCACCTCCCCTTCCAATTTACCCAAAAGCACATACCCTCCCCAATGTCCATAACCCTACCCCCCTTCTCCCAACCCCCTCCCCCCAGCAACCCACAGTTTGTTTTGTGAGATTAATTTGTCTTTCTATCTTTACCTCACTCACGAGGCGCATGTTGAGGCCCACAGACTTGATTCTCGTCAGGGCAGTCACAGCTGACACCGTGGTTCTTTTTTCTTTTTCTTTTTTTTTTTTTAAGATTTTATTTGTTTATTTGACAGACAGAGAGCACAAGTAGGCAGAGAGAGAGAGAGGAGGAAACAGGCTCCCTGCTGAGCAGAGAGCCTCATATGGGGCTCTATCCCAGGACCCTGGGGTCATGACCTGAGTCGAAGGCAGAGGCTTTAACCCACTGAGCCCCCCAGGCGCCCCAACCATGGGTCTTTTTAATGACAGGATCCCTCAGACAATGGCAGCATTTGGGTTGGAATCTTTCCTGGTTGAAGCTGGACATGAGCTGGTCTTCTGTTCTCACCGAGTGGCCAGAAGAGTTTCTCTCAGCACCACCTGCCTTCACAGCGGCTTCCAGGCCAGTAAGCTCAATGCTAACACCTCCATGTGGTCAGCTCAGGGTGCAATCCCCAAAGTGCACTGGCTTTTGCTGTTTCCTCTGCTGGATGCTGCATCTCCTGTTATTTATCTTTACTGCTTTGCATGTTACTGAACCAAGAAAGAGAAAAAACATGAGTTTGGATAAAACATACGAATACTATAATTCACCCATTTCGATCAAATTTGTAGTCTTACTCCATGCAGTCATGTTCTCCTTTGTTATGTCACTTGTTTGGGCCTCGTGGCCTGGTCTCCTGGCTCCATCGTCCTTGTCCTGCTCAGGCACAAGCAGCGAGTCCAATACATTCACAGCAACAACCCTTTCTCTACACCTTCCCACAAGGCTAGAGCCACACGGACCGTCCTGATCCTGGTGAGCATGTTCATCTCCTTTTATTTCCTCTCTTCCATTTTGTCTTCATGCGTAGCACTTACTGTGAACCCAACCCACTGGTTGATTAATACCTGTGTGCTGGCATCTTCTGGCTTCCCGGCATTCAGCCCCTTCGTGCTCCTTGCGTGTGACGCCCGCACCTCCCGATTTTCTGCTTTCTGGGGAAGGAAGTGATTTTTCCAAGTATGGTCTCCAGATGGTAAGTTCCTTATAGGGCATCCTATAGTTTTGTTAAGTATTTATTTGATCATTGTGTGTGTGTGTGTGTGTGTGTGTGTGTGTGTGTGTGTGTGTTTACACATAAAACACTCATGTTTTCTGCCAGATGATCTATTATCCATAGGGATCAGTATGGAACAAGCAAAAACAACTTTGGCCTCATACCATGTATATGATTGTCCAAAATGAACATGGTATGAATATGACAATGACTTTCTAAAATTGCATCTGCTATTCTTTGGAGAATATCAGGCAATAAGATAATGACCTGGGGGAGATTTTCAGCTTTCGGGAGTTCAGGAGTGGAAACTCACTGTTGATTCAACTCTGAAGTGACATCCAAAAGATTTACTGCATTGTTAAAGCATATTGGGTGAAAAATGTTTCAAGGGAACAGAAAATGACTGGGGAATATCCTAAATTGGTACAACACAGGTGGACTTCAAAGAGTGAAAAGAGCGGTGCCTGGGTGGCTCAGTGGGTTAAGCCTCTGCCTTAGGCTCAGGTCATGATCCCAGGATCCTGGGACTGAGTCCTGCATCAGGCTCCCTGCTCAGCAGGGAGCCTGCTTCTCCTTCTCCCACTCCCCCTGGTTGTGTTCCCTCTCTCACTCTGTCTCCCTCTGTCAAAAAAAAAAAAAAAAAGAGTTAAAAGAAGTTCATGATGTTTAGCAGAGTATGTGGCATACAATGTGGCGAGGCAGGCAAGTAGGTGATATCTTCTGGCAGGTGTTAGAGGTCATGTCAATGATCAAAACCTTTCATAGGAGGGTGCCTGGGTGGCTCAGTGGGTTGAGCCACTGCCTTTGGCTCAGGTCATGATCTCAGGGTCCTGGGATCGAGCCCCGCATCGGGCTCTCTGCTCAGCAGGGAGCCTGCTTCCCCTGCCTCCCCCCCCAGCTCTCTCTGCCTGCCTCTCTGTCTACTTGTGATCTCTGTCTGTCAAATAAACAAATAAAATCTTTAAAAAAAAAACTTTCATAAGAAAGATCATGGGTCACTGAGAATTTTTGTCCAGTGAAATAATCAAAACTGTGATAAAAAATAAAAAATAATTTAATTAAAATAAAATTTAGTACACATTATAACTTAGTCTTCTTTGACCTTACTTTACAATATTTTTTCATTTAAAAAATAGGTGGTAAAATAATGCACTTCCAATTTAGCAATATTTAAGGGTCAAAGCTAAGAAAGAGTCTCTCCTTGACCACACTTTAGCCAGGTTCCTGTCAGGAATCCTATTCACAACTAGACCTCAACATTTGGACTTCTGCGCCCATCTTTGCATTGCCCAGTTTTAACAAGAATCCTAATAAGTTGCTTTAGCCAGAAACCATCCCTGCTTGATAGCTGATAACCCTTGATATCTGATGAAATTGCTCATCCTACCATCCCCCAGATGGTACTGATCACCTTTGCCTGCTTTCAGCCAGAACCCCCCTTACCCTGAAGTTTTTTCTCAGTACTTTTCCATCCACTGACTCCCACACTGCCTCTTTGGCTATGAACCCCTAGTTGTTCATACTCTATTTGGAATTGAGCCAAGTTCTATACTGGGATCTCTATTCCACTATTACAACAGTTCCTGATTAAAAGCTGGTTTTGCTCCTTTACCTACTGTTCAGCTCTGGTTTTCTTTAATAGATCATGAAAGCTATCATTCTTTATGAAGTAAAACCGAGTTTTAGAAAAGTTTTTTGTTATTGGTACTTAAAGGAAACTTTCAAAGAGTTCCATTTTTATTTAACCTTTATTTTCCATCTTTAAATAATCACTTGGGATGCCTGGGTGGCTCAGTTGGTTAAGCGTCTGCTTTCAGCTCAGGTCATGATCCCAGAGTCCTGGGATCCAGTCCCACAACCAGCTTCTTGGTCAGCAGGGAGCCTCCTTCTCCCTCTGCCTGCCACTCCCCATGCTAACTTCAAAAATATAATACTTGGGCGCCTGGGTGGCTCAGTAGGTTAAGCCGCTGCCTTCGGCTCAGGTCATGATCTCAGGGTCCTGGGATCAAGGCCCGCATCGGTCTCTCTGCTCAGCAGGGAGCCTGCTTCCTCCTCTCTCTCTGCCTGCCTCTCTGCCTGCTTGTGATCTCGCTCTGTCAAATAAATAAATAAAATCTTTAAAAAAATATATAATACTTGGTCTTTAAAAAATATATGTGGCTAAATGTATATTTCTGTACTATGTCTATAACTAAAATTGTATTAAAATTAATTTTATTATATATCTAGATATATATAAATCATCGGTCTAGATATATATCTAGATATATAATAAAATTAATATATAATATTAATAATATATAATTATATATTATACATTATATATAATTATATATAATAATTATATATTATATATAATAATAATTATAATTATATATAATAATATATATATCTAGATATATATCTAAATATATATATTTAAGAGAGAGGGCATGGGAGAGGCAGAGGGAGAGAAGGAGAGAATTTTAAGCAGGTTTTACACCCAGCACAGAGCCCAACATGGGGCTCGATCTCATGACTCTGAGATCATGATGTGAGTCGAAATCAAAAGTTATATGCTTAACTGACTAAGCCACCCAGACACCCCTATTATATTTTTTGCAAGTATCTAATGTAAAATAGTTTAATGTATATAAAATAAAACATACGCTTAACTTATCTAAATATCATGTTAATCCAATATATTTAAGCAGCCTGTCTGTTATGAATGATAAATCATAATGAAAATATTCTGGCTTCTAGTAAACTCAAGAGAAACATTGTATCTTATAGAGAGAGCTGTTCTTTTTCTTCATTAGACCATTGTCCTCTAATTGAAAATCTGCATGTTTTCTTTAGGGAGTTTAACGTGTGTTAATATTTTTTATTGGCTCAAGGTTTTATATAAGCACTTAGTGGCTTACCTTAATGGGGAATATTGAATCATTTAAAGGTTTCCTGAAGAAAATTGCCTGCCCTAAATCATCCCAATGCTAGGTATCAGGCAACTAGGGACCACGCTTATAACCCAAAGCCCACTGGAATTATTCAGACTAGCCAGTTTTCAGCTGTTTGCTCCGCCCTGCCTTGCCTTTCCTGTAGAAAACACAATACAGTTTCACAGTTAGGCCTTCCCTTGGCTCCTGCATTGTGTCCTAACCAAAACCTGTGGCCTGTTCCCTCTGTGGTGTTTTGTGGTATGCTATGGCTCTCATTTCTAGGGAAATGGTGAATAACATTAAACTTTTCTCTCAGTGACATTGACCTATCCATGTTGTCACTAAGTCACCTTTATAAACTAAGACATGGGCTCAAATCATCCTCCCTTGGCTGTATAATGCTACATGTTATACCCCATTTCTTGGTGCCCTCATCTTCTTTCTTTTCTGTTGTGCCTACCACATTCTAACATTGTACATAATTCAGTACATATATTGTATTTCTTCCTCTATCTTTCTTGAATATGTAGAGTGTAAGCTCCTTGAAGGCTGGGGTCTTTATCTCTTGTTTTCAATTTTGAAACATGCCCTTAAGACAGTGCCTAAAATTCAGTAGGTGTTCATTGAATGTTTGTTAGAGCCGTGAACAGACATGGTGTTACAATATTCTTGTTCATCTTCATCATTCTGGCAACACTTTTTTGTTTTGTTTTTTATGTTTTGGGTGGGCAGCAAAGCAAGGTTTATTGAGTGATAGTACAAAGCTCCCAAAGAGGGAGAGGACTCGAGAAGGTTGCCCTTTGGTAACACTTCTAAATATTTGAATTCTCCTTCAAAGTAGATATTCAACATTTACAAGATATTCAACATTTTCAAGAATGGGAAGAAATTACATTTTGGAGACTAAACCTTCCTGTATTCAATGTTTCAGACCCCATGTATGCTCAGCATCATTCTCTCACTTCTCAGACTTTGATGTTTCCAACTTAATTTTTGCTGACATCTTAACCGTTTTCACTTATCACAGATGTGTCCCCTGGGAGCCATTTTTTTTAGTATATTTGTGCATAACCACAGAATTATATTACTAGCTTTCAGCAATTTAAACAATTCATAAATGTTTTCTTTTTTCCTTTCCTTCCTTGCCTTCCTCCCTTTCTTTTTCTTTCCTTCTTTGCTTTCCTTCTTTCCCTTCCTTCCTTCCTTTCTCGTCTTTCCCCTCCCTTGGCCCTTCCTCTCCTCTTCACCGTTTACCAAAAAAAACTCCAATCCCAATTCAAACACTGTCCTGTAATTGCAAGTGAAGTGAAAATCACTTCCTAGCAAAGAAATGAGATCATGATGCTCTAAATTTTTATTTGTGGGTCAGATGGTCCCCTTTGCACATTTACTGCCACCAGCCCTGGCACATCAAAAAGCATTTATAATGGCCCTTTTCAGATGGGCAGCATATTACTAGAGGGAAATCAGTATATCTCAGCCTTAGGCTGAGGAGCGTTTGAATTACAGGGTGTTGCACCCCGGCTGGCCAACATCAGCGCCCCCACCGGCAGGAAAGTGCCTTCGTTGGCGGATTAACCCTTCCCAGAGTCCGCCCTGGCCCTGGCCCTGTCCGCTGACTTGACCTCTGATCCCGGGTCTCTGACCAAGCCAAAGAGCCCAAAACCGATTTAAAGCTTCAATCTACATGGATCTAAAAAACAGCAAGGAAATACGAGTGGACTGTGAGTGGACTCAAGATGATATTGCACATGATATGTCCGTTTGGTTTTGTGGCTTTGGGGAATATCTACAAGAACGCTCCCACACTCTTCGGGTACCCACCCCCAGCGGACTACAAGGTACGGAACTAGGGCCAAAGCCCCTGCCCGTCCTTTGAGCCTGGAGGCACCATTTCCCAGCGTCCCTCGCGGGAGCACGCTGCCCAGCCCCAGCCCCTGCCGGGAGAACTCCGACGGTCACGAGGGCCGATTCCTCAGGGAAACTACAGTACCCAGAAGTCTCTGCCCAGCACGGAGGCGGCACCATTAAAAGTGCGCGCAAGCCGTCTGGGCGGGACTTCCGGCGTCTTCCTCGCGGCGGACATTTTGTTCGCTCCTGGTGGAGCTCTCGGAGCGGAGCTTTGGGAACGCCAGTACGGTTCAGAGTGACCGAAGCGGAAAGGCACGGGAGGAGACCTTGTGTCCACTGCAGAAAAGCTCGGGGGTGGCAGCAAGCGCGAAAGCTCCGCGGCCAGGGCCAGCCCACGGCGGCGCGTGAGTCCCGACCTGGGACTCCTCACGGGTCCCTGTGGTCCAGATTGTGATGGCGGCGGCCGCGGTGATGGATCCCGCGTAGGTGGGTACTTTGTTCCCTGGACCCTAAGGCGTTTCGGTCCTTCACTCTGAATCACGAAGTCACGAACGAGCGGCGCCTGTTGAGGTTGATGCAGCTCCGGCTCCGGTGTTGTGGGCCGTGGGGGCGTTGGTGTGGGGAGCCCCTTCTTAGCAGCCGGTGCGGTGAGCCGTCGAAGTGTCCCTGGGCGACCGACGATCACGAGCAAAGGCTTGGAGGCGCGGCTGAGCCGGAGGACTCCGGAAACCGGGCCCTGGGGTTTGCAGGGAGCCTAAAAGGCGAGCGGCGGCCCTGCGTGGAAAGGCTGCGTGAGCCGAGGGTGCCCTCGGGCGGACCACTGGGAGCGGTGGGGGAGCATGATGTGAGCTGGCTCAGGCAGGTGGGTCGCGGCGGGCTGGCTGACGGGCGAGGAGGCCGCGGACTCCCGGAGTGTTGTGGCTGCACCAGAGCTGCGGCGGGAGGTGGGAGGTGAAGGGGATGGTAGAGGTGAAACCGACGGGATTCTTGCCGCGTCGGGTAACGGCGGTGCGGGAAGACCGAGTGGAGGGCCGGAGCAGTTTGTGTCTCGGGGAATGCATTTTGGACGTTGCCCATGGGCATCTGGCCGTGCGTCAGGGATTCTGGCGGGGGCTGTGTTGGAGACCACTGAGGGATGAGGCTCCAGGTCGAAGCCTGGAGGTGAGATGCGCAAGAACGATATTAACGGTGTTTTTATCTCAGGTGGTTCTTGAGGCGAGAGATTGGAGGGCGGGGGAAGGGGGTCATCCTTCATCCCATCCAGAGGGAGGCATGGGAAGGAGTTCTGGCTGGTCTCCGCGGGAGGAGAGGGCCGTGGGGTGTAAGGAGCCCGGCCTGAGCCTCAGAGGCAGGCGTGACGCGCTGTCGGTTTGCTGTTCCGTGGACTCAGCAGCGGCACGGCCTGTGGAGGAGACGAAAAGCCAGCCTCAGCCAGATACAGGGCCCTGGTACCCCAGTTCCCCAGCTCTCAGGCGAGCAGAGATCATGGACATCTCTCATGAGGGGCCACCAGCAGGCTCACCTTCGGGGGTTTGTACCAGGTAGACTGGTTTGGTGACTGCACTAATGCGCACTTGGCAGGCAGGTGTACAGGCCCTTAAGATTTTTAGATGGATAGATATGATAAATTTATACTGATGATGCTTAATAATGGTTGACGTGCTTGCCTCTGAGTGTTTGATTAAGATGGAAGTCTTAAATACCACGTTTTCTTAGAAGATTAAAAATAAATCCTAAATATCAAAAACCTATCCCTTCATTTGCTCCAAAACCATTTGGAAAAATGTGAATGAAGCTTGTGGACGGTAAAAGCTAATTCAAGGACCCTTACTTGTACTAACGGTGTTTGATACGAGCAGTAGCCCTGTAGGGTGGATGCCACTGTTAGCCCTGCTTTGCAGAGGAGGACACTGCAGCACGTCTGTTCCATGGACGCCTGTCTGATGGGAGGCAGCACTAAAGTCTTAACATCTGACATTAGACTTTCCGAAATCATTCTTACCAAAGGGCAGGGCAGGAGTTAGGGCCATAGTTCAGTCCCCAGTACCCCACTCTGGTAACCTGCCACTCTCAACTTCTTCTCTTTGCCAGGTTGCCCTGATGGTAGCAGCACTGGGGATCTCTGTATAGGTGAGTGCAGAGCATGCAGGTCCTCATTCATCACTCCCCACTTGGCCATGATCTTGGCAACCCCAGATGGCAGATGGTGGTGTCTTAGGACTCTTTACCTACCCTTACACTTGATGTTGAGTTTGGGGATGCCGGTGTCACTAACGGTCTTTGCCTTGAATTGAGTGCAGTGGGGTGAAGTGTGGAACAGTGCCCCAGACGCAAGAACCAGCATGTGCAGAAGCATCACTTGAGGCTTAACCAAGAGTATTTAGGGAGCCTCAGGTCTCCATTATATCTAGCTTGATCAGAGAGTAGTATTCAACTCTGGAATGGCAGCTTGTGGAACTGGGCTTCTGTTGGTGGGAGCCATGGAAGGTTTGGAGCAAAGGAGGGAGTCATCTGACTCTGGTCTCAACAGGCTTCTTCTGACTGTACAGTGAACAAGAGACTTTGGGGTGAGGAAGGAGCACTGTTTATGATGGCTGGACTAGACTGGATGCTCTGGAAGTGTGGGACAAATGCTTGGATTCTGGTCCCTTTTTTTTTGTTCGTTTTTGTTTTTCTTTAAGTAGGGTTAACCAGATTTTCTGATGTGGATGGTGAGAGAAACAATGGGAAGAGTCAGGGATGACTCCACAGCTTTCAAAGTTTGGGGCCTGAGCAGGTATAAGGATGGGAAAATCTTCCATTGAGATGGTGAAAAGTTTGGTGGCGGGAGTAACTTTCAGAAGTAATACCAAGAATTAGGCTTTGTGGGGCGCCTGGGAGGCTCAGTCGTTAGGCATCTGCCTTCAGCTCAGGTCATGATCCCAAGGTCCTGGGATTGAGTCCTGCATCGGGGTCTCTGCTTGGCGGGAAGCCTGCTTCTCTCTCTCCCTCTCCCACTCCCCCTGCTTGTGTTCCCTCTCTGGCTGTGTCTTTCCCAGTCAAATAAATAAATAAAATGTTAAAAAAAAATTTTAAACTTTGACCATGTTGAATCTAAATGGAGGTATAGGTAGACAGCTGGACACATAGGTTTGGATTTTAGAGGAGGGATTCAAGTCCACAGGGTGGCAGTCAGTATATGCATTGGAGTGGAGCTGCTTATCAGAGAACCTTTATGTCATAGTGGCAGTGCTATTAAGGGTCTGGAACGGGGTGGACACAGCAGCCTGAGACAGGAGTCACCTAAGAGAGAGGAGAAGGGAGATTAGTGTCCATGGTGGAGGGAGAGAGTAGGATTTGGCAGGTGGTGAAGTCTTCCAGAGAGATTGTGGACAAGAGATAGGTGCTGGAGTAGAGAGCATTGTTAGAGATGAGATGAAAGTGAGGCCAGAGCAGCTGCTTTCCCTTTTCGGTATACTTCCCAGGTATTTATAGTGATTTCATGGGATGTGGAAAGTTTCAGTCAAGCTGGTAGATGAGCTCAGGGGCAGAGTGGGCCAGCTGGCAGAGTAACTGCTTGCGGTAGAAGGACAGTGGGTGTGGGCTTTGAATGAGAGTTTAGTGTTAAGTGTTAAGCCTGTTGAAAATATAGTATCCTTAGTATGTGACCACAAAGTCAGAAGGGGCTAGAATTACCTGGTATCTGTATGTTGTTCTGGATTGCTGAAGTTGAATCAAGAAATAGGGCCAGGAAGGGAGGATTTAAAGTTGGGTTTAGGGGGCCCCTGGGTGGTTCCGTCATTAAGTATCTGCCTTCCGCTCAGGGCATGATCCCAGGGTGCTGGGATCGAGCCCCACATCGGGCTCTCTCGGCAGGAAGCCTGCTTCTCCCTCTTCCACTCCCCCTGCTTCTGTTCCCTCTCTCAGTGTGTGTCTCTCTCTGTCAAATAAACAAATAAAATCTTAGGAAGAAAAAGAAAAAGCTGGGTTCAGAGTTACATGGCAGTGAGGACCAGCTACTGGAGCCAGATGTGATCTTGGATGATTAACCAGGAATTCTCTGGATGCTGTGTGCAGATTTGCATGTGGGAGATGACCTATGTTGTGGGTATTCGTAGACTTGAGGGAGCTATGGTCTGAAGAGTGGTGTGTACTAGAGATGGAATCTGAATTCGTAGCCTGAGGGCTTTAGGGAAAACTCTGAACTCATATTTGTATATGAGAAGCATGATCTCTAGACCTCAGGGGAACTAGCTAGCAAAAGTTCTGTCTGTCCCCCTCCTGTTGTTCTGGGCTGGACAAAATGATTACTAGGAAATGGGGAGAGTGAGTAGGCACCAGTCACAAGGGCCTGGTATCTGGCCTAAGTTGGGGAGCTGGGGAGGAAAGTGAATGTGTGGTGGGTAGACTAAGATTCCTGGGGAGAGCTGCTGTCCCTGTGCTTAGTCGTTGGCTTTATGCAGGGTCATGTGACTTTCAAGGATGTGTTTGTGTATTTCTCTTGGGAGCAGTGGGAACTGCGTGAGAAGACCCAGAGACCTGTATCGCAGTGCAGTGTTTTCTATGCTTTGTGCTTAGGGTCTTCCTGGGTAAGGCCCCCATACCCCAGTTTTCTGAGCTTTGCTCTACTCTTTATTCCCTTAAAGGTTGCCCTTTTCTTCGCATAGCTGTCATGGGCACTGCTGTTTTCCTTCTCTAAGATAGATTTTCGGGCTGCTGAGGCTCAGGTGTGTATTGCCTCCTTTACTCCCTATGCTCCCCCACCCCTGCTGCCCCAGACTATCATGAGGAAGGGTTTGAGGGTCAGGGATTAGTAGTCAGCCCGGTGGACTACCCTGCTGCCCTTTCCCTGACTGTATGGCTCTGCCTACATTCATAATACCTCTGTACTCTAGACTCTGCCCCTTTTCTGTAATAGGCATTTCCTTGGGCCTACCTGTGTCATGAATTGCTGTGATGGTCCCTGCTGTGAGGCCCAGTGTGCTGATCTTGCAGAAACATTTCTGATGTTCATTTTGTGATATTTAGTTGTCTTAATATCCTGTGGTGAGCTGCTCTGGGCCACAGCTTTCCTCCTTGCCCTGTCTTTCCTCTATGATTTGTTTCTTCCAGATCCTTTATGGTTCCTGAACTTAGTAAGGGAAAGAACTCAGTGCCTGAGAGGTCATGACTCTAGCCATGGCAGGAGGGACGTGGACAGGCCCTGGTGAGTGGGAGCTTGGGGAGGGTGTAACTTCAGGGTTGGGTTCAAATAATACCAGAAGCCTGTCCTTGCCCCACTCCTATTTGGTGCCTAGGTTATAAACCGTACCTGTTTCTGTCTTTTTCTCCTCATTCTGGACATTCTACACACTTGTCATTTTTTTTTAATTTTTATTTTTTAAATTATGAACATATAATGTATTATTTGTTTCAGGGGTACAGGTGTGATCCATCACACTTGTCATTTTTGGTCTGACCTCTGACCCAGGCCTGTCCACGCCCTCTCACCAGTGCTCTTTACTGCTCCTTCTGCAGTGCTCTTCTGTGTTGGACAGTGTTCCCGTGCCCTGAGACATACATATGTCCTTAAATGACTCCTGAATACCACTTGCTCATTTTAGATCCGATTTCCCGGGCCTAGACGTACATTCTGTATAGTGCTCACCAGTAGCCAAGGCCCTTCTAAAAATGATTTGCAGAAGAGTAAATTGGACATTTCTGCTTCACAGTTCTCTCTGAGCGCACCCTGTCCTTGTGTCTTTGTCCCTTGGGAAGTCTTTCTCATTCTATCACCATTTGAGGCCCAATATTGCAAAGCAGCTTTTTCTTTAACCTGATGCCACATCCGCTGTCCTGCCAACAGCACCATACACAAAATCCTGGGTATACTAGACACATCTGCGATGGGGTTGCTCCTTCCCACCAAAGTCATCATGCACTTCAATAGCATTTTTTCTGCCTTCAGGTTGTTGGTGTGCAGTGGAGGATGAAGAGGCGCCTTCTGAGCAGAGCATTTCTATAGAAGTGTCACAGGATAGTATCTCCAAGGCAGGTTCATCAGCCCAGATGGCTCACCCTTGTGACACATGTGGCCCCATCTTGAAAGATATCTTGCACCTGGATGAACACCAGGAAACACACCAAGGACTGAAACCTTACACATGTGAGGCATGTGGGAGACAGTTCTGGTTCAGTGCAGACTTTCTTCAGCACCAGAAGCAGTACAATGTAGAGAAGCCCTTAAGAAGAGACAAAGGCAAGACCTCATTTGTGAAGAACTGTAGAGTTTGTGAAGAACCTCACCTGTCAGAAAAGCCTTTACGACGTGAGGAGGAGAATTTCCAGGCCAGTTTGGGCAGTCACCAGCAAAAGGCTGTCCACAGCAAGAAGAAGACAAGGAGCACCGAGAGCAGGGGGGCCTCTCACAGTGGACATACACATTACAGGTGCAGCGAATGTGGGAAGGCCTTCAACCGCAAAGACACACTTGTCCAGCACCATAGAATCCATACTGGAGAAAGGCCTTACGAGTGCAGTGAATGTGGGAAAGCCTTCAGCCGCAAAGCCACCCTTATCCAGCACCAGAGAATCCATACTGGAGAAAGGCCTTACGAGTGCAAAGAATGTGGGAAAGCCTTTAGTCGCAAAGACAACCTTACTCAGCACAAAAGAATCCACACTGGAGAAATGCCTTACAAGTGTAGTGAATGTGGAAAATACTTTAGCCATCACTCCAACCTAATTGTACACCAGAGAGTTCACAATGGAGCAAGGCCTTATAAGTGCAACAATTGTGGGAAAGTCTTCAGACACAAATCCACACTTGTTCAGCATGAGAGTATCCATACTGGAGAAAATCCTTATGTTTGCAGTGATTGTGGGAAATCCTTTGGCCACAAATACACCCTCATTAAACACCAGAGAATTCACACTGAGGCAAGGCCTTTTGAGTGCGTCGAATGTGGGAAATTCTTTAGTCGAAGCTCTGACTTTATTGCACACCAGAGAGTTCACACAGGGGAAAGGCCGTTTGTGTGCAGCAAGTGTGGAAAAGATTTCATCAGAACATCTCACCTTGTTAGGCATCAAAAAGTTCACACTGGAGAAAGGCCATATGAGTGCAACGAATGTGGGAAAGCCTATAGTTTAAGCTCCCACCTCATTCGGCACCAGAAAGTTCACACTGCAGGGAGGCTGTAGACAGGCTTTCAACGCAGCAGGACTCATAAGGAGAGGAACTCTGTGTGGACCCTTTGAGAGGAGGACATCAGTGAGGTGTTGTTCCTCCTATACAGCGTTAACACCTGAGATGGGTTATGAATGCCAGGTACAGGGAAGCTCTCGTGGGTTGCATTGCACTTTGAGACAGGTCCTTGCCAGATTTATTTCTCAATGCCTGTGGCGGACACCATCTTAGCTCTGTCAGCTTACTTACCATAATGTCCTCAGGGAATTAAATAGGACTTCTCATTTCTTCCCCCACTGACTGATTAAAGGTGTGGACCTTACTGTACATCTTTAGCCAAGAGGATCTGAGCTGTGTTCTGGCTTACAGAAAAGGTTTACTTTGTTCCTGGACACTGTTGGTCTCATGTGGTACTTGTGACAGATTTTCCAGTCTCCAAGTCACCCATCCTGGAGAACTATTTGTCTTATGTTGCTCTGGTTTCTGTGATAATAAAGACCTTTTTATTATTTAAGCCATCGTTAATCTTGGACATTGTTTTTACTGTTTGGAATGGTTTGAAAACACTTAGGCCCTGCCAAACTGAAGAGATAAACAGTGGAGGGGGGGGATCCTCCAGTTT